>NC_067455.1:22535236-22870236 GCF_025434085.1 Hippocampus zosterae | reverse complement strand
CATTCATTCATTCATTCATTCGTTCATTTTCCAAACCGCTTTATAGTCCAGTGCCTATCGATGTAGCTAGATTTGGTCGCAGACATAGATACATCGGATGAAACAGATGAATCGTTAACTCATGCTTACATACATACTCACATTGAATGCGCTTATCACTCATGCTTAAATGTAACAGATGTGCTTGAAAAATGTTTGTAAAACGGTTTACCCTTGCGGCATCCACCCAACTTGAGCATTAAACCTGCACTATCACTCCATTTCCTGTTTTGCAGTGCAGAGTGTGTGTGATGGGATGGGAATGGCTTTACTCACGTATAAAGCTATCTACTTTTTTCTTTTTAAATAAAATGTGGAATTGAGTGATAGGGAGTGTCGTCGGCAGTGGAGAGGAACAAAAAATACACAATAATAATGACATGCACACAACACACCCAAAATGTGCTTTTTTCCCTACCTGTATAAACCTCATGGCATACTTGGGAGCAGAACACCGTCAACAAGTCGCGCGCGATCAATTAGTGGGGCACTTCTGATCTACATTTGAAGAAAGAATGGTTCTAACTTTCAAAAAGTACGAAAGTGAATAGATGTTTTGGTTTTCTGTATCACTGAAGTAATTTGGCTACATGATTCTGTGTGCACGCATAATTGACTAAATCAACTTCTGGCCTTGACACATCACTTCCACTTGTTGTTTTGATGGATTCAAGACTACTTCACAATGCTTAGCTCAGACAGGTCAATTAGCGTCCTTAACCCCACATCGGGTCTCTGTAAATTACAATATAACACACTCCTATTCTCAGGGACGTGCACACAACCGTAAGTGTCCCCAAGGTGTGAAGTCAGAACCCTCAGTTGATTCTAATAAGTGGTGAGAGGTGAAACAAATTGAAGGGAGTTGGATTACCACAATTACTTTTATATCACGTTATAGCTAAAGAAAATTAGGGAAAATATCCAACAAGATGGTCATAGTAGACGACATTTTTTTTTTTTTCATTTCAGTGTGTCTAATAAACGTGACTTTGGGGGGAAAGGCAGACGACACCCTGAAGTGGTCATCAGTCAATCACAGGCTACCTCTAGAGACGAACAACCATTCACACGCACATTCGCACCGTCACTGAGGGGGAACTGATTCGAGCCATAATCATCCATTCAATTCAATTTAAAATGAATGTAAATATTTTGTAAAAATCAATATAAGAATTTTCAAGTGTAAACTATAAATCTGTATTATTATTATAATTATAATTTAATGCTTAATTAATCATTATGGAAACTATGTTTGATTGATTTGTTCCATGTAGAGTTTTTTACATGTGGATTATAAATTCACTTACGATCATTTCCGCACGACGAAATGCACCTGATTAAAAGTCAACACAGCTACATTTTGTAAAAAAATTAATACATTTTTACATACATTAGGGACTTGGAAATTGCTGCGTTTGACAGTGATGGTTTTGTCTGGTAGCAGCAGTACGTGAGGATGGAGATCATACCGGCAGTTGCTGCAAACTTTGGTGTTTTGATGGCTTCGTAGGTTGAATTTCTCCTTGATTCCTAAATATGACGTCATTGAATGATTTCCATTGAACATTTGGAAGAGTCACCAATTTGCACTTCTGCTTCTTTCTTATGAGCTGCGTTTGAAATGTTTCCTTTCGTTTGGACACTTCAAAAACATTGATCGATCTATCAGGAGGCATCGATAATTAAATGGACCATGAGTGACTATCTTCTTTTTTAATGTATCGGGAAGTTTTATTGCAGTCTGAAGAATATGAGGCGTTTTTTTTAAGCTACAGGGGACGGATATGCCGATCGATGAACCACCACGGCGGACACAGAAAACAGATAAATTGGTTAACATTTATGCAAAAATAAACTGCATTAAATGCTTCCATTGCAGAAACTGGATATGGCAAAATTAATTTTCAGAGTGATAAATATCATCCCAATATTTGCCGACTCCGGCCTCATGCAATCTACGCGCAAATCACAGATAAATATTCAGTAAATTCAGCGGACTCTGAGAATTACATTGGTTCACTGTGCCACGTTCTGTAATTTCAATGGTCAAATCTGTTCGCATCTTGGGCCTCGTCAGTAAAAAAAAAAAATCTATAAACTATCTCACATTAAAAGCCACAACTTTCAAAGAGTGGGGGAAAAAAGGAGCGGCTATTCGGTTTTGCCCCTGAAGCAAAAAAAGACAACGCATGACAGAAACTAAACTGTTGAACAAGCTAACCAAACACAAACTACTCTGTTGGGCCTCATCCACATCAATACCTTAAAACAGTCTTCAAAAACTGGCACCTCATTTCTGCAGCGATGCTGAAATGAAACCAAAACCCCTCAATGCTGGCAGATCAAGAATGATTTAGGCTAAGATTTCAGTGTTGACCCCTTTTTCTGCTTTGGGTTTTCCCATAGGAAAAAAATGTGCCTACCATGTGAAATTCTAAATTATTTCCAGCCATCATAATGTTTTCTATACCCTCTCAGAAGTTGTTTCATTTAGCCTTCTCATTGTTACTTTGCATACCACCGAGTTTGTAGTATACATATAACGTTGGTTTATGTGCCTTGTGAGTTTACGGAGGCAAAGCCTTTGGCAGACAATGCACTGTTGTTATCGTAGCAGTTACCACTGTTGGCTCTGGACCTCCTGCAGAGCCACTCTCGGTACTGATGGAAACCATATTGTGGGCTCCATTAGGTTCAACAAAGACTTCAAAGCCACTTAATGTGCTACCCCTGAGATCTACTGTATGTAATTACACACACATACCGGACGAGCAGGCAAAATGCCAAATTTTGTTTTGTAACCTTCACCAATATTGGTCAGTGCCATATCCCAACAAGGGTGGCAGAGGTGCTCCAGTAAGATTCAGAGTGTCCGTGTGAGTCGTCATGAATGCTTGGTTGTACACTTAACCACAAGCCAAAAATTAATGTGCGTTTATAGTCCAATGTGAAAGGGTTTATTAGTTTCAAATGAGATCCTGGTCCAGGTTTATTTTGATTGCTGCTTATCAGACTTCAGCAGACCCTGATGATTCATTATTCCCGTATCACACACAAACACAGACACGCACGCACGCACACACGCGTGACTGATCACTATCAGCTTTCGGATGGCTCATGCAGACAGGTCGAGCAGCGAGTTAGTCAAGTCAAAAGGTCCTGGTTTGTTATTTCAATGAGACCCACCATAGATTCATGCCCGCGCTCAAGCAATCACAATAACCATTTCCCAGCAGATTTATGAACCACCTTTTTCTTAAAAGAGTCACTTTTTTCACAACTGAAAACAGTTGGCTGGTGTTTTAATAATGTGTCTGTGGCACCCTTTTTTTCACAATGGGTGCTTGCTTCTGCGAGCAGAATTGTGGAACTGTGGAAATCATATCTGTGAATGCAAACACTTTGTTTTTTTCTTCTTTCTACCCACAATCTTGCTGCTGTAGACTGTAAATTTCCCCAGTGTGGGACAAATAAAGGATACATTATCTTAAAACAAATGAATGCTCTTAGCTCAAAGACAATGAACGCACGTTGACTCAAGGATGCAACAGTCACTCCTGTGTATGTGATGCATAGATGTGTCGCCAAACACTCACAGCTGTATTGCCTTGTATGAACCAAGTTCAAGTTAAACGTCAACTACAACTTTATTGTCAAATGTGAAGTATGTACAACATACAGTACAGATGAAATGTCTTTTCTCTCAACCAAAGGGGAGAGAGGAGCCGCTGCGGGTGCCCGCGCCGCCATCAACAGAACAGTTAACATAAAATGACAAAATAATACAACACAAGGGCAATACTTCCGGGTGGAGTGAACGCTGGTGCAATGATTCTTTTTTGAGCGTTTTTATTATTATTTTTAAAGTTTTTTTTAGGGTTTACTCTCATAATGGGAGAAACTCTCATCTCCTGTCGCAATTCGTTGTGGTTTTGGACCGTCGGTCGTCACACGGTTGTCCTCGGTCGCGCTATCGCTGCGTCCTGCCTGCTCGGGCTATCGGCCGGGGCTCCATGCCTTCTCCACCCCTCTGCGCCCCGTGGTGGGGGTCGATGGGGCCTGTGTCTGGGCTGTGCTGCCGTGGACCGTCCTGTCGCTCCTCCGTCTGCCCGTGGGGGGACTGCTGAGGTGCTCAGTGGCGGGGCTTCTTGGCCTCCACTTCCGGTGGTCGGGCTCCCCGCCTGCGCTGAGCCGTTCCCCGGGCGTCGCTCCTCGTCCTTCCCGGAGGTGCATCCGCCACGGATCTCGTCGGGGCTTCCACCTCGATGGCTACAGGGGCATTACTTCCTTTTGGTTGTCCTCCCGCCAGCCACGCAGAGGCAACGGCAGAAACGGTGGCTGATCCGCAGACCACTGCGTGTTGGCCAGCCTGGCTGGGTCGGCTGATGCTCCTTGCGGCGGCGATGTTGCGGCGTCAACTATTTGGAGTCGCTATATTCAGTTAAAATTATAAATAATAAAAGGAGAGATGAATTTAATCTGTGGTTTTATTGTTCTTGTTTTGATTGTAAAAGTGTCCTTGAGTGTTTTGAAAGGTGCTTATAAATGAAATGTATTATTATTATTGTTATTATTATTACCAAAGACAGACACTCTTGCAATCTTGACCATTTTTTTCTGCAAACACCTTGTTGTTTGAGGCAGCTCTTGATGGAACAGGAGAATATCAGTGTCCTTTCACCAGTGGATCAAAGACATGCTGAAAATGTGTAAACGTCTACTACAAGCTAAGTTTGAAAGCAAAAAAAGAAGCTGGAGCGCCCATTGAAGAAAAAGAGATTGGCTCACATCTCCTGTCTCATGTAAATCCATTTCAATTCCAAGCGGCGACTCCCAGTTCCACATACGCCTCTGCACTCTGCGCTGACGCTCCTTTCTTTTCATTGTCGGCTCCACCCGCCATCCATCCATCCATCCAGTCGCAGACTGTCCAACAGCACCGAAATTTCCACTCCAAAAAACGGGCTGTGAAAAATGCTGCCCAATACAGGCGCAAAAACACAAGCGCCCCGGGGCTGTCCAGCACCGGCAGTCAAATGGCACGACATTCCTCCCCATCAAAATCAGTGCTGGTACACGCATGCTGCCGAGAAGGCACAACCACCAAGCACAGACTCCTCTCCTTTGATGAATGTCATGGCCAAAAAAATGGTGGAAACAATCCACATTAGGTCCACACGACATAACAGCACCATGTGACAAAACAAAACACAAAAAGAACAAAAAAACACCAACAAAAAGCAAGGCTCCTGAAGAGCACTTGCCGATGGCTGCCTACTTGGGCGCCACCTTTGAAGAGCGATGAGAGTACACAGTTATCTAACACTAATCTGTGATCCCATGATAACTCAATGCATCTCTATCCACTGTCGTAACCTCTGTCCCTGAAAGGGTGAGAATTATTATCACAATGCTGAAAACATTGACATAATTGTGCTTCAGCAGCCCAGGAAAGGTGATTCCTTGCTTTGTAACTTCGGCCGGCCAAGCTCCCAAGTCATTGGCTGAGCAATTTGTTGTGGAGGATGTTACTATGTTCATTAGCCCCAGTTGTTTTAGAACAGAAAGGCAAAATGGCGCGATCACAGACACATTTTCAGAAATAGACAAATAAGATGAACTTAATTGTGTAATTTCACACCTAATGGGTTAGCAGGTACTCCAGAGAGAGACCCAACTCTTTGCATCATCCTTGACACTCAGCATTTTCTAACCAGGTCACTGAAATACACAGTGTGAAACGCATGACATGTCCAACCACAAATACCCCCTTCTTCCCACATTAATAAGTCAAGTCAAGTCAACAGTATTTATTGAGCACTTTCAAACAGCCATCGCTGCATACAAAGTGCTGTACATGGAGCGATTTAACATACACAATAAACAGTAAGACGAAATGGTAATAAAGGCGGTAGAAAGCACCAAGCAGTAAAATCATGCTGAGTCGAACGCCAAAGAATACAAGTGGGTTTTGAGGAGGGCTTTAAAGATGGGCAGCGAGGAGGCTTGCCGAATGTTCAGTGGGAGGCCATTCCAGAGAGAGGGACCAGCAACAGAAAAGGCTCGATCCCCTCTGAGCCTCAGTTTAGTTCTTGGTACTTCTAACAAAGACTGGTCCACAGAGCTGAGGCGCCGGGCAGGGGGGGGCGGGGCGGATGAGCTCAGAGAGGTAAGGTGGCGCGAGATTATTTAGAGATTTGAAAACAAAGAGGATCTTGAAAATAACTCTAAAAAAAACAAGAGAACATTATTAAAATTATTTTCATCACCAGCTCAAACCTGTCACCAGGCATGGTCTAAATGGGCTCGCCCCAGTTTAAAATGGGCGTTTTGCGCCGTTGTGAGCGTAAACCCAGTCAACTTGATTCACCATCGATACAACTGGCTCGTCACATTCCTTGGCGCACGAGAGGTGCACAGGCCAAATGTGATAGAAGAAAAAAAGTGATTTGCTTGAGTCCATGCAGCAACCTTGAGCGCACCTCCACAGCTGTATGATGTTAAATTGGCAAGGCAAATCTGTGAAGAGGGCACTAAGGTACTGCCTGCCACCCCTTTGTATAAGTCTGCATGTGTCTACGAATATAGATTTCTTTGGATACAAACAATAAAAAGTCCTGTTTCCACAATATGCCCCCTTATGCCTTTTATGATAAACTGTCTTATCAACCCCACAGCAACTTAACTGCAGGAAGTTGAAACCTCCTTCAATAAATCAGTGTAAACATTGCTTAACAGGGCCAACACATGCCATGTCATCCATCAGGGTATTAACAATTACTGTACTATAGCTCCAAATGTCATGACATGAAACCATCAGTAATGCTGGACTTTTCTTGAATGTGAGGCTGCATACCTCATGGTTTGGATGTTTAAATATGATCATGATAACATGTATATGGTGGCCATTGTTGTCGATGTTTTTTTGTCTGTTCCCTAGTGTCTCAAAAATTGCACAGTTGACTCCATTGCACTTGGAGCAATTGGAAGCCATTTATCTCAATGTTGTACTACCAAAGGGAGCCAAGAGGCAAAGAAATTACACCTCCTTCCACCAAAACCCTTAAGTGAGGTGGAAGATTAACCCCCTGAGTCTTGACTACTGTTGGTTGTTCACATTGTGGACTGTAAATAGAAGAACCCATATGCATGGCATGTGTTCCTCAAGTACATAATCAGACTCTTGAAAGATGTGACTTCATTTCAGTTGAACTTAGTTAGTAATAGAGCAATGTTTGGCGAATGGGATTAAATCATGATCTGTTAGAGTTTGGCAGGTCATACAAAAACAAACGAACAAAAAAAAACCAAGAACTTCCTGCTCCCCACTCCCTCTTCGAATATAGAAGCAGTTTGAAAATTATTAACCAGTGAATCATCCATATGGTGTTACATCTCAGACTGGATCTGGTTTGCAGGAGTTTTGATGCATGTGATTTAAGATGTGGCAGCGTCATATACTTGCACTCTGATTTGACCCAGCCGTTTGACCGAGCCAGGACGTCCCTCATCAGATTCTTGTAGCCTTTTTTTAAAGTGCCTTTAATGACTCATCCTTACGATAGCTCCACCCTGGCCAATGACAACATCAGTGCAAACACTTGACCTCAAGTGAGAGAGAGAGAGAGAGAGAGAGAGAGAGAGAGAGAGAGAGAGAGAGAGAGAGAGAGAGAGAGAGAGAGAGAGAGAGAGAGAGAGAGAGAGAGAGAGAGAGAGAGAGAGAGAGAGAGAGAGAGAGAGAGAGAGAGAGAGAGAGAGAGAGAGAGAGAGAGAGAGAGAGAGAGAGAGAGAGAGAGAGAGAGAGAGAGAGAGAGAGAGAGAGAGAGAGAGAGAGAGAGAGACCCTTACAGAAACAAATAGATGGGAATCCTTCTTCTGGTTGTAGCTATTAAATGGACTAACATGTTAAAACATTACACCGTTCAATGTAAATTATGTTTTTGAAAATTGACGATTAAACAAAAGCAATTGCATGACGCCAATTCAATTTTGGGGGAGATAAACAAAAAGGAAAGGGGATTTGTTCCGACCTAAAAATGTAAAAAAAATGTCTGCATTTTTATGTGAATTTGCATGTGTACCATGCCTCTACAACATTACATTTGATGGAAATCAGTTGAGTTGCACAGTGTTCCAATGCATATTCATAATTCGCTCATCGCAAATTCACACATTTGCACATATTTTTGGAACCTACCCTCCATTTTGGCTGAAAATGCATTTCTTGTTTTTGTGCTTCGGCCAAATCCCTGTCTAAAAAAAATAAACAATATAATAAATAATACAATAAAAATACAATACAGTAAAAAATATGCTTTTGTGGCGTCTTAGGGCCAAATGTTGAAAGACCTTCAATGAGAAATTCCTGTACTTAATCCGCTAATCCAATCCATAGAACAGATACATTTCCGGATTTGCGGTATTAATCATCAAAGTCCAATGCGACTGAATACTGGCACAAATGTACTCAAACTCTTGGTCCTTTTCCTGTCTGTTTGTTTTGCAGCTTTCACGGCATTGTTGGGCAAAGCCTCCTGTGTCACACCTGCTGTAAATTGCAATTGGTTTAGAAGTGCAGCAGTGGCAGAAAGGAGACACTGAATTCTTACCTTGCACACTGTCATTCTCACTGACTGAAATCCATATTTTTTTCATATATCATGTCAGTGAAGGAGGTCGGTGGCCCAGCCCTGTTAGCGTGTGCTTCAAATGACCTTTGTCAGTCTGGACAGTAGTCATCACTGTGTTGTGATAGGAGTCCTTGACTTATTTCACTGAGCGGCCAAGGTTCGCAAGTATGTGTGTGCCTAGCGAATGGAATTTACTTTAAAAGGTTATAATTTGTTATAGGAACAGCATGAGCCACCATGACACTTAACTTTGTTCGAAGCTGATGCACACGTGTTGAGAGGGACTTTGAACATTTAGGATGTGGGTATCCTTGTTGGGCTTGTGTTATGCCTGAAGTGTTGTCACCATGAGTCAACTGAAGGGTGGTGCTGTCAGAGCCGAAGGAGCCCCAAAAAAGCCCTTTGATGTGGAAGAAACACACACACGTGATTTTTTTTGTACAGACCATTTTGAAAGAGTGACATCCGTGCGCTCGGCGTTAAAACCAGTGTAACATCACCATCTTGCGTCCAATTGGGCGTTTTGGCGCATCGAGTAGCCTCGCCCCCTAGTCATCCAAAAATTTGATGACAAAAGGAGTCTACGCTCAATGTAAAATTCTTCGCTTCATTTTTGTGGCATTAGCAATGTTCTAATTCAGAGTTTTGTTAATTTGGTAGACACTCACTGAGCGTGTCTGCCTCACCCCCTGGCGCATCTGCAAATTTGGTCACAAAAAGTAGACTACATTTTAGATTTCTCAAAAGCTGTTATATATTGCAGCACTGGTGGTCAAACCTGATTTTGGTGTATTCAATCGAGGCACAGAATGACAGATTCGGTGCTCTAAGGATGTCTGTGGTGCACCGGATTTAATTCATGAATATGACACCATGTAGGACATTCACTCGGAATCAATTTAGAAACCAATCCACCCAACGAATTAGAATAAATATTCATTCATTCATTCATTCATTTTCCGAACTGCTTCATCCTCACGAGGGTCGCCGGAGGTGCTGGAGCTTATCCCAGCTGTCTTCGGGCACTAGGCGGGGGACACCCTGAACCGGTTGTCAGCCAATCGCAGGGCACACAGAAACAAACAACCATTCGCGCTCATACTCACATCTAGGGACGATTTGGAGTGTTCAATCAACCTGCCATGCATGTTTTTGGAATGTGGGAGGAAACTGGAGGACCCGGACAAAAGCCACACAAGCACGGGGAGAACATGCAAACTCCACACAGGAAGGAATTGAACCTGGTACCTCTGCAGTGTGAAGTTGACGTGCTAACCACTCGACTACCGGGTGGCCCCTATAATGAATACCATATTCAAAATATCTTCATAGAACCCCCATCACTAGTTACAATCGTGTGTGTGTGTGTGTGTGTGTGTGTGTGTGTGTGTGTGTGTGTGTGTGTGTGTGTGTGTGTGTGTGTGTTTGCGTGGAATCATGGGAAAGTCCATTTCCAACCCACAACAACGCCCAAAGGCCTGTTATGACCAATTATACTGGCGCAAAGGTTTAATCCACAAAGAATGAATTGTGGCCGCCAATTGCATTTCATTTGCACCTTCAGTTTGCTCCGTCTTCACGTCGCCTTCACAAAGGAGATTGCGTGAATCGCATATCAGGGCAAACACACTCAATTTTCCCCCTTATTGCACACATGGCAAAGTATAAATGCAGCTTTGTGCCAAGAAAACCGTGACGGGCAGAACGATGGTAGTTAGGAAGAGACTCTTTCACAAGTAACAAGTCAAAACACACCTGTGTAAAACAGCCTACTCAACCGAATGTCATTTTGTTCTGCCTCTGTTATTTTTTTCCATTTTTTTTTCTTTTGGAAATTTGGACAATGTGCCAACATTATATTGGACCGGCTTGTGGGCCAAACAGCTGTCTTTTATGGCCTGAAATAATTTTGTCATGAAGGTGGGAGAGAATTGTGGGGGCGGGGTACGTTGTTTCGCATACGTTTTGTACATTGCTCAGATGTCGCTGGACATAATGCATCTCTTGTAAAAAGAGGACTCCACAGTGGAGCACCATGTTTACACTAACGTTTTATGGCCATAATTTGTGTCACTCAAAACTGCGTGTGGCTATTAGCGCTGGGGCTTGTGAATTAGTTTTTCAATGAGGCTCATTTGCATAGAGATAGGCAATATATTACCTCATTTTATCCACCGGCACACTGTGGCACATAGTGGTATCTGTTCGTGACGCATTTCATTATCTGTGCATGCTTTGTGGATTACATGCTAGCTATTTGCTCCAGTTTGACTAGTTAGTTCCAGACAAAAGCCATGCAGTCCATTGAATTCGGCTTTGCAAGGAGAGTATCATTTGAATTTAAAGTGTTGACTGTCGCCATTGAGATATGTGTAACAATGAGTGACTGACTGTGTTACGGTGTCAGTCGCAATAATACCAAAAGTAGCATTTCTTTAATACATGATGACAAACCATATATATATAACATTTATTTAAAAAGTGGACCGCTCTGTCAATAACCCCTGGGCCACTTTTTCACCCTAGTCTTCCCCTGCTTGCCATCCAGTGAATTGGCCATTTAAGAGAGGCTAAACAAGCAGTTGTAGTAGAAGACCAAAGTTTTCCATGAGCTCACAGACCGTTCCAAATCATAACCTTTTACCATTACACATAAGACCCATCAACTACACAACTGCATACATACTACACACACACTTCATGTGTGTTTTAACTGTGATTTTGTTGGTCTCGGATCATCATGATCACGCTAAATTAAAACCAATAATATAGCCTTTGACCAAGGCTGAGAAGCTCACATTGTAACTCATGGTGTAGAAATATTGTTCTGTAAATCAATGATTCTGTAATTACAATCCATTACTTAAAGCCCAATGCAAACACACCTTTTGACAGTCTACATTTTACACATCCTGAGTGAGTGCGTTTAATCCCATATCATGTTTTATAGATCAAACAAGAGAGCAGATCTAGTGTGTCAGGTTTGTATATCTTAAACTGACATCTCCATTGCCCTGACTCTGCGTAGGGTGTGTGTGCTTTTTACTGCATCCTCAGGAGGGCCAAATGTCTGCATGCATTATCAAACTTGCACATACAACTCTTGTTTATCCGAGCATGACTATGACTCTGTGTGTGTGTGTGTGTGTGTGTGTGTGTGTGTGTGTGTGTGTGTGCGTGTGTGTGTGTGCGCGTGTTTATTTGAACCTGGACAGTCTCAGACTCAGGGGTCTCACAGAATGGGATACGGAGGGGGACCTCATGGGAAAACAAGGGCGGTGGACATACAGGACATTGTTTTCCTTCCCCCTCTGGGCCCTTCTTGGTGTATCGTCCTACTAAGGGTGATAGTCAGTCAATCTGCTCAGATGCAATGCTGGTGGTTTAATTGATTGAAAACAGACATTTAAAATTCATGTAAACAACGTATTCGGACCGTGTTCCACTTCTTAAAATTTAGAATAATCCACCAATGTCATTTGTTTGAAAACATTTGTATATATTCTATTGAACTCCAAAAATGCAAAAAGTGTTTTCTTAGATTCTTTTTTTATTTATTTTTTGGTATCATCCTCAATCAGGCTGTGTAATATGGCTAAAATTGAATCTCAATCTCAATAATTGTTGTCAGATATCTCGATAATGACACAATAATGATATTGCTATGGGTTCTTTGAAATATAAGCATTTTTAAAAAAAGCAAAAGCAAAATATCAAAAAGGAAGCATAGTTTTTTTAAAAAATGAGAACCTACTGACAGCCGTCAACATTAAACAAAGTCAGGAATAAATTAAAAATAATTAAATTCACGGGCGGCCCGGTAGTCCAGTGGTTAGCACGTCGGCTTCACAGTGCAGAGGTACCGGGTTCGATTCCAGCTCCGGCCTCCCTGTGTGGAGTTTGCATGTTCTCCCCGGGCCTGCGTGGGTTTTCTGCGGGTGCTCCGGTTTCCTCCCACATTCCAAAAATATGCATGGCAGGCTGATTGAACACTCTAAATTGTCCCTAGGTGTGAGTGTGAGCGTGGATGGTTGTTCGTCTATGTGTGCCCTGCGATTGGCTGGCAACCGATTCAGGGTGTCCCCCGCCTACTGCCCGGGGACGGCTGGGATAGGCTCCAGCACCCCCCGCGACCCTAGTGAGGATCAAGCGGTACGGAAGATGAATGAATGAATGAATGAATGAATTAAATTCACATTGTACTGCAAGTGTGCTTTTAATCTAATTTTATGCTACAACTGAAGTGGTGTTATGTTGTCTCAACGTGTGCGCATGTCAACTGCATCAACGTGTGTATTATGTACCAATTTATCCTTGTACGACTGTAGTAAGATAACTGACTCAGAATGGGGGTGGATGTGTTGTGTGGCTTGGGGTGGGGGGCAGGGGCGGAGTTAACCAATCATGCACATGACGATGGTTGTGTATGCATTGATGCATTACATGGCGATGCGATGAGTGGCAATATGAACTCTGCCTGAATCGTATTTTCAGGGTCCTCATACAATATATATGCATAACAGCGTTCAGGAAGTCATTTTAATGCTGTGATGGACTGAAAGGAGAGAGTGTGAGGGCTCATGGAACTCGTGGTTGTATATACTGTACAGCAGGGGTGTCACTCATTTTTGTCGCGGGCTACATTGTAATTATGGTTTCTCTAAGAGGGCCGTTATGACTTTGAACCTATATAAATGTATGATCACCTAATCTTATCGCTTTTACATGACAAATTGATGGATAACTATCTTTGGAATCAGAAGCCAGTCAATGACTTGTTCAGTTTATTGTTTTTATAAAAGGGGGATCAGGAACCAAAAAGGTTTGCAGGATCTGACATGTCAGTGTTGTGAAATGAAGACAATTTGCAAGAAACATGAAGTGAAAAGACATGATTTGCCTTCACGGACCACATAAAATGATGTTGTGGGCCACATCTAGCCCCCAGACTTTGAATTTGATAGATAGCGCAGATAATTTGATAGCGCAGCTATCTATCTATCTAGGACGCGGGACGTAGAGGTAACGAGATGACTGAATCTCGAACCATTCTCTGAGTACGACTATTATTACCACTACCACTAATACTACATTAATTAATACCTTCAACATCACAATAATCGTAATAAATAATTTAATCAACCATGATTTTAAACTATGTATTATCAATATTCATTATTCCAAACATGAGAAAGCATTCAGCAAACATAACTGGAATCGAGCAGAAGGACTGCAAGTCCCAACGGCCAAACCCGGAAGTGAACTGCCGACATTATTGGCTCCAGCTATAACGCAAATTACTTGCTTCAAACAAGCATTCTAGTGCGACCGCACAAACGTGACGACTGTTCAAAAATAATGAAATGAAAGACACCACTGTTACAGAAAGGCTTTACACGCTATTTAAACTGCCGATCGCGAACGTAACAAACCGCGATTGAAACCAACTGTGATGCCGCTCTTTATACGTTGCGCTAACTGTTATCTGGTAGTGGCAGACCCGCCCCCCTTAAAGCGATAGAGTCAATCCATCAACATGGGTCTTTGGATGGAATTTATTCGATTCCTTCGTAATTTTTGTGGTCCTTATACAAGGGATTCAAGGCTTTAATCCCTCATTGTGTCCGAGGGCCGGCAATCCAAGGCCAAGGCAAAGGACTTGACTTCAAGGACCGGCTCGAGGAACACATCTTTGTTATGTTGTGTATTATGAATACTGTTCTGCACCTAAAGAATGACTTGAGTGCACAGACCAAAACCTGCAAAAGAAGGGAAAATGTGTCATATTAAACACTATTAGCTAATCATGTTGTCTTACAACTTAGATCGGGCTCTATTTTGAGGAAGTGTTATTTTAACTACACTACACCATGCAGAGATGATTATCTTTGGTGGTTAAGATGGAAAGAAACTATTATATTAGATAGCGGGAGCGAGAGCTGCCAGACACATCGACATAATTGTTTGCCGCGCGATTAGCGAAGCCATTCCTGGCGTGTGGTCACACCTATTCTTCATAGAAACTCCTCGGGTCACACCAAACACTTCAGTGATATCAAAATAGTATTGAGTAATAGTATTAACAGATTCGTGGCAAGTTAATTTTGACAAGCTTGATGAATACAACGGTTTATCGCCAAGTAGTTCGATGAGGACGCCCACCTGAATAAAGTGCTTCTGTCCAATGATGTCGTCCAACTGTGGGCGCGGACTGTCGGTGTGCAGCTCCTCCTTCGAGTGGCTGACGCATGCGTGACTCACATGCTGCCCTCAATGAGCATGCACATTCAAATTGAATTATAATATACTTGGATTTCTATCTTAAATGTTTATTATTTTACTTTATGTTAAGTGTTTTGTTAAGCGCTTTGTTACAGCTGCCGCTTATGTGAAAGCGCTATATGAGTCAGCATATATTGTATTGTATTGTATTAAATGCGTCATGTCTTTCAATTGTGTAAATATTATGAGCGACTTTTGAGTGAATGTTACTCTTGTATTACAGTTTGTTCAGTGTATGAATACATTGTGTTGTATTTACACCATCATTTTGCATTATCATCAAAACCCAAAATTTATATGTAGATATTATTAATATTTAGTAGTTGTAATTTACTACTGTACACCCAAAAGTTCGTTTTTACCGTGTAGGTAGTTGTGTTAGATTAAAAGAAACACATTCCCTTTTCCAGGAACAACACAAAACCGACAGAAATCTCATGAATACAAGAAATAAAGACGACTATCAGACGTTTGGAACATCAGCAACAGATGATGGTCGTGGCCCTACTCAACATAGGCCCAGGGTTGAGGGCCCACTTGCCCCGGGCAGTTGAAAGAAACCCCTTGACTTGTGTGTGCTTGAAAGCCCATTCGGTACTCTGGTTGGAGCACGCACCCGACACCCCTGGAAGGTTGGCTCCCTTGTCGTTAATACTGGCTACTAAAATACTGGCTCCACAAGACTGATCGAGCTGAGGATACGGTCTGCAGGAAATGCGGCATCGGGGATGAAACAGCGGTGCACGTGTTCAACTGCCAAAGTATCCACAGGACTGCCGAAATTATAACCCCAGACATCCTAACCATCGACCCTGGATTCGCCCTCAGGATCTGGGAGGTGAAAACAAAGGCCAGATTTACTGGAGGTGATGACACTTGGGGACACAAACAGACAATAACCCTACAAAACCCCTGACTTGTGTGCTTAACAACAACAACAAAATCAGCAACAGATCTGTTTTCACAGGCATTGCTGAATATTGTGCACTGAGCTGCCAAACTATTATGACCACAATGAAAAGACAGACCCGCTACAAGCACCTCCTTTTCAAAGAGGCATTGTTTCAACAATATATTGATGATTGTGGTTGTAGTTTGATGTAGTGTACAACTTCAGTGCATTCTCCTGAGATGATTTTAGTCCAGTATTTTGGTTGCCTTCATTTAGCAACAACATTAGCAACATCTGGCTGCATGATGCAGTGCGGTTGTACAACATGGAAAACTACAACCACAATAATGATCATATTGCTAATACTTTTCTGTGTCATTTAAAACTTTCCATTTTCATATTTTTTTCTTCTTTTTTCTTTCTACCTACATTCTTGCTGCTGGAGGCTGTACATTTCCCCAGTGTGGGACAAATATATACAAGGATATCTTAATTTCATAGCGCGCTTGTATGACAACACATTAGATTGTGCAGGTGTCTTTTGATGGCAGGTTGTGTATATTTTGTAATTTACACATTTTGAAGCGACATACTTCTGTCACATGCTTTTGATTGATGACGGTTTTGGTTTCACTTCCTTTGGAGTGGAGGGCGTTCTCTCCAGCGGCGCACCCCTCATGAATCACAATAAGTAGACTGCTTAAGGACTCCTATTGCGGGTACTCGCAGTCAGATTGCCCTTGCTCATGACTCTCCTACCGAATGCTAATTTGCGAGATGTTCATGACCTTGTTCTTTCAGCTCTTGTTCATGCCATGGTTTGTTCATAGTCAAGTAAGTTACTTGATTCCTTGTGCTCATTTGTGTTTTCACGTAATTAGATTCCCTTGTGTTTTAATGACAAGCGATTTACGTTAATTATTTCCCATTGCACGCACTTTTTGATCTTAACTGTCACGTTTGCGTGGTGGTGGTGGACCCCAAAACGCAGGCAGGAGAGAGGAGCAGGGTGTATTTGAAGAAGTGTATTGATAAAACACAGAAAACTAAATCCTAAGCCAACAAAGTCCAAAGTAAGTAGCAAACAAAAATCATGACTGAAGATAAAACATAACAGCAACCAAAACATGACTGAAACAAACAGCAAACAAACAAACATGACAGTAGCAAGAGCAAACAATGACCCAACACTGAGTGTTTGGGCAGGAGTCCTTTTATACAACTAATTACCAAATGACCAACAGGTGTGCAGCTGCCGGGGGAGCCCTCCAGTGCCACCTGTTGGTCCCTAAACCGAATCATGACATTAACATTTAATTGTGACCGGCCCTGAGTACCACTGACCTTATTTGTACTTTGTCGGTCTTGCGCTTGCTGTAATAAAATATAAACGTTTTATCTCTGTCTACGCTTGTGAGATCCACAACATTCCTGATCGTTGCAAATTCTAACTTCCATGTCTGTCGTGTCGTACGTCATACAAATTCCTCTCAGTTTATTTTCTTTGGTTGTATGGCTACTTATTTTCTGAGCGCAGTACGTAGTGGAGAAAATGGATCATGTAATTGTCAATATTGTTAAAGAAAAAAATTCTAAATAATAAATCACAGGTGCAGGATGTTCATCAGAATGAAAGGACACAGTAGTTATAGCTCTTTGCTCTGAATCCTATCAAGGCCATTGTGATAGCAGTGTAATTACTTATTCGTGGTAATTGGGTTGGCGGTCCAGTGGTTAGCGCATGACCGCATAGTGCAGAAGTACTGGGTTCGATTCCGGCTCCGGGCCTCCCTGTGTGGATTTTGCATGTTCTTCCCAGGCCTGCGTGGGTTTTCCCACATTCCAAAAACATGCATGGCCGGCTTGTTGAACACTCTAAATTGACCCTCGGTGTGAGTGTGAGCGTGGATGATTGTTCGTCTGTATGTGCCCCATGTAATGGGCTGGCAACCGGTTCAGGGTGTCCCTTGCCTACTGTCCGAAGACGGCTGGGATACGTTCCAGCACCCCTCACTGTCACGTTACGCACGAAGCAGGGAAAAGGAACGGCTTCGTACGTAACGGAGAAAGTGAAAGTGAGCGGATCCCCGAAAATAGCAGGCACCGACAAGGACTCTGTCAAAACAATAGTATTTATTATAAACAAAAATCCCGCCTAATAAATAACAGAAAACGCTGGGCAAAACGAGCACCAGCAAATAAAGAACGCGACAACAGAAAACGCTTGCAAAAAACGGCAAGGAACGTATGTTAATACAAATGCTAGTTCACGCACGAATATATAAAGATCCCCTTGGGACGATGAAAATGTAACTAACGCGAATGGTATCGAACAATGATTTTAGTGTTATGGGCAACAGCAGTGGCACGGCATGTAAATACTCCGGCAATGGGTCAAACGCCGGAGCGCCGAGATATAGCAGGTGTAATCAGTGGGAAATAAGCAGCAGGTGTGTAGCCGGCAGAAGAGAATGCGTGCCACCTGCTGCCGAATACGGAACATGACACTCACGACCCTTGTGAGGATAAAGCGGGTCGGAAAATTAATGGATGGGCGGATGGTAATTGCGTTGTGGGGATACATCCTGGGAAGTGATCATTCATCTTCGTCAGATGTGTTGTTAACATCTTCTGGGAAGGACAAGTGACTCTGGACCGTTAAACAACCTTTGACGACACAACTGTACCACACCTCAAATCCTCCTCTGAACAGTGAAACTCTTCCAAGGATGCCGCACACACACACACACACACACACACACACACACACACACAGACACACACACACACACTTACACGCAGACACACTTCGTCAGCTGATGCAAGGGAAAGGGAGCCCAAATCTGGGAAAAATCATTTGGGAGGCCGTGACAATGATGTAAGAGAGAGATAGAGAAAAAATAAACATTGATCCAGCATTTTACCAAACCAAACAGATCTTAGAATTATGAATAGAATTTTGTATTGAATTATGGTGCGATACAATATCTATTCAACTTTTTATATACACATTCACACATACTCTAGGCCGTTTTACAAGTCTTCACCATAATCATAAAGTACATTCAATCAATATGAAAATGAATGGATTCATTCAGAAAAGACTAAAAATAAAGACTTGTAAGATTAAGATTAAGATTAAGAAAACCTTTATTAGTCTCGCAATGGAGAAATTCCAGATTCACAGCAGCAAAGTTATGAAAGGAAGAAGTAGAACAACAAAAAAATAGGAGCTGCTGGAAAGGCAGCCACTCTCGCGGCGCCATTTTGAAGTCAAAATAACAAAAATAACACAAGACAACACATAGGACAGAGACAGTCGTGCAATCTTCACCACTTTTCTGCATACACTTTGTTGTCTGAAGCAGTTATAGATGAAAGAGGAGAGGATCAAAGTGTCCTTTCACCAGTGGATCAGAGACATCATGCTGAAAATGTGCACACGTCTGCTACAAGCAAAGTTTTGAAAGCAAACACGAAGCTGTAGCGTCCATTGACGAAAAGAGATTAGTTCACTTCTCCTGTCCCACATAATCCGCTTCAAACTCCAAGCCGCGACTCCCAGCTCCAAATCCGCATCGGCACTCCGCGCCAACGCTCCTTTCTTCTCATCGTCGGCTCCTCAAGACCTCCATCCATCCAGCCGCAGACCGTTCAACAGCACCGATCTCGCCGCTGAACAAAGCGGGGCTGTGAAAAATGCTGCCCATTACAGGCGCAAGACACAAGCGCTCCGGGACTGTCCAGCAACGACAGTCAAATGGCGCCGACATTCCTCCAGTCAAAAACAGTGCTGGTATACCCATGCTGCCGAGAAGGCGCAACCACCAAGCACAGAGTCTCCTCCTTGATGAATGTCGTGGCCAAAAAATGCTGAAAAAGGTCCACATCAAGTCCACACGACGTAACAACAAACACAAAGTGATAAAAGAAACACAAGAACAACA
Organism: Hippocampus zosterae; assembly: GCF_025434085.1. Taxonomy (NCBI): domain Eukaryota; kingdom Metazoa; phylum Chordata; class Actinopteri; order Syngnathiformes; family Syngnathidae; genus Hippocampus; species Hippocampus zosterae. Next base: position 22,850,443 of record NC_067455.1, on the reverse strand, counting down.
AAAAAAAGCAAGGCTCATGAGAGCACTTGCTGACGGCTGTCTACTCGGGCGCCATCTTGACTTCAAAGAAAGGGAAAAGGGAAGAAGATTCAATGTGGCAGAACATCTCCTACTGTGTTAAAAACACCCAAAGGTGTGGCTGTGGCCAATGCACTAGTAATGTTGTTGCACCTTTCAGCATCTGACATTAATTTATACTGGACCAAGAAATACAAAGTAAGTAAGTGTTTTTGCGATAATTACCCCATGCGTTCATAAACACCATATGATGATGAAGGGATTTCGCTTATTTTTGCCTTCTATGCACTGAGGGAAAATTACCCACACAGCCAAGGAGTGGATTTTTTATTTTATTTTTTAAATGTGTACTTGGAAGCTACACACCTCCTGACTTTTGAGTCAACAAACTGGAAACAGACATGACATTAAATAACCTCAAAGGAGATGAAAGCACAAAGCTAAAACTTTTTGGGTTCACCAAAGCTAAAATGCTAGATGTTGTTCTACAACTAAATAAAATTCTCCTATTCATTTGAGAGAGACGTGACTTGTCATCGTGAGTCACAGCCATAAAATTTGTTTGTGCCTCTCTTGAGCAGAATCCCTGGACTTTTGACAAAATCAGCCAGGTAACCTTTGAATGTGGGAGCTTTTCTCAAAGCTTAAATGCTGACGTACTGGAGGTCCTATGATAATGTGCTTATGCCGCACCCAGGCTTTTTGCAATGACTTTCAAATGTGTATTGTCTTCTATTGCTGCAGCCACCATTTTTTTTTCAAACAACAGTTGTGACCAAGCAATTTCATTCTCAAGTCGTTCTATGAGTGACAAAATATAGCACAGTCTAACAGCACTGCGACTTTTAACTTTAGATATCACTCCGCCTCACAAGTGTTCGAGTGGTTGATGATTAAATTGGAGCGCGATAGTGTCAGCAACTACTTAGAGGCTCGAGCTGGCTGAAACCATTCTATCAATGAGCTTCTGGAATTCATTGCAGGACCCTGAATTAATAACTTCAAATAATGTTTTCAAACGTGTTCTAAAAACGATAAGAGAAAGACAGAACAACACATCATCCTGCAATCCCCGGACACGAGCACATATTAAAACAGTCTGCAGCATCAAATCCAGTCCAGCCAATTTCTAAATACTAAAAAATGCTGGGTTGTTTTATCTACCACCTATTGGTAAAGAAAAAAATGAACACTCGCCAGACGTACTGACGCACTTCAGCTAACAGCTTGGAGTGTTTCCAGGCTGTTCACTCACCTCAATGTTGTTAATTGGTACTTATTGTGCACTAATCCTGTTAGTTCTTTTCCACTGTTAAATGTTTTGTCTGACACCGATTTTGAATATCTTGTTCTTGACTTATAGGTGATTTTATTCATATTAGTCTGAAAATTTTAACGATTCTAGTGTGATTTATTGCAAAACATATGCGTTGAGTGACCAAATGTAGCATATATTTGCAGTTAAAGACTTTTATCTGTAATGATTATCCAATCCAATTAATACTTACAGATTGTACTATAATATTTTATTTTTGTATACTGTATTAGAATTCATTTTGTATATCTGTTAATGTGGCCTAGCATTTGGATAGACGATTGGACAGAAAAATATGCAAAACTAGCTGAAACAACCCAGAAATGTAGTAAATTTGACCCAGCATCTGTGTATAACCTATAAAAGACACATTTCATTTAAACTAGTCAGAGTGGAGTTGATTTGACCCAGCATTTGGGGACAATATGTAACAAATACTCGCAGTTGAAACAACCCAGAATTGTTGTTAATTTGATCCAGCATTGTGAGGATAACATAAAACAAACACATGTAGTTGAAACAACTCAACATTGTACTTGATTTTATCCAATATTTGGGTAAAACTTTGAACTCACCTGTTGGGTTAAAATTGATCAACTTATCCTGCTGGTTCAAATTATCTCCTGTGGGGATGGGTCTATAAGAATCCAGTGGCTTGGTTTAAAATGAACCAATTTGGTTTACATTGTAACTGTTTTTAGTACATAAGGTTTTCTAAAAAAGGTCTTTCTGTCTCATCCCTAATTTTAAAAACATGCATGCATGTTTGGTTAACTGACAATTGTAAATTGTCCTTAGGAGTGAACGTGATGCTCGTTTGTGCCCTGAAATATGCTGGTGTCGAGTCGAGGATGTAAACAGCCTCTCACCCAGTCACCTGATATGTTTCAGCGTACCCATGACCACGGTGATGGCATGCATTATCAAAGATGGATGGATGTTAATATCAGAGTTTCATCAGCCATGTATGTCACTGTGGCTAAGCAAGCTAGTACCGTGGCATCATCCAAGATGAGCTAAAAACAAACTGAAAAAATAGCTGATCTCCAGTGTAACCACAAACATCAGGAATACTGCCACCTCTTTCCTCAGAGACTATTAGATGACCATAACAGAGTTCACGACTTGGCCTATTTCAGATCTGATGTAAAACTTTTAATGGCTGTTTTGCGACCCAAAGCCATGTAGCAACATCACCACTGTGTTTATTTTTTGTATTTTGGTCTCTATGCTGCTGCTTTTCGTTACAATGTGAGACTATTGCGTGTTTGTGTAGAGAGTAGCTTCAGGGGGTTTACAAAGAAAAGGGTGGGGCTGGCGGTGTTGTTGATCAAGGTCATGGCATGAGAGTAAGATGTGTCTTCTTGTGTTTTTTTATGGTATTGTGTGTTTTTGGTGTGTGTGTGTGTGTGTGTGTGTGTGTGTGTGTGTGTGTGTGTATATACGTGCTTGTTTTAGAAATCTCCATAAATCATGTAATGTTGAGACGGAGGGAAAAGTGTAAAAAAAAAACCAAAACCTCAATGTAAGCCGAGAATCAGAAGTGAAAAAAACAACGGAAAGAGAAAATGAAATGGCATTGAAGCAATGCATTCTGAGTTGCATGGTCTGTTTCCAAAGATATATGATTATTATATGACTTTACATGAGTCTGTGTTTTTATATAGAATAGACTGATATATTAAGCTCAAACTATGGCCAATGGAACATGCCAAGCCACTGTAATTATCCACAATCCAAGGTGACAAATGTGTCTCTCGAGGTTTGACTGAGATTTCAATGTTGTAAAGTAGCAAAGAACTAATACTTCATTCTTGTACTTTAATACGGTACCTTATTTTCACGACCCAAAGGCACACTTAAAAGTCTTAAATTTTCTCCAAAATGGAAGTCGCTAAATAATGCCTTGTGTATGCACTGAGTTCCAAATTCTGTGAATGCTGCTGTGCGACTTGGATGATGGGTCCGCTTAACTTAACTGATGTTGTGCTGACACGCTTGTTATATAGAGGAAAGGCCGACGTGACTGAGGACAGCATTCAGATGTTAAAAACACACACACACCCTGCCCACCACCCCCTCCAGCTACTCCCTCCAGGCAAGCGCTACCGAACCAGCAGACATTAAAACAGCTTTTTCCCCTCTCACCATTCACTCCCTCAACAGTAACTCCAATCAATAGATAGTTAGTTAGTTAGTTAGTTAGTTCCGCCCGTTCCTATTTGGAACATTGGGCGACGAGTTTCCTCCATTTGGTCCGGTCACCGGCGACCCTTCTTGCTCCATGCCAGCTGACACCCATCTCACTGAGGTCTTCTTTGGCAGTCTGTCTCCACGTCTTCTTTGGCCTACCTCTCTTCCTCTTTCCACCCTCTGGCATCCAGTCCCTGGCCACACTTGCCGGTCTCTCTCTTGGCAGTCGGAGTACGTGGCCGATCATTTTCCTAATCAATAGATGCTCTTTACATTTTTGCACGCCACAGTGGCACAGTATTACTGCACTGTTCAATGTAATTGCGGCTCTCTACATTCTTCTGATGAATATTCCACAGCACCAGACACTTTAAAGCGCTCAAGGACTTTCTGTATAATTGCACACAAAGTTGTACTACAATTACTGCTACTCGTCACTTTAATACGTTGCAATCGTCAGAGTATTGTATTCCACCACTGATCACTTTATTTATGCTCAATGACTCTACACATTGTTGCGCAGTGGTCAGTGCGTGGTACTACTGCACATCGGTACCCTTACCTTACCTCAATACGCTCGCCCCTGTCAAGTCCCGCTCTGTCCTTTTTACTCGGTCTGCCCCTTGGTTCACCCCTCATCTACGTTCCTTGAAATCCCAAACCCGGCAGCTTGAGAGACTTTATAGGAAAACCGGCCTCACTGCTCACAAGGACATATATGCAGCTATCCCTCTACAAGGATTCCATCTCTCAAGCAAAATCACATTACTACTCCGGACTCATCTGCTCCAATCCTGGAAATACTAAGACTCTCTTTTCCCTTTGGAACAGAATCACTCAACCTCCTGACTCCCTACCACCTCACTTTTACTTTCGTGACACCTGCAATGCACTTCTCCTCTTTTTCAATGAAAAAATCAACAGAATCCACCAGCATCTGGGCTCCTCTGTACCTTTCCCCTCATCTGACCCTCTCACCCCTTGCAAACTTCTCTTCTTTTGAACTCCCCAATCTCTCATTAATTTCAGACCTCATCATTAAATCCAGGACTTCCTCCTGTCAGCTTGATCCCCTCCCCACAGTTCTGGTCAAATCCTGCCTACCCTCTCTGCTTCCCTTCATCTCAGCCATTATCCATTCCTCTCTGTCGACTGGAATTGTTCCTGTGCTCTTCAAAACTGCAGCTGTCACCCCAATCCTGAAAAAAACTGTTTCAGATCCCAATGACTTCAATAACCTATGCCCCATTTCCCATCTTCCCTTCATCTCGAAAATTCTGGAGAAAACTGTCGCCTCTCAGCTCCACTCCCACCTCACCGACAATAGTCTTTATGAACAATTCCAGTCCGGCTTCCGTCCCCGTCACAGTACTGAAACAGCCCTCATAAAAATCACAAACGATCTTCTCATGGCAGCAGACTCTGGCCTTATCTCCATCCTCATCCTCCTTGACCTGAGTGCAGCCTTCGACACAATCTCTCACCCCATCCTCCTCAATAGACTCTCTACCATAGGCATCACCAACACCCCTCTACATTGGTTCCACTCATATCTCACTGGCCGCTCTCAGTTCATTCAACTTGATTCTTTTACTTCACAATCCCTCCCCGTTTCTTCTGGTGTTCCCCAGGGTTCTGTCCTCGGTCCGCTCCTCTTCATTGTCTACCTCCTTCCACTCGGAAACATTTCCCGCAAATTTGGCTTACACTTTCACTGCTTTGCGGATGACACCCAGCTCTATCTCTCCAGCAAACCCGACGCTTCTCTCCCACTCTCGTCCCTCTCTCACTGTCTCTCAGAAATCAAATCTTGGTTCACCCACAATTTCCTCAAGCTAAACAGCAATAAAACTGAACTCCTACTCGTCGGTACCAAATCCACTCTAAACAAAGCCGACAGTTTCTCCCTCACAATTGATAATGCCACTATATCTCCTTCCCCCCAGGTGAAGAGTCTGGGTGTCATCCTTGACAGTTCACTATCCTTTCACTCCCACATCAATAACATTACCCGGTCCGCTCATTTCCACCTTCGCAATATAAACCGCCACCGTCCCTCACTCACTCCGCACACCACCGCGATCCTTGTTCACAGTCTTGTCACTTCCCGTATTGACTACTGCAACTCACTCCTCTTCGGTGTCCATCAAAAATTCCTCCATAAACTTCAACTTGTTCAGAATTCAGCAGCCCGGATCATCACGAGAACCCCCTCCTTCCATCATATCACCCCCATCCTCCGACAGCTCCACTGGCTTCCTGTCAAACTTAGAATCAACTTCAAAATACTTCTCTATACATTCAAAGCCATCCATAACCTTGCGCCCCCCTATCTGTCAGATCTTCAAATCTCCATTCCCTCTCGCTCACTCAGGTCCTCATCCTCCCTCCACTTTTTTCTACCCTCTGCCCGTCTCAGTACAATGGGGTGCAGAGCCTTCAGTCGCTCTGCCCCCAAACTCTGGAACTCACTTCCTCCCAACATTCGTAATATTGACTCTCTTTCCTTATTCAAAACCCAGCTCAAAACCCACCTATTCAGACTTGCCTACCCGCCTTAAATCTTTATTTATTATTTTATCTGTGTTTTACTATTGGTCTTGGCTGTACAGTGTCCTTGAGTGTTGTGAAAGGCGCTTACAAATGTGATGTATTATTATTATTATTATTACCATATGGAAAGACTTTGAATACTGTAATTTGTCTTTTTTTGTTGTTGTTGTAAGACTGTACTAGTGTAGCTTTTACTACCGGAGACACATTCCTTGTGTGTTTTATAAACTTGGCGAATAAGGATGATTCTGATTCTGATGATTCACACATTTTGAGTGGTATATTGTCCAGGTTTCAAGAGTTTTTCTGGGACAAAGTTAAACAAATAACTCGACAAACAGGGAAGATTGTCTTTCGAGGCGGGGAGGAGAATCTCTGAGGGCGAACGGCGGTTGTTGCCCCGTACCAAACTCAAAGTCCCTTGTCCTCCAGTTGGACTTTTATTGTGTACATATGCAAAATACTTAAAAACACTGCCCCAGATATTTGCATACCACACCCCTGGTCCGGCCACAAGGTAGTGGTCTGACTACCGTATTTTCACGACTATAAGGCGACATTAAAAGTCTTAAATTTTCTCCAAAATGGACAGGATGCCTGATGGTGCGGAGCGTCCTTTGTATGCGCTGAGTTCCAAAATCTGACTGACAGCCGACACGCCGTTTTTGTAGAGAAAAGGCGGAAGTGACTGTGGACAGGCATGCTGCAAAAAAGTCGGCCAATCAGTGAAGGGTGGGCATGTATATATACCTATATGGAGAGATAGAGAGATAGAGAGAGAGAGAAGGCAGATGTGAGAGAGGAAAGGCATGCGGGGGAGAAATCCACCAATGAGAGTGAAGGGTGGGCGTGTAAGTGGAAGCTAAAGGGACGCCCCAAGCAGGTACCAACACCTGTATAGAGTGTGGTAATGTGCATTGTTGCAAAACAACTTCAGTTTTGGTTTCTAAGAACCCACGAAAATAAATTCTACAAAGAGACACGCCTACGAAGCTCAGTTCAAACTTCAAGCCATCGGTTATGCTTTTGGCATGCGTGCCCATCTCACAGCAGCGGTGAAAAACCAAGTCAAGCAAATGAACTCTGAGCTTGCCGTTATTCTTGGAGGCTTGACTAAAGAACTCCAACCGCTGGACATCGGCATCAACCGGGTAAAGTTGCGACCGGGCGTTCAAAGTAAAGTTGCGAACGGCATGAGAACAATGGATGATCGCTGGCAAACACAACTTTACGAAGAGTGAGAGGCAGCGCTGGGCGAGTTACGGATCGTTACGGAGTTACGAATAGATCGTGGCTGCTTGGACGAACGTGTCTGCTTGCACTGTTATTCGAGTTTTTGGCAAAGCCGGCACATTTCTGTGGAGCCACATGGCAATGAGAGTGACTCTGACAACGAGAGGGAACACAGCGTTTTTGATGGATTACCGGTACTTGCACAATTGTTCGATTCTGATACAGAGGATGAGGACTTTGATGGATTTCTGGGTGATGATTGATCGAAAAACGTGAGTACATTGTACGATGGCTAAATAAAATAAAAGGGAACTCAGTTTTGCTTCCGTTGCCTTTTTAAGAACGTATTTTTAGCTTGTATCTGTATGTCTTGGCATGCTACCGTATGCTTCAAGCTAACGTGTTTTTAGCGTGCGTGCATGCATGCCGTATGATTAAGCTGGCGTATGTTTTACCACTTTAAAACTGCGGTAAATAATACAGTGTGTTTTGTCTATGTGTAAAATACAGAAATAGCAGCCATTAATGAGACTGCGGCCAACCATACGGTGCGGCGAATGGTCGTGAAAATACGGTACATGTACAGTACCTTGGTTTAAGTTTTGAACCACAGATAAGTTTACACCTTTCAGTCTGGTCTACAATGAAGCAGCAAGCTGCAGACTTTGCAGATAAATTGTAAATGTCCCCAGTGTGGGACAAATAAAGGATATCTTATTATCTTAAAAAACAAAAGTCCGCCTGGGCGCGACAGCCATTCTTAAAGCGTCTTTTGATGTTCAACAATGCTTTGTTCCCGAATTGTATATTCCCACTTTGTGACCGTGTCTAGCCTTCTTCCATTTGTTCGCCCCCTTACTTTGACGTGATAACTGTGGACTTCAAAAGCCCTCCGCCCAAACGGCCGACACCTTTGTGCACAGGCGTTTGGGGGCATTGAATTTGCACCCAAACATCTAGACATGCCCAAATTAAATGAAACTTCGAACATGATAAGATTTTGCTTGCAGATTCCTCTATCACCAGGCTGGTGCATTCACTTACTATTTTGAACTTTGTTGTTTCCTAACCTTTTATTTATCATTCTACCAGTGGCTCCCTGCCAAGCCTAGCTCCATATTTCCTCAACCGAGGAAGGCTTGCCACTCCTTTGCGAATCTGGTGCATGATAAGCAATAGGGCAGATCGATGCAGATTTGGTAATTAGGATCCCCATGATGAATTGAGAGTAGGTGAGTTGGCAAATGGGGAATCGCAAACAGACGGTTCGTGGCATTGACATTCGTAGCAAAATCCATGCTTGCTGGTATAAGTAATACACGATTCATTCATTCATTCATTTTCCAATTCACTTATTCCCACAAGGGTCACAAGAGTCCTTGCCGGTGCCTGCTATTTTCGGGGATCCGCTCACTTTCACTTTCTCCGTTACGTACGAAGCCGTTCCTTTTCCCTGCTTCGTGCGTAACGTGACAGTGAGGGGTGCTGGAACCTATCCAAGCTGTCTTCGGGCAGTAGGCGGGGGACACCCTGAACCGGTTGCCAGCCAATCGCAGGGCGCACAGAGACGAACAACCGTCCACACTCACACTCACACTCACACCTAGGCACAATTTAGAGTGTTCAATCAGCCATATGAATGTTTTTGGAAAGTGGGAGGAAACCGGAGTACCCGGAGAAAACCCACGCAGGTCCGGGTAGAACATGCAAACTCCAAACAGGGAGGCCAGCGCTGGAATTGAACCCGGAACCTCTGCACTGTGAGGTCGACGCACTAACCACTGGACCACCGGGCCGCCCGCAATACATAATATGAAGAAAAAATATATTTCATCATAAAATGAACACCATTTAGCACACAGTTGTGTTATGTAAGCTCAAACCTGTCCAGAAAACAATTCCGGCAAAAATAATGTGAGTGGGCCATTCTCAAGGACTCTAACATACATGTCTGCAAAGAATTATGAAACTCCCATCAATTCTGTCATGCTTATCAGATTGAGTATGCTGAAGCTTATGAATCTAATTACTTCTTAAAAGGTTCCTCGTCCATTACACAAAGCATAACACATGTTTCTAATGCCTTGATTTTTCCAGGTTTTAGTCAGAAGTTGGATTGAACCTAAAACAAATAAAGTTCTGAGGTAAACTGCCTTATCAAATAAGGGTTGCCTTAGCTGACTGTCAGATAAGCTTGTCATTCAAGTACCGTACAGTGGAATCGTCCAAAGTTCGAGTGAGGTCAGGTATAGAACAATTAAATAGATTTAAACATATACACCCTCCCCCTAACCCCCTCCCAGTATGTAGTTTTTAAAGTCATTCAAAGAGTGAATGACAAAAAAAGTTCTCATAGTGGTCTGCTTAAGGAGTGATTTTATTGTATCTGATGTTGCTGCATGAGCTACTGTTATTTTCAATTGTTTAATAAAGCAAGCTAATGTGTATGGTGTGTGGATTCATAAAATGTATGTGGTAAGAGGAATTGCAATTAAAAATTGCACTGGTAGTAAAATCTATCTATCTATGTATCTATCCATCCATCCATCCATCCATCCGCCCGCCCGCCCGCCCGCCCGCCCGCCTGTCTGCCTGCCCGCTGTATGCTGCACCCTAATAATCCTATCAGTCTCATTTTCACAAAAAATATTTAAAACATAAAATAAAGCAGGTAAATCTTGAATTTACGATGGCGCATGATTACGTCACCGGAAGTTGTTAGCGCTCAGCAGTCTGCAATTGCAGCTTGTGATCAGAGCTGTTGCGCTCTATCTTTTATCGTCATTATTCTCAGTAAGAGTTTGCTTCGTGTACAATTCACCGAGGGCATGGGCAAAGAATAGGAATCTAGAGGGGCGAGGGAAGCACTTTAAAACGGTACGTGTGAGCTACGAACAGGCTAAGAGGCTGCAAAAGTGCATCGCATGCCTCAGTTTTCAGGCTGTTTCTCATCATGGTGTGTATGTGTATGTGTGTGTGTGTGCCGGTAAGGGTAGATCCCGGGAGGTTAGTTGATCAAAAAGTAGATCTTCGGTCCAAAAAGTTTGGGCACCCCTGTTCTACAGCATATTGCATGCATAATTAGCAGAGGAAACAAAAGATCTTTTACCCAACTATGTAAGAGCTTAGGGGACTGAAAGCAACAAATAATCTTGTGACCGATGGCAATAGACTTCAGCATTTTTTCAGAGTAATTAAGGCACCCATGTACTGTATGTTGTAGTCTCAATATTGCCTTATAAAGGAAAGTATACAACTGACTCACCCTTTGAGTGGCCGAACAGGCCATCCTTCTTGAGAGTATAATTCAGTGATGAGTGGCCAAAATGTACAGTAAAAATATTGGGAGCTGTTGCGTGTTTCATCTTTTTCCACAAATGTTCCGGAGGATTTAGCTCATAGCTCAAAGAAAGCACTACATACTTTTTTTCTCAAGCCATTGTGTGTTTTAGCTTTGCATTTTGGGTATTTATTCTGTTGGAGGACCGATGATGACTTGTGACTAAAGCCAGGCTCTCAGACACTGGAAAGTATATTTTACTCCAGGATGACTTGATAGTCTTGAGATTTCATTGTACCATGCATACACTAAGGACACCCCGTGTCAGATGTAAAATAGCATTCCCAGAACATGAGTGAGTATCCTCCACATTTCACAGTATGCACGGTGACAATCTTTTAAGATTTTAATCACACAAAGCCTGATGAACCAGGCCGAACAAATTCTTCTTTATTTTTTTGCGCACTTACAGTATGTGTCTTAGATTAAGAGATGCTAGTAGCACTGATGCAGTGATTTGGAAACAATGAGAAAGCTCAAAATATTTGCCTGAAGCTTAGATTCTGCGATAATGTTAAACTACATCTATAAACATTGAGAACATATTATTTTATTCGTAAGACAATAAGACTATTGGCCTCTATTGGTTTTTGTTGAGGTACAAAAACTGGATCGACAATATGATGCATTTATACCATTTCCTTTTTTTTAACCTTGCGAAAATTATCCATGTCATTCCACTGGAATGGGGTTTCTCTTCACGGCTTAGTAAAATAACATTGAAGAGTCCAGGAATGCGGTACTCCAGTATAAATTTGATCGACAATACATCTGTTTTTATGCAGCGTTTTGACAACAGCTGCAGCTGTAACAATGGTTCTTTACAGAATGCAATTGACATAAAATAATAAGACACTAGAACACAGAACTGTTAGGATATGTCTGTGATTTTCAAGTTCACTAGTATCACGTTAGATCAGCTGCGGTAGTATTTAGTAGTGATGGGTCCAGCGACACCGATGCGTTGATGCATGCGCCGGGCTCACAGAGCAAACCACGTGTCGGTGCATGTGCCGCTTCATTACGTCACGTGATTGACACATGAACTGCACCGGTGCAGTTTAGACTGCATCGGCTGCGTTGACACAGTCCAGGCTGCTAATTGACACGTGAACTGCACCGGTGCAGTTTAGACTGCATCGGTTGCTTGGCACAGTCCAAGCTGCGCCACTTAGTCCAGGGTTGCGTCGACTCAGTGCAAGGGGCGTTGACGCAGCAAAAGCCCGTGTAACAGTGTATCCTACGGTAGTGCGTCTGGCAACACGATGCCGATTGCCGAAACAAGCTCGACCTCACCCTCGCTCGAATAAAAATATATGTTTGGGCAATACGGAAAACACACTTATTATCAGAAATATTTTTGGGCCACGACATTCATCAAGGTGCGCCTGTGCTTGGTGGTTGCGCCTTCTCGGCAGCATGGGTATACCAGCACTGTTTTTGACTGGAGGAATGTCGGCGCCATTTGACTGTCGTTGCTGGACAGTCCCGGGGCGCTTGTGTCTTGCGCCTGTAATGGGCAGCATTTTTCACAGCCCCGCTTTGTTCAGCGGAGAGATCGGTGCTGTTGAACGGTCTGCGGCTGGATGGATGGAGGTCTTGAGGAGCCGACGATGAGAAGAAAGGAGCGTTGGCGCGGAGTGCCGATGCGGATTTGGAGCTGGGAGTCGCGGCTTGGAGTTTGAAGCGGATTACGTGGGACAGGAGAAGTGAACTAATCTCTTTTCGTCAATGGATGCTATAGCTTTGTGTTTGCTTTCAAAACTTAGCTTGTAGCAGATGTGTGCACATTTTCAGCATGACGTCTATGATCCACTGGAGAAAGGACACTTTGATCCTCTCCTCTTTCATCTAGAACTGCTTCAGACAACAAAGTGTATGCAGAAAATTGGTGAAGATCGAACGAACGTCTGTGTCCTATGTGTTGTCTTGTGTTATTTCTGTTATTTTGACTTCAAAATGGCGCCGCGAGAGTGGCTGCCTTTCCAGCAGCTCCTATATTTTGTTGTTCTACTTCTTACTTTCATAACTTTGCTGCTGTGAATTGGGAATTTCTCCATTGTGAGACTAATAAAGGTTTTTTCTTCTTCTTAAAAAAATTTGTCTGTCTGACTTATAGCGTCATGAATAAAAAATAACAATCATAATAATAATAATAATAATTAAATGATGTGAAGGAAAATTGTAAATAGTACTGCGATTTACCCATTTTGTGTTCATATTGCATTTAATTGAAAGATGTTTGTTGTTTTTTTTCCTCTTTCTTCTTTCTTCTTTCTACATACATTCTTGCTGCTGGAGGCTGTAAATTTCCCCAGTGTGGGACGAATAAAGGATATCTTATCTTATCTTATGTTGGCTGTCATATAATAGACTATAATTATATCAGAATCAGAATCAGAATCATCTTTATTGGCCAAGTATGTAGAACACACAAGGAATTTGTCTCCGGTATAACACGCTGCACTAGTATCATCGTAAACAACAAAATCATTGAACCATTTTAGAGTAACCAGTAGTTTTGTAGTACCATTTTGTGGTGACTGTTTAAGGAGTTAATGGCTAGAGGGAAGAAGCTGTTTAAGTGTCTACTGGATTTGGTGCGCATGGTTCTGTAGCGTCTGCCTGAGGGGAGTGGCTGAAAAAGGTGGTGGGCAGGGTGCGGGGGATCCAGGAGGATTTTCCGTGCCCTTGTCTTGATTATTGCAGTGTGCAAGTCCTCAAGAGTGGGTAGGGCGGTGCCAACGATTTTTTCTGCCGTCCTAACTGTCCGTTGAAGTCGGATTTTGTCCTTTTTTGTGGCGGCCCCAAACCAAACCGTGATGAAAAAACACAGGATTGATTCGATGACTGCCGTGTAGAACTGTCGTAGCACCTCCTGTGGCAGGCCATGCTTCCTCAGCAGCCTCAGGAAGTACATCCGCTGCCGGGCCCTTTTCAGGATGGAGATGGTGTTGACTTCCCACTTCATGTCCTGGGAGACTGTGATTCCCAGGAACTTGAAGGTCTCGACGGTTGACACAGGGCAGTTGGATAGTGTGAGGGGCAACTGAGGAGAAGAATGTTTCCTGAAGTCCGCGATCATCTCTACAGTCTTGAGCGTGTTCAGCCCGAGGTTGTGTAGGCCGCACCAGAGCTCCAGCTGCTCCACTTGTTGGCGGTACGCAGACTCGTCGCCGTCTTTGATGAGACCGATGACCGTGGTGTCGTCTGCGAACTTTATGAGTTTGACAGCTGGATCTGTTGAGGTGCAATCGTTTGTGTAGAGAGAGAAGAGCAGTGGCGAGAGGACACATCCCTGTGGGGCTCCAGTGCTGGTGGTGCATATTGATGATGTTGTTGCTCCCAGTCTCACCTGTTCTGTCCGTCCCATCAGGAAGCTGAGGATCCACTGGCAGATCGTAGGGGACACACCGAGGTGGAGTAGTTTGGGGCTGAGGAGTTCCGGGATGATGGTGTTGAACGCAGAGCTGAAATCCACAAACAGAATCCTTGCGTAGGTCCCTGTGCTGTCGAGGTGCTTGAGGATGTAGTGCAGACCTATGTTGACTGCGTCTTCCACAGACCTTTTTGCCCGGTAGGCAAACTGGAGAGGGTCCAGCAGGGGTCCAGTGACGTTCTTTAGGTGGTTCAGCACAAGGCGTTCAAAGGACTTCATGACCACAGACGTCAGGGCGACAGGCCCATAGTCGTTCAGTTCCGATGTTGCCGATTTCTTGGGAACTGGGATGATGGTAGACTGTTTGAAGCAGGATGGGACCTCACACAGCTCCAGGGATCTGTTGAAGATTTGTGTGAAGACCGGAGCCAGCTGGTCAGCGCAGACTTTCAGGCAGGAGGGGGACACTTTGTCGGGCCCCGGAGCTTTCTTGATCTTTTGATGCTTGAAGAGCCGTCTCACGTCCTGTTCGTGGATCTGTAGTGGAGAAAAAGAGGGTGGGGGGGTAGGTAGAGTGGTTTCTGGTAGAGGTGGGTGTGTGTGGGAAATGGGGGTGTCCTTTTCAAATCGGCAGAAAAACATGTTTAGTTCATTAGCAAGACCCTTATTGTTCACTGTTTGGGGGGATGGCATTCTATAGTTAGTGATTGCTTTCAGGCCATTCCATACAGATGCTGAGTCGTTAGCAGAGAACTGGTTTTTCAGCCTCTCTGCATAGCTTCTCTTTGCGATGTTAATTTCCTTTGTCAATTGGTTTCGGGCATGTTTGTACAGTGCCCGATCTCCACTTCTAAATGCGGCCTCTTTCTCTTTCCTGAGTTGCCTGAGTTTGGGAGTAAACCATGACTTGTTATTGTTGAAGGAGCGGAAGGACTTCACTGGTACACACATGTCCTCACAGAAACTGATGTATGATGTTACAGTGTCTGTGTATTCATCCAGTGTGCCCGTTGAAGTTTCAAAGACGCCCCAATCAGTGCAGTCTAAGCATTCTTGTAGAGCTAGCTTTGCTTCATCTTTCCATTTTTTCACAGTCTTAACAACCGGTTTAACACATTTGAGTTTCTGTCTGTATGTAGGTATTAAGTGGATTAAATTGTGGTCAGAAAGACCCAATGCTGCACGGGCGACCGATCGGTATGCATTTTTGATTGTTGTATAGCAGTGGTCTAGAATGTTGCCTTCTCTGGTGAAACAGTCGATGTGCTGCTTATATCTGGGAAGTTCACGGTTAAGATGTGCTCTATTAAAATCGCCCAAAATGATCAGGGGTGACTCTGGGTATTTTAGCTCGAGTTTGTTTACTTGTTCGGCTAGCGTTTGTATCGCCGTGTTAGCGTTAGCTTGTGGCGCAATGTAAACACCGACTAGTAAAAAGGAGGTGAACTCACGTGGCGAGTAGAATGGCTTGCAGTTTAAAGACAGCGACTCCAGGTCCGGGCTGCAGTGTGCGTCGAGCTTCGTGACATCAGTGCACCATTCTTCGTTGATATAGAAGCAAATCCCACCACCTTTCGATTTCACTGATAGCTCCGTGTCGCGGTCGGCTCGGAGAAGGCGGAAGCCGGGTAGATGTAGCGCGGGATCTGGATGGCGGTCACTGAGCCAGGTTTCAGTGAAGCAGAGCGGAGCAGAACGTGCAAATGTTTTGTTGGTCTTTGTGAGGAGAAGAAGTTAATCCATCTTGTTTGGCAGAGATCGTAGATTAGCAAGATGGATCGATGGGAGCGGGGTTCGAAATCCGCGCTGCCGGAGCTTGACGAGCACGCCGGCTCCGCTTCCCCTTCCTGCGGCGTTTCCATGCTCCGTCCAGCGCAGCCGCTCCGCTCGCGATTAGCTCCGAAAAACCTTGTGGATTTTCGTGTGCTGGTGAAAAAAGACCGAGCGTAGACTCCCCAATGCGCAGCAACTTTTCCCTCGTGTAAGTAAGCCGCTCAGGGTCGCCAAAAACAAACGAAAATGACAAAAACAGGGATAATACTAGGGAGCGTGTGACCGAGGCTGCCATACCTGTCGGCGCCTGATGACGTATGAGAAGTGCTTTATGAACGTTTGTACTGTACGTCATACTCCAGTTGATTGAGAGGTCCCACCTATAAGGGGGAGTTCTAGAAAGTGACTGCGAGTGAGCACACCGCATGTTTGATGACTCTGCCACGTTGCTATTAAAAGTAACATAAAACGTAAACCTTGTCTGCTGACCATCATTACATCGGCTGGGCTAGTTTAGCTGTTGTCGTAGTTCAAAGCTTAATATGTGGCGTGGGTTGGATCGGCGCCGCAAGTACGTGCTCGCGCGCACAGCTGAGAGCAGCAGACTATCGACTGCTGAGACGCGCTTCACTTGAGTGACGTTGCTACAGTATGTGCATATTATGGAGCAGCTTCCGGACAAATACAAATTGTTCGCCGCGTAGAGCCATTTTGATCTCCTTTTGGAGAATAAGGTATTCATTAAAATCTCATTGTCTCACCAAGTGCCTCTCGGATTTTTGACATGTCTTATTCCATTGTGTGTGTGTCTTCTCCACAGTGGAAATCACATGCATTAAATGCAACAGACTGAAATTTAAAACACTGGAGCATCTTATTTTTCTAAATCAAAATTTGTGAAGACAAAGCCTCCTCATTCACATGATTTTCACATTATTGAAACACATTGAATGATACAATATGAATGCATGGATGTGAATGACATTGTCAAGGGTCAATGTCATCTTTATTGTCAAATATGCTTTATGTATGACATGCAGCATAGATGAAATTTCTTCCTCTCAATCCTCAGTGCATACATGCATGCAAACATGCTGTGCATTACACACAAACAGCTAAGAAAGGATAGCAGCTACACTGTATAAAAAAGACATGTAATCTGAACAGTACAGACAATATAAACAATATAAACAGCATAAACAACAACGTAAAGAATGGCGCTTGTGGCTACACTGAGCTTTTAACTCATTCAGTACCAGTCATTGGGTAGAGTGAGGTAGTCCATTGTATACACGTCATCATCAAATCAGTTTGTTCAGTCTGTCAAGTGGGTTGGCTGCAGGGATTTTGAAGGTCCAGCAGGTGGCAGTGGTCAGCGACACAGTATCAGTACAGTATCAACACAGTGTGTCATTGTGTCGACACGCCCCATGAGGCCTCATGGACCCATCACTAGTCACGGGGGGTGCTGGAGCCTATCCAAGCTGTCTTGGGGCAGTAGGACACCCTGAATCGGTTGCCAGCCACTCGCAGGGCACACAGAGACGAACAATCATCCACGCTCACAATCACACCTAGGGACAATTTAGAGTGTCCAATCAGCCTGCCATGCATGTTTTTGGTACAATTGTGAATAATTAATTCATCATATTTAGCGCCTTATGGTCTTTAATCGCATTAATCACAATTTTTATCTCTTAACTTTATTGTTTCTGTAGGTGGGTTGCTATTTTTTTAAATATATTTTTTCATGTGTTGGATTCCTTTGTTCGAGTTGAGGGTGGGGAAACAACTGTAAGTCACCGACTGAAGCAGACAGTGATTGTCTGTCATTATGTTTGGGCTTTTTTAGCATAAGCTGATTGGCTCCCATTGGAGTTGGGCGGGCTAAGTAAGCAGCGGTGAGGAGAAGAGAGGTGAAAATGGAGGAGCATGTGAGAGTTCTCGGAACAATGAATGGAAAATTTACTTTTGAAAAACGCCTTGATGGCACTATTGATGAATGTAGAGTGTTGTGCCTAATTTGTCAGAAGTAGTTTGCTGACCACTGAAGCACCTCAAGTTTAGCCTCCCACATTAATGCAAAGCATCCAGTCGCGAGTGCATCCACAGTTAACGTTAGCACCGAAAGCATTAGCAGTACAGCGAGCTAAAGACAAGCTCTTCGCCAAACTAAACTCGAGGAGAACACCCCGCATACGAGGCATGAAGTTAGCATAGCTGCTGGAGTCCTCTGTAGCCTACGAGAAGTGATTGATGTTTATCTCAGCACTTTATTTTGTAATGATGAACAGTGGTACAGTAATCCGTCATTTATCGTGGTTAATGGGGACCAAAACCACCCGCAATAAACTTAAATCCGCGAAGTAGCGACCAATTAACATATACAGGTAAAAAAAATGTTTTTTTTAGTCTGCAAACAATCCGTGAGAAGCTGCAAAACAACCGCGAGTCACATAGAGCTACATATACAGTACTGTACTCCATGTATATGACAATTTATTTATTAATTATTTTTTTAAATGAATATGTTTGAAATAATTCGCGATGCACTGAATCCGTGATAAACAAACCGCGAAAAAGCAAGGGATCACTGTATTTCTGAAGTGCTAACTTACAGCACTGTGATTTAAGGGTCTCTTATTTCTCTTTTATTATCGAAGCAAGTTCAGTGTTGAGTATTGCTCAGAAAAATGGTCTGTTTCTGATATGTTAACCTACGTACTTCTTATGGACCCGATGTTCTATTTTTTTTTATTTTGTAATTATTTGGAGATTTACAAAAACAAACAAAACTGTGATATTCCCCCTGGTCGAAACTAAAGGTTGCAGGTACGACTTGGGACTAGTCTTAACTACAGCAGCAAGTGAATGGCTAGGACCGCATCTGTTGAAGTCTGTTTTCAAACAATGAAATACTTTATAATGACACTTTTTTTGTCTTTTGATCTGCCTCAATAACGCAATGAATTAAAAATGAAAATGGGGGTTTTCTCAACACTTTTTAGATTATATTAAAATCTAGATTAATTAGATCCATTAATCACAGATCATAATTAATTAATCTCAATTTTTTAAACTGCTTGACAGCACTAGTTTTTGGAATGTTGTACGAAACCGGAGTACATGGAGAGAACATGCACACATTGTGGCCGGAGCTGGAATTCACCGCAGTACCTCTGCACTGTGAGGTTGACACGCTAACCACTGGGCCACCGGGCCCGCCCACAATCACTCTTGTATTTATATATTCATTTTATTTAACTGCTGCAGACCATTCAACATTCTTCTTCGTGGCTTTCTTCTTCTGCTGCCTCAGTCTTCTATGTCATTGTGTGTGTTCAAACCACAGCATGTGTTGAAACGCCGACTAAATGGGAGAGATGACCCAGCAATACTTAACACATAGGTGTCAAACTCAGGTCCTGGAGGGCCACTGTCCTGATGTTTTCCAAGTCTCCCTGTTACAACACACCTGATTCAAATGATCAGATCATCAGCAAACTCTGCGGAAGCCTGACATTTAATCTGTTCATTTGAATCAGGTGAGACTTGGAAAACATACAGGACAGCGGCCCTCCAGGACCTGAGTTTGACACTTATGACTTAACAGCATTTGATCGTTTGAACTGTACAAATACTAGTTACTAGATGCAACCTTTAAGCCCCCTTGAGCATAGGTTACTCATGATCAACCTTTATAATAGGATATTACCCACAATCCCTTATGGCAACAAAATTGAAAGCATTAATGTTCAAGGTGTTAATAATGTTAAAAAAAACAACACTTATTAAAAAATAGTAATACTGTATTTTTTCTTTTTCTCACCAATGAATAGCCAATGGGGCCAAGAAATGGATGTTCAAAGCAAAACCAGAAATAAAAATACAAACACTCTTACATTATTCCTGAGAAAACGGGCAATTGCAAATTCAACGAAAAACGCCATCAGTGATCCTTCACAAAAATGACAGCATCTGTATCCTTTTCATTTTACTATTCATCTAATATTTGCTGGTAGCTAGAGACTTACGTCAGCAGTCCTCACCCTTGCACAATGACGTCACGTCGGAAAAGTAGAGTTAATTTGAAACTCGCTTTCCTTTCCTATGTTCGAAAGAAAGCCCCTTTTCATGTCTCCCTGACCAGAGTAGTTGGCAGACTACATGGAGCTGGCACTCGTCTTGGTTTCGATCGGTAACCATGACAACTATGAGCTAACATTTATTTGAGGTTGTTATGTGAAAGTGTGTTTACATACGAAAATTGATATTTATGTTTTTTTTCTTTAAATGCTTTGAAGTCATTACTTAGGTTATTTTCTCAAAGATCACTTTCGGTTTGACGTCGCGTATGCCGAATGGCACGAGGGAATTAGAGTGAGAGAGATTGCATGGTAGACTAAACATGATGTCGTCTGGTTGACTGTATTTTTCAATTTATCTTGTGTCGGTTTACAAGGTGCACTCGGTATGTTACATTTGCTTATTTATTTAATTTGTGTCAAACAGATTATTCTAATGTTGATTGCTGCTTTTTGGAACGTCTTTTTTAGTTTTCACGGTGTTCCAAAATGCAGGGGCAATAAAATGATTGTGGACATCGGTACAAAGCGTCATTTTTGTCCAGAGTAGATATACTTCATGAAGGCACTTGAGACTAAAGCGTAAAAAATAAAAAAAAAATAATAATAAAAATGATTTAATGAAACTTTTTGGGGCGGGGTCACCAGTGACTGGGTTCAGACCAGCCACCACTGGTCAAGCCACCCGCCACAGCGATGGTTAATACTGTACTGCTAACATAAAAAAGCGAGAGCTGTTGGATACCTTGGATGCCTTAAAGCAGTGGTCACCAACATGGTGCCCGCGGGCACCAGGTAGCCCGTGAAGACCACTTGAGTAGCCCGCCAGTGCCTGGACATTGTGATTTGCTAGTAGAAATTATGATTTAAAAATGCAAACATTGGCAGTACTGTGAGACATTTCGAAACACGATCAAAGTCTGACAATTTAAATCATCAAGTATTAAAAATAACACATCCTCATATTATTGAAGGTATTTTGGACAAATATGTTATTTCAGACGTGTATCAATTTGGTAGCCCTTCACACAATCGGTACACATGAAGTTGCTCTCACCCTCAAAAATGTTGGTGACACCTGCCTTAAAGTCTGTCCACGTCAGTCATTTGGATATGAAATCATGTTATAAAATAAGTTTGTTTGTTTTTTTTTGTTTGTTTATTGAACATAAAACATATACAGTAATAGTTCAGCAGTACTACTTTTATTATGATCTGTCGTTACATTTAAAACATAAAAAGGCCTCTCAAATCTGACATTTTGACCTTTACACCTGTTTTTAAAAAAATCATTAAAAATTCAGTTATTGTTATCATGGAACCAGACCAGGTCTACGATGCACGAGGCCACCCAAGGTATTCTACCAAAGTGGTATTATCATCACGCTCTGATGTTGCATTTCAAAATAAAAAGGCCTCTGAAATCAACAATTTTGACCTTTACCCCCATATTCAAAAAAAGAAAAATACTTTGGTTGAATATCTTGCGTTGCCCAGTGTGCTCCATAGGTATTCTGGTTGAGAGATAACGCAAATTGAATTTTTAACATTTTATTAAAATTGATGTGTGTAGCTCAAAATTGCGCATCTCAGAAGGTTTTTATTTTGTAATGCAACACCTGATCTGTCGTCTGGTTGCGAGATAACACAATTTTATTTTTGTTAATGATTGTTTTTCAATGCTCCTCCGTGAGCCGTCACCTTACCGTGGTGGAGGGGTTTGCGTGTCCCAATGATCCTAGGAGCTAAGTTGTCTGGGGCTTTATGCCCCTGGCAGGGTCACCCATGGCAAACAGGTTCTAGGTGAGGGGCCAGACAAAGCCCCTCAGGGTCATAGACCCTCATGATGAATACAATAGATGGACCAAGGTTTCCCTTGCCCGGACGCGGGTCACCGGGGCCCCACTCTGGAGCCAGGCCCGGAGGTGGGGCTCGTTGACAAGCGCCTGGTGGTCGGGCCTACACCCATGGGGCCCGGCCGGGCACAGCCCGAAGAGGCAATGTGGGTCCCCCTTCCCATGGGCTCACCACCCATGAGAGGGGCCAAAGGGGTCGGGTGCAATGTGAGCTGGGCGGCAGCCAAAGGCGGGGACCCTGGCGGTCCGATCCTCGGCTGCAGAAGCTAGCTCTTGGGACATGGAATGTCACCTCTCTGGCAGGGAAGGAGCCCGAGCTGGTGTGTGAGGCAGAGAATTTCCGACTGGATATAGTCGGACTTGCCTCCACACACAGCCTGGGTTCTGGTACCAGTTCTCTCGAGAGGGGTTGGACTCTCTTCCACTCTGGAGTTGCTCACGGTGAGAGGCGCAGAGCAGGTGTGGGCATACTCATTGCCCCCCGGCTCAGTGCCTGTACATTGGGGTTCACACCGGTAGACGAGAGGGTTGCCTCCCTCCGCCTTCGGGTGGGTGGACGGGTCCTGACTGTTGTTTGTGCATATGCACCAAACAGCAGCTCAGCATACCCACCCTTTTTGGAGTCCTTGGAGGGTGTGCTGGAGAGTACTCCTGCTGGGGACTCCCTTGTTCTGCTGGGGGACTTCAATGCTCACGTGGGCAACGACAGTGAGACCTGGAGGGGCGTGATTGGGAGGAACGGCCCCCCCGATCAGAACTCGAGTGGTGTTTTGTTATTGGACTTCTGTGCTCGCCACGGATTGTCCATAACGAACACCTTGTTCAAACATAAGGGTGTCCATATGTGCACTTGGCACCAGGACACCCTAGGCCGCAGTTCGATGATCGACTTTGTAGTTGTATCATCGAATTTGCGGCCGCATGTTCTGGACACTCGGGTGAAGAGAGGGGCGGAGCTGTCAACTGATCACCACCTGGTGGTGAGTAGGCTCCGATGGTGGGGGAAGATCCGGTCCTTCCTGGCAGACCCAAACGTATTGTGAGGGTTTGTTGGGAGCGTCTGGCGGAATCCCCTGTCAGAAAGAGTTTCAACTCCCACCTTCGACAGAGCTTTTCCCATGTTCCGGGGGAGGCGGGGGACATTGAGCCCGAATGGGCCATGTTCCGTGCCTCTATTGTTGAGGCGGCCAATCTGAGTTGTGGCCGTAAGGTGGTTGGTGCCTGTCGTGGCGGCAACCCCCGTACTCGCTGGTGGACTCCAGCAGTAAGGGATGCCGTCAAGCTAAAGAAGGAGTCCTATCGAGTCTTTATGGCCTGTGGGACCCCAGAGGCAGCTGACGGGTATCGACTGGCCAAGCGGACCGCGGCTTCGGTGGTCGCCGAGGCAAAAACCCGAGCGTGGGAAGAGTTTGGTGAGGCCATTGATGCCGACTTCCGGACGGCTTCGAGGAAATTCTGGTCCACCATACGACGTCTCAGTAGGGGGAAGCAGTGCACCACTAACACTGTGTACAGTGGGGATGGGGCGCTGCTGACTTCGACTCGGGACGTTGTGAACCGGTGGGCAGAGTACTTTGAAGGCCTCCTCAACTCCACCAACACGTCTTCCTTGGAGGAAGCAGAGCCCGGGGACTCTGAGGTGGTATCTCCTATCTCTGTGGCTGAAGTCACCGATGTGGTTAAAAAGCTCCTCGGTGGCAAGGCCCCAGGGGTGGATGAGTTGAATTCCTCAAGGCTCTGGATGTTGTGGGGCTGTCCTGGTTGACACGCCTCTGCAACATTGCGTGGTCAACAGGGAGAGTGCCTCTGGATTGGCAGACCGGGGTGGTAGTCCCTCTTTTTAAAAAGGGGGACCGGAGGGTGTGTTCCAACTATAGAGGGATCACACTCCTCAGCCTCCCTGGTAAGGTCTATTCAGGGGTGCTGGAGAGGAGGGTCTGTCAGGAAGTCGAGCCTCAGATTGAGGAGGAGCAGTGTGGTTTTCGTCCCGGCCGTGGAACAGCGGACCAGCTCTACACCCTTAGCAGGGTCCTCGAGGGTATGTGGGAATTTGCCCAACCAGTCTACATGTGTTTTGTGGACTTGGAGAAGGCGTTTGACCGTGTCCCTCGGGGTGTTCTGTGGGGGGTGCTTCGAGGGTATGGGGTACCGAACCCCCTGATACGGGCTGTTCGGTCACTATACCACGGATGTCAGAGTTTGGTTCGCATTGCCGGCAGTAAGTCGGAATCATTTCCAGTGGGGGTAGGACTCCGCCAAGGCTGCCCTTTGTCACCGATTCTGTTCATAACCTTTATGGACAGAATTTCTAGGTGCAGCCGATGCGTTGAGGGGGTCCGTTTTGGGGGCCTCAGTATTGCATCCCTGCTTTTTGCAGATGATGTGGTGCTGTTGGCTCCTTCAAACAGGGCTCTCCAACTCTGACAGGAGCGTTTCGCAGCCGAGTGTGAAGCGGTTGGGGTGAAGATCAGCACCTCCAAATCTGAAACCATGGTCCTCAGTCGAAAAAGGGTGGAGTGCCCCCTCCGGGTCGGGGAGGAGATCTTGCCCCAAGTGGAGGAGTTCAAGTATCTTGGGGTCTTGTTCACGAGTGGGGGCAGAAGGGAGCGGGAGATCGACAGGCGGATTGGTGCGGTGTCTGCTGTGATGCGGACGTTGTATCGGTCTGTCGTGGTGAAGAAGGAGCTGAGCCAAAGGGCGAAGCTCTCAATTTACCGGTCGAGCTACGCTCGGGCATCTGATTCGGATGCCTCCTGAGCGCCTCCCCGGTGAGATGTTCCGGTCATGCCCCATCGGGAGGAGACCCCGAGGAAGACCCAGGACACGCTGGAGAGACTATGTCACCCAGCTTGCCTGGGAACGACTCGGGATCCCCCGGGGAGAGCTGGACGAAGTAGCTAGGGAGAGGGAAGTCTGGGCTTCCCTGCTAAAGCTGTTGCCCGCGCGACCCGGCCCCGGATAAGCGGTAGATGATGGATGGATGGATGGATGTTTTTCAATGGACGTGTGTAGTTAAAAATTGCAGATTTCAGAAGGCTTTCATTTTGTAATGCAATGTCAGATCTGAATAAAACTAAACTAATTTCATAATATATTACGACCACTAGTACTACTACTATTACGATTACTATTTCTTCCTCTTCTTCTGCTTTTGGCTTGTTGGCAAATTACTTTTGGTGCATTAACGCCACCTATTAGATACTGGTGCACCAAAAGAAATTGCCAACGCCCAAGAGAAGGTCAAGCCAATCAGAGAATGGGGATTTTGGATGCCAGCGAGATCTCTAATTTTAATCTATATGTAATATATAAATTGCTCCTGAATATAACTCGCAGGACCATCCAAATAATGAAAAAAAAGTGTGACTTACAGTCTGAAAAATATGTAAAATTCATAAACGACACATTATTACTGTGCACGCATACGACCAAACATCATGCGCACGCCTCCTCCCTCTCCAACGCCCCCCCCCCCCTCACTCCCAAATCAGATTGCTCAACTGTTTGGGCAAGCTTCTAATCCCCCCACAGAGTCAAAGACAGAATCACTGCGAGAGACGGTCCCAGATCTCCCTCGTATTGCTACGTGGGTGGGTCACACTGACTCATGCGGTGCTGCAGTCGCCCAGAGTTGATGACGACTGCTGACGTGTCTGTTTTCCATCACGTGATGGGTGTGTGAAAGTGAGAGGTTACACCCAAACATGGGTCGTTACAAACTGTATCCTAACTATGAAAACGTAAGAGCAAATTGAGCTCAAATCTAAAAGTTGTAATGTTGCTGCTAATGACCATGATACTTGAAAAGTGATATTTTTTGAGTTACTGTGGTAGTGATGTGATCAGATGACAAGACAGGACTATTCGGAGAGTCGAAGTGATGCATTTAAAAAATGACAGTTAATAAACTTCACCTTTGTGATTTTGTGTAAATCACTGTACTTGGCTGTACAATGTCCTTGAGTGTTGTGAAAGGCGCTTACAAATGTGATGTATTATTATTATTATTATTGTAGAATGAGACTAACTAACTAACAGGACCGTTCTTGAAGCTGACGAATGCTCAGCTCGAGGACAGGTATCTTTACATCCTGGAGTTCATTGCACAGCTGAGTGGCCTGTGGCTTGTTTCCATCCTTGTTCGCTGGTTACAGCTCTCATTTCACAACTCACTCTTTCAAAAGTGATGGATGTTGAGAAACTACAGTCAGTTTGTTGTATATTTCACAAAGAAAAAATTTCAATGTATATTGCATGGGTGGCCAACTAGTCAGAGACTAAGAGCCTTTTTTTAATTTATTTTTTTACTGTGTTCCTGTAAATCCATCATACACATGGGCACACATAAACATCACTCCATCCCTTCCGCTCTCTCTCTCGCTCTCTCTCTCTCTCTCACACACACACACACACACACACACACACACACACACACACACACACACACACTGCTCAGCCAGATTGATTGTAAATTTCACACACCAACATGATAATGACAGAAATGGACTCCTACAGTATTAAGACTAAGGCCAGTCATTTTCAACGGTGAATATTATGTCCACTGTCTAATACATACAAACTCTCAGTTCAACCAAGTCCACAAACAAAAACAACAAAAAATATACTGTACTAACGTTTTTCTCTAACAATGCATGTTGCTTAGCGCCTTAGCACAGGGACCTCTGACATTCCTTCTCTTGAACAATCCTCTTCAAATCTGGCTTGCGAATCCGTTGTTGCCACTCGAAGCAAGCACTGTCTGCATGCAAGCTGCAGCGGTTACTTACTACTCGGGTCAGCTTGTCACATTGAACAAACTTTTTTGACTGAAGATCTTTGCTTCAGAATTCTCTGACTAGCTTAGAGCTGTTATTGTTGCTGTTGCTATATCACCGCAAGCGTCTGAGGATAGTCCGCAGAAGCGCCAGCAATGCCCGTGGGAGATGCGCGAGTTCATCGAGAGTCCGTATCGCTGCCGTTCGGCAAGGAAGGCCGGGCACCGGAGCCAGAGGTGCTCAGACGTCTCGTCCTCCTCCGTGCACAGCCGGCAGGTCGCATCCTCTGCCCTACCGATCCGGTGTAGCCAGTGGCGGAGCAGGGGGTAGTGGCCGCTGCGGAAACGGATGCGGTTCATCCGATCCTCCTTCGGAAGGGCCTACTCCTCATCAAGTTTGAGAGGTGCCGTGTGGACGGCGCGTAGTCGGGGATGTGAGAGCCCGGGGGGGCGGCCATCGCGCCGGATGACCGCGGCTCTGGTGGAGGCATCCGGGCAGGCATTGCGCTGCTGCATCTCAGAACCGTGAGGTCGTTACCGGGGAGATTGCAGTGTCCAGGGACCCAGAGAAGGTGCACCCGTCCGTGCTGGCCGAGGGCCGCAAATCCAGCTCTTAGCCGGAGGATAGGATCCCCAGCCGTGGCAGGGTTCGCGAGAGCATCAACCAGGGACCGGCTGTCGCAGATCAGCTTGGGCGAGAGCCACTCGTGCCGGTTGGTGTCGAGCCAGGTGACAGCCTCCGCCATGGCCGCCAGTTCAGCTTGGAAGGAACTGCTCCGGTGACCCGTTGCCACGTGCCATAGGTGAATGACTGTATCTCCACGCAGTACCACCAAACCAGCACCTCCTCGCCTCCCCCGCGTGGACCCGTTGTTTACACACGAGTGGTGACCGAAATGTCAAAATTCATTTGTCATCTGACTGGTTGCCCTGTATGTCAATCAAGTACCGTATTTTCCACACTAAACGGCGCAACTAAAAGCCTCCCATTTTCTTAAAAGCTCACAGCGTGCCCTAAAATCCGATGTGCCTTGTGTATCGTCATTACAGTAATATTTCGACCCCAAAAATGGCTCCTTGCTGACAACGCATGTTCAACGTTCAAACTTAAGGCGATCGGTTACGCAGTTGAACACGGAAATAGAGCAGCGGCAAGAGAGTTCAATGTTAACGAGTCAATAGTATAACTTGCTGTTGCTTTAGTGAACTGTGTTGCTGCTTTATTAAATAAGTTTTACTGACATCTGATCTCCGCTATATAAGTCAGGGTGCAGTGTGGTGTTTTATTCGTCTAACACAGAGGAACTCACCTCTTGGTTCGACTCGTCATGCCGGGCCATCCTGGATTTGGTGGCTCCTTCAAAAATTGTGCTGCCAAAGCCTAAACCCGAGCCATGGTTTAACGACATTACCCGCGCAGCTAGGCAGGAGTGTCGCAAAGCTGAACGCAAGTGGAAAAGAGACAAATTGCATGTCTCTTCTCAAATTTGGAAAGACAGCTGGCGTAACTACCAGCTCACAGTAAAAGAGGCCAAAAGAGAATATCTGTCGGACCTTATTCTAGCCAACCGTCACAACCCTCGTGCACTATTTAAAACGATAGATTCTGTACTCAAACCCCCTCTGCCTACTTGCTCGGATTCTTCAGCCGAGATGTGCAACAGATTCCTTCAGTTCTTTATTGATAAGGTCTCTACAGCTAGGATTCCGGTCCCAAATACCGCATCTGACCCCTCTGTCCATGTTCCATGTTCAGCTGTCCTAAATTCTTTTGATACTGTGTCCTTGGCGCTTTTGGAGGATGTAGTTCGCCAGACGAAGCCATCTGGCTCCCCTTGCGACTCTCTTCCCCCACGCTTCTTTCAGGAGGTTCTCCCGAGTGTTGTTGCATCGGTCTTGGATATCATCAACAGCAGCCTTTCTTCTGGTGTAGTTCCCCAACAGTTTAAACATGCTGTGGTCCAACCCTTGATCAAGAAACCTGGTCTTGATCCAGATGAGCTGTCAAGTTACAGACCCATTTCCAAACTGCCTTTCATTTCCAAAATTCTGGAAAAAGTGGTGCACATGCAGTTGAAACTTTTCTTGGATGAACATAACATCTTGGAGGTCTTCCAGTCAGGTTTCAAGACGATGCATAGCACGGAGTCAGCCCTGTTACGCGTTTCTAATGACATCCTCCTGGCAAATGACTCTGGAGACCACGTGTGTCTGGTTTTATTGGACTTAACTGCAGCATTTGATACAGTGGATCACAGTATTCTGCTGACTCGTTTGCAGCACTTGGTGGGCATTGGCGGGAGTGCTCTTGATTGGTTTAGGTCCTATCTAGCTGACAGGACCTTTTGTGTCAGCCTTGGCTGCTCTGAATCACGCACTGCTCCCCTGTCATGTGGTGTTCCACAGGGCTCAATTCTGGGGCCTCTGCTGTTCTCGCTGTATCTGCTCCCATTGGGTTCCATCTTAAGGAAACATGGTATTCCTTTCCACTGCTATGCAGATGACTGCCAGATCTATGTCCCACTGAGCAAGAAAGACACCTTCTCATTAAGGCCACTCCTATCCTGTCTGGAAGAAATCAAAACCTGGATGGCACAAAATTTCTTGAAGTTCAACGAAAAGAAGACAGAGGTGATATTGTTTGGCCCCAGTGGACCTTGTACATTCCATCCTGTAGACTTGGGCCCCCTATCTCCTTATCTGAAATCAACGGTCTCAAACTTGGGACTTAAACTGGACAGTGATTTCAAACTCGATCGGCAAATTGGTGCCGTTGTTAAATCCAGCTTCTTTCACCTTAGACAGCTGGCCAAAATAAAACCTTTCCTCTCACATGAACACTTTGAGACAGTAATTCATGCCTTTGTCACATCCCGGCTCGATTACTGCAACGCCCTGTACTTTGGAGTCAGCCAGTCCTCCATCAAGCGCCTTCAGCTGGTACAGAATGCCGCTGCTCGCCTCTTGACTGGTACTCGTAAGAGGGAGCATATAACTCCTACTTTGGCATCCCTTCACTGGCTCCCTATTCATTTTAGAATTATTTTTAAGATCCTCCTCTTTGTTTTCAAATCTCTGAATAATCTCGCGCCACCTTATCTCTCTGAGCTCATACGCCCCTACACCCCTGCCCGGCGCCTCAGGGCTGTGGACCAGTCTTTGCTAGACGTACCAAGAACTAAACTGAGGCTCAGAGGGGATCGAGCCTTTTCTGTTGCTGGTCCATCTCTCTGGAATGACCTCCCACTGACCATTCGGCAAGCCTCCTCGCTGCCCATCTTTAAAGCCCTCCTCAAAACTCACTTGTATTCTTTGGCGTTTGACTCAGCATGACTTAGATTTGCTCTTGATTTTACTGCTTGGTGCTTTCTACCGCCTTATTACTTATTACTTATTACTGATTCGTCTTACTGTTTATTGTATATGTTAAATCGCTCCATGTACAGCACTTTGTATGCAGCGATGGCTGTTTGAAAGTGCTCTATAAATACTGTTGACTTGACTTGACTTGACTTGGTATTTCCTTGAGCGTAGCTCCATCTAGTGGATGCATTGCAGATGGCATCTTATAATGCGGTGCGTTCAATATATTAAAAAAATGACAAAATAGGCCATTCATTGAAGCTGCGCCTCACAATCCAGTGCACCTTTTAGTGTGGTAAATACGGTAATCGGATTGATGATCGGCTAACACCAAATTCTGTTGTACCTTGCGCGCGTTGTTTGTGTTGGATTTATTATTTTTTAGTAATCATACATTCGCGTATTATTCGATTGATTCTCGCGTCATCAATTTATGCTCGTAAAGAAGAATGCTTCTGTCTGTAATGACAGTTTGATTTTGCTTGCAAAGAAGAACGCTTATGCTTGCAATCATTAGTTGGCTTTGCCTGCAATGAAGAACGCTTATGCTTTCAATAAAGATATATCCGTTATTATTTACTCACATCTATAATCATTATATATTCTTCATTATATGCTCACTTTTGCTTGCTGTACTGTGTGAAAGGTTAGGGTCGCAACCACCTTTCCGAGGACGTGGTTGGGAAGAGATAACTGTTAAGACTAAACAGTGAGCAAGGGTGAACAGTGAATGGAGACATCAACACCAGCTGCAACGTGATGTTTATGTGACATTTGCACACATGTACGTAATTTGCACTCACATACACACACATAGTCAAACAAGTTCAGTGTGTGTTCAACAGCCCCCACCCTTGAGGTTGGACACACCTATGGAGTAGCTTTCCCAATAAATGAGGAGGTGAAGGGGGAGATCGTTAGGGTTACGTGCCGAGAACTGAAACCGAACGCTTCTCCTCGTTCCCTCCTGGTACCAGAATCGAGTCTCCTGTCTCCTCCTTTTGGTTATTCCTGAGTGTCAAATTGGACCAACCTGACAGTTTGGATGGCAGCACCACCGCTGAGGCATTTTCAACGCTTGTCATGTGAAAGCCCGGGAGCCACACTGAACCAGCCACAGCCGCATCTGGCTCACGAGCCGCATGTTGGCCACCCCAACATGTATTGTAATCGATGTTGTACTTCAGGAAGGACAGGTCTCTATATTTTTTTTGTCATAAAATCCCATTCAAATTATAGTTAGTGTACCATCTTAGTATATGATACTTCCGAATAAAATACATAATTTTGTGTTCTTGTCTATACGATGTATGGAATGAATTTATATCAAAGGGTAACCTTAGAAATCAATGGCAAGACTGTTCAGAATGACAGAATTATAACAGAAGTAAAAAGTGATGAGCAAAATAAAATGGTCGGCTTTACGCTGATAGGTGAATGTTGGGGATTCTCCACGTGAATGTATACGGCATTGGCAAAGTAATGAGTGATTGTTTTGCTATGTTTTGAAATAATTACTGGCTTTTTTTTGTTGAGTACCTTTTACAAAATGTAATTTTTGAACACTTTGCAATGTTTATTTCACGAAAATGAAACTTTTAATCGAAAGACATACAAGTTGCAATCTACCTTTGCGAATTCCGACTTTGGCTCTTTTGTGTCACATTAGCATTTTGGGACTGAATTAAATTATTCTCAATTTTGAATTTTGTCATTCTTTAATAACTACCCAATTAACTAACCAACCCATCCATTCACCGGGTTGCGAGTAAGCTGGAGCCTAACCCAGGTGACTGTGGACGAAAAGTGGGTACACAGTCACAGGGCAGATATTGAGACAGGTAACCATTCACATCACATTCCGCTCACATCCCCGAGGCTTGTGTCATTATCCACCTGCCCGCATTTGGCATTGGACAATGTTACCCAAATATTTACATTCATTTGCTCCCTTGTGCTCACGTTCTCCGATTCTAAAATGGGATTTTTGTGTTTCACCGTACTAGCGGTTCTCTCACTTGAAGAATATGCTTTCAATGTCCAAAAACCTACAGGCTGCACTTGCCTGTTGGTGTTGGGAAGAAAGGCCATGAAGCATGTCAGCCGTATCTCAGTCAGCAGTGGTCATTTAGATAAGACTTGATGGCCTTTCTGTATCATCTGGTGGAGCACAAGTGTTTTCAATAGGCCACCACCATGTGGGAAGACTGTGGATAAGACGCCCAGGCAAGCCAGGGGCAATCGACCCATAAATCATGTCATGTCATGTTTCTTACTTGTTACGGAATGGAGATGTTATGTCTGAGAGCGTCAATGAATGTCTCTCAATTTGCTGCATTTGGTTGAAGTATGTCCAAGGAGGTGAGATAAGGACTTTGAAGAACATTTAAGAGATGGTTTCTTATTCTTGTTTTACAGATAGCATATCGCAGACACGATGCCCTCTTGTCACCTCTCAGGCAAAAGGGGAAAACTCATTTGAATGTGTGCGGTTTGACTCTAGGTTGTTGAACGAGGAGGACACCATCCTGGCTCCTTCTCAAATTACATCCGGACAGAAGTGGAGAACGCACCACAAGATGGCCATAGACAGACAGGGTGACCCCGCACCACGATGGTGATTAGCACAAGCGGAAACTCCTAAGCTGCTGGAGCGTCCTTATGAATTCCCTTTGCTTACGTATTCGTTCCCGTCTCCTGACATCATTTTCCTGTGGAAACACTTCTCTTTTGTCTTTGTGATACCTTGTTAGTCAAAAGCAGAGGAATAATTAAGAAAGGCTGGATGACGGGTGCATTTTACATCAGAGTATGTGTGTATCATCTCGCGTTTAGAGAATGAACCACCTATCACATTTTAACAATTTTGACCACAAACAGCTCTTAATTAACATTTGATTGGCATGAATGCCAACACAGTAAAAAGAAACTCAGCGGACTGATACAGTTGCTTCAGAATAGTCATAAATTAGGCTGGGAATCAGACTCGCGCACGTGCGCACACGCACACACGGGCAAGACGCACATTCACACACAGCCCATCTCTTTGTTCCCACTGCTTCACTGAGCAGCTGGCCCCAATTTCACACTTCAAAAACAATTGGAAACAGCACATTGACAATTAGCCAACAGTTTGAGTGTGTGTGTTTCCAATAGAGGGAGATTTCTTCAAGTTCCTGGTTTGTGGTACACGACATGAATACATATCCTGAGATGCCCAGGAGAAGATTTGGGAAATTAACTTTCAAAGAGGTGGCCTTTTAATCATGTGTGTGAAAGTGTGTCTCACAACCAAAGGTTTTTTTTTGTTTTTTTTTTGGGGGGGGGGGGGGGGGTCTGATGCCACCCACCAGGCTGTATGAATGAAATCACAACCAAACTGGATATCTGCTGTGTAAAGCCGTATCTGCAGCGCACACCTGGAAATCTCAGTGTGACTGGCACCATTCTAATCTCGACTTTATAAATAGACAGACTCTTGTGTTTCTTCATGTTAGTGCGAGCTTTAAATCTCAACACGAGTGCAGCTGGGGGGTCACAAGAATATTTACTTTTGGAGCGACCTCGGATGGATTTCCTCTTTGATCACTGGATAAGCTTTCCTCCTCATTCGTATTGATATCCTCACATCCACAACCTTCCTTATTCAAAGCCTCTTCTGATCGATCCTTCCTACTGCTAGCATGGTGAAGCATATTTAAATCAGCGTTGAACCCTGTCAACATCACTTTGGTTCCACGTCACTGTCCTCCTCGCTTTTACTTTAATCACCCTTTCAAAGTTAAAGCCCTGCTGCAATCCAATATGTGGCTCTGAGGGAAAATCCCCTTAAAATTGGAGGACCTTCTCCAAAAGTAATCTCACGTTGCTCACAGGAACCCCTTCCCTTCCGTTCTTCCCTTCTTCTTTCTTTATGTTCTCATAACAGTTTCACTCAGCCTCCTTTGTTCTCCCCAGTAATTCTCATTTGGGCTATCCTAACCTAGTTTTTGTTTCCGTTCAATGTGTGTAAATTGTCTTACGCACACTCATACTTTGGCAGTCTCAGTACGCGCTTCAGCCGGGTACACACCTAGTGGTAATAGGATAATTGAAGCATGAATCCTCCCCTTCCAATCAAAGTTGACAAAGGTCAGATGATTTAATGTCTTAAATGATTATCCCGACGATTGTTCCGTAGTATGGGTGGTGTTAAGAGTGATTTTTTTACCTCTCCCCAGTCTGCTCAGAAATGTATCGTTCTGACAGCCATAAAAAGTTCCATTTTTATTATTGCAAATTCTTACTTGTGTTAAGCCGAGTCACAGAAACAATAATTTTCACATGCGTGATTGCTGGATATCACAAAGTGCGGAGCGACAGGTTGCGTTGAGTGTTTCTATCATACAGGGTGTCTTATGATAAACATGAGAAACAGATAAAGGGAAAGTTAACATAGCTTCTTGTTTTTCTTTTTCAACAACTCAGACTTCTTTCTATTTTGAATTTGTATTTGTCTGGATGCCCGGCGCTCCCATTCTGCCTTTCACTGTTAAGTTAGGACATCGGCCTTATGGAGAGGTATGTGTGCTGTGTTGGTTATCTCAAGTAAATCTACGCTCTCTAACCTGCTGTGACCCTCAACAGGATAAGCAGAAGTTAACGGAGGGCTGGATAGAGTGTATCTGTTGACATTTTTATCATATTGGACCTATAAGAGCACAACGATGCTGTTTTGGTCACTTTGGATGGATCGTCATGTCACCGTATTCTGGCACATGATTTGTGTTTTACTTTCAATGCCCTTGCTGACACATCTCTCTCATTTACCACTGCCTGTGACTCGTAGCGGTGCGGGAACTGGCCAGGAATCAGACCACCGCTCTCTGCAAGAAAGGCAGCATCACATCATCCTACACTAAGAGTGCTCTGAGGGCCCGATCTACTGAAGGTTTGTGCGCACAAAATATGGCGCAAGTTTGCTCACAAACAGATGTGGAAGCTGATCGACTAACCACGCTCACCCAGGATTGAGCCTTTCCACTTGTGTAAACACTTTTTAAATTGCAGATTAAAAAAAAAAAAAACGCAAAATATTGTCTATTCAGCAAGGCAATTTTGGAGCGTCAGGATGAGCTGAGGGCGGACTTGGAGCCAGTCACCTCTGTCCAAAGTACTTTCAACTCTGCATTTCCTTGCGTCTGGTTTATGTCAATGCACCGATCCAATTGTCTGGTGCTATCCTCTCTCAAAGCAGTTTTCGGTGTGTGCTTTCCCAAGTTTTCAACAAAATGTTACACACAATACTCAGAACACGTTAAACCAAGCAAAATGTGGCTTTTATTTGGCTGCTGGCGTCACTGAAATTATCAGAGTCATTCAGAGAATTGATGGATGGATAGATGGATAGAATTATTTTCTGTAACTCTGTAATTTTGTTTGTTTGTCTTCCACTAAGTCTTCCAATTCTATAATTTCAAACGTCTTTCAAATGTTTGTGATTGTGTCCCAAATATTCCAAAGTGGAACCCATCAGCTCTACAGTGCAGTACAAAATCTAATACCTCGACTATACTTTACTTCTGTTGCCAACAGCCTGTGCACTCTGTTAGCAGGAGTAAACATGCAATTCGGCCACCCATATTTGGAATCTTTGTAAAATCAGGTCAACGTGAATAGACTGAAAGACACGAGTAATGCTTAGCTTCAAGCTCAAGTTTGGACCTTGGTTGCGTTTCTGTATGAATCCAAAACATTTTAAATGAAAAGGTAAATCACAGATGGATCAAAGTGCCCGCTGTTAGCCTACACGTCAGAGGCAGACCCCTATTTCTGAAGTGTACACAGTTTTAACTTTAAAAGACACTTCGCCCCAGACAGCCAAACAGCCTGCGGGCGCACGGAGTGAGCATTTAAAAACTTTTAGAACCAGCTGTTGCCTTCGAGGTTCCCCCAGTGACATGAACTCACATGAATGGAAATGTACACATATACACACAGCCTGCTCACGATCTACAAACGTTTATCTTGGGAGCTGTAGCCTTTGTGAGCAATAGGACATACAAGACTGTATGAAAAACATTTTGCGGCTCGGAGGTGAGGATGCAATCGCAGAACATCACACCTGTGTAATTTAAATGAGGTTATATCAAATATTACGATAGGTGTACATTATAGAAAAGTCTTACACGTTGAGGCAATTTGAAGTCACGTATATCCTGTAAGAACAGTCGGTTCTCGGTCTACAAAAATCGCAATTGTGATCTGTATCATTTCACCAATTCCAAAACAAATAAAATACCTTGCCCTAATATAAATGAAGTAAATGGCATTATTTTAATCTCAACAAAATATTAAAGAAAACATTTTAGTGGAATATTAGCTTTATAAGAGCAATTTTGCTGGAGCAATGTTTGTCTTACGGGCAATTTTGTAAACCGGAATGGTTGACAGAATATGTTGCTTCAATCGCAACACTAAGAACAGAAGGGACACCATGTGATTTTCATTTGTCTCTTTATTTATCACAGCTTCCAATTGTCTAGTCCTTCTACAGAGAATGTTCGTGTCTCTGTGTTTGGTTGTTTGTAAAAGCTAAACAGATCCAGCAGCCAGCGTGATGGAGAAGTGACTGCTTCCTATCTCACGCCGCACACAATGAGGCTTACGTGCGCACTCGCATGTGCATGTGTGTGTGCGTGTGTTATGTTATCAGGTGGGGTAGGTGCAAGGAACAGATGCTACAAGTCTTTTGCTGATATACCCCATGAATGCCAAAATTGGCCATTGTGTGTTTGTGTATTACTGTAATGTGTGTGTGTGTGTGTGTAATTCTTTAAACCTGTTTCATGACCCTTTCATTGCTTTAGTTGTGTTATTTACAATCCCAAATCAAATTTGGATTCCCTTGGCTCCAAATCATTCTTAGACAACAGCAGCACAGTCTCACATCCATATGTTGCAGCTCAGAGACAAAAAGAGCGTCATTGTTGTCTTATAAGCACACACTTTATTTATTCAAAGGTCCCAAAAAATACAAGCATGTCTCTCTTGCATGATGTGCCCCCACTGTTTGATTCGGCTCGCTTGACTTTCAAAGACTGCCTCGGAAAAACGTAAATTAGTGATACCTTCAATGGCACTGTAAAATCAGTAAATTCACCAAAACAGAAAATCCAGCAAGGAAATCACAATATGATTCTATAGGGGTGTTTGTGAACACACAGCAAAGGAATCATTCTTTTAACATCAATATGGACACAATTCTGAACCAGTCTAGTTTACTACACGTATATGTACTTATATGCACACTCCCTAATGTTTGGGATTATAAAACAAAAAGACCTGTTGGCATTAAAGCAAAAGGAGTGCTACTAACTAACTATTTAATCTAATCATGCCTTGAAAAATGATTTTAACTATAAAATTAATCCCAATAGAAACAGAAAGTATAAAAAAAATACAACCAAAAATGTTTCAAAATTATTCTTGTGTCTGCTGTAATGTGTACATTCACACAAAAATGTTCTAGTGATTGCATAATCTGGCAATAGAGTAGAATGGACGTCTTGTCTGCTGCTGTGGCAACCACAAGGGTCCGCGACCCTTTAAACATGGCTTATTAGCAGGTTCAAGCTGGTGTAATACCAGAGTAATATGAGAAGCAAACCCGACAGGGGGGCGTCTAAAGCTTTCTAGAAAATACAGCAGATTTGCGCAGGTCAGGTCAAAAAGTGTTGACGACTTCTAAACAACTTACACAAACATGTAGGACACCACCTGTGCACAAGTTCACCTTTGACCTATCCTGTGTGTGGCGTAAATGCGACCGAGTGAGAGGCCTTTGATGCTCCTATACTGAGGTCATCCTTAAACTAGAGTGCTCATTCAACTGCATAACATAGTTTTGTTCAAGAATGCTCTCAACGAAGCAAATCAACATCGCTACATTTTCCTTTTTCTTTCGGCAAAATTGCGAATGTTAATGTGGACGTTTTTTTTTCCTTTCACATGATTTGTGATGCACGCTTGAACATTAACACGTCCGTATTTTCCACACTAAAAGGCGCATTGAATTATGAGGCGCACCTTCAATGAATGGCCTATTTTGTATTTTTTTTCTTAATATCATCCGGGGTCATACTTGGGATAAGCTAAAATTACACTTTGCCCACCCACATTTATTGTTGCACAGTAATTAATCTTTATTTAATCCCCGTTTCTTGATTCATACATGCACAAAACATTGAAAGAGAACAGAGGTGCATACTAAAGAAAACAAACTATTGACAAGCAAGCATTCAGATTGACACCCATGGGCGAATTAGATACTTCAATTTACTTAATGCCCTTTTTTGGGGGTGTTGGGGGGGGGGGGTGAAGACAGATTGCCTGGTGTAAATGAGCATTAGCACAGGGAGAAACTATTGGTTATGTGACATATGTTCACTGTGTTCAATGTATTTCAGCATGGTAACATTTCAATGCATTGTGTACATATACAGTAACAAAACATTGGATGATAAAAGGAGACTCAACCAAACTTATGTCCATGGGTAGAACCAAAGCACTCCTCTCAATGAGATGAGTATTTTTATCTGTGTTGCTGCTATTAAGGTTCGAGTGAACTGAACACAAGGGCCTATTGAAACAAAACACACACACACACACACACACGCGCGCACACGCACACGCACACACAAACACACACACACACACCTCCGTTAAATAAAACCACACCTATGCGTGAACTTTGGACCAACGTGAAATGCATACTAACATTAGACCCATCTGGTTATTCTCATGAATGGTTCGATCGTTCATAGCAAATCAATTGTAAGAATGAATATGTCACTTTGTGGACCACAAACAACAATCAAATCCCTCGACCAGATTCTGTGCTTGTAATGATGAAGTTAAAGCATACAAAAGTCATTAAATCCTAATGCCAGATTAGCTCACAGTAGAGTGAAATGTGATATTCCTTTGACACAATGTGCCTTTCTCAATCAGCAATACTTTGCAAAGTCAAAGGTTTACATTACACTAACTCAGTGAGCACCTCAAAGACAAACTTCTCTCTCCAAAAAGAGGTGGCACTTAACCCTTTGTTTGTTTTGTCTGTCAGGCACACGGCCACCAGTGAAATGCAAAATTAATGAGCTGTGTTTGATTTGATATATCATTTCATTCTGTATTGATTCGTCCATTACATTACATTTACATTACATTACAGTTACAGGCCCATTTCCAAACTGCCTTTCATTTCCAAAATTCTGGAAAAAGTGGCGCACATGCAGTTGAAACTTTTCTTGGATGAACATAACATCTTGGAGGTCTTCCAGTCAGGTTTTAAGACGATGCATAGCACGGCGTCAGCCCTGTTACGCGTTTCTAATGACATCCTCCTGGCAAATGACTCTGGAGACCAAGTGTGTCTGGTTTTATTGGACTTAACTGCAGCATTTGATACAGTGGATCACAGTATTCTGCTGACTCGTTTGCAGCACTTGGTGGGCATAGGCGGCAGTGCTCTTGAGTGGTTTAGGTCCTATCTAGCTGACAAGACCTTTTGTGTCAGCCTTGGCTGCTCTGAGTCACGCACTGCTCCCCTGTCATGTGATGTTCCA
The DNA here is from genome assembly GCF_025434085.1 of Hippocampus zosterae. NCBI lineage: Eukaryota > Metazoa > Chordata > Actinopteri > Syngnathiformes > Syngnathidae > Hippocampus > Hippocampus zosterae. Next base: position 22,810,953 of record NC_067455.1, on the reverse strand, counting down.
CAGGGCTCAATTCTGGGACCTTTGCTGTTTTCGCTGTATCTGCTCCCATTGGGTTACATCTTAAGGAAACATGGTATTCCCTTCCACTGCTATGCAGATGACTGCCAGATCTATGTCCCACTGAGCAAGAAAGACACCTTCTCATTAAGGCCACTCCTATCCTGTCTGGAAGAAATCAAAACCTGCATGGCACGAAATTTCTTGAAATTCAACGAAAAGAAGACAGAGGTGATATTGTTTGGTCCCAGTGGCCCTTGTACATTCCATCCTGTAGACTTGGGCCCCCTGTCTCCTTATCTGAAATCAACGGTCTCAAACTTGGGCCTTAAACTGGACAGTGATTTCAAACTCGATCGGCAAATTGGTGCCGTTGTTAAATCCAGCTTCTTTCACCTTAGACAGCTGGCCAAAATAAAACCTCTCCTCTCAAATGAACACTTTGAGACAGTAATTCATGCCTTTGTCACATCCCGGCTGGATTACTGCAATGCCTTGTACTTTGGAGTCAGCCAGTCCTCCATTAAGCGCCTTCAGCTGGTCCATAATGCCGCTGCTCGCCTCTTGACTGGTACTCGTAAGAGGGAGCATATAACTCCCACTCTGGCATCCCTTCACTGGCTCCCCATTCATTTTAGAGTTATTTTCAAGATCCTCCTCTTTGTTTTCAAATCTCTGAATAATCTCGCGCCACCTTACCTCTCTGAGTTCATCCGCCCCTACACACCTGCCCGGCGCCTCAGGTCTGTGGACCAGTCTTTGTTAGAGGTACCAAGAGCTAAACAGAGGCTCAGAGGGGATCGAGCCTTTTCTGTTGCTGGTCCCTCTCTCTGGAACGACCTCCCACTGAACATTCGGCAAGCCTCCTCGCTGCCCATCTTTAAAGCCCTCCTCAAAACTCACTTGTATTCTTTGGCGTTCGACTTAGCATAACTTAGATTTGTTCTTGATTTTACTGCTTGGTGCTTTCCACCGCCTTTATTACCGATTCGTCTTACTGTTTATTGTGTATGTTAAATCGCTCCATGTACAGCACTTTGTATGCAGCGATGGCTGTTCGAAAGTGCTCTATAAATACTGTTGACTTGACTTGACTTGACTTGACGGTCATTTAAGACAGCGGAGAGAATGCCAGAAAGGGTTGAATTTATTTTAATTGTTGACGGTGCCTGTATAAATTGCCAATGTAATTGCCCCAACTCTAAAAAGTATCATTTTAAATCAAATTATAATGATGGATTAGATGGATGCTGGTGATGATGATGATGATGAATGGAGTTAGCGGCTTGCTACAAGAGCTCCACAAGTCTTTCACTTTCATTTTTGTCTTAAGCCTTTTTTGTCATTTAATGTTTTTTGCATGTTGCATGGATCTGTCGTCTGTTAGCAGCGTTTTTGGCCATGGCATTCACTGAAGGAGAATGCGATGCTTGATGGTTGATGGTCTTTTTGGCAGGTCATGCTTGCATTAGCACCAATTTTGAGGAGAATGTCAGCGCTATTGGATTATTGCTGCTTTACGGCCACAGTTAACTTCTTTTTGCACCCAACGGGAGCATTTTTGCAACAGTGCCATGTTGTTTCGCAGAAATGTCGGTGGTGATGGACCATTTGCAATGGTACGACTGGATGAATGGATGGCTGGAGGAACCTAAAGTAAGGATCGTCATCAACATGGGGCCCGCAGGAAAGGTGGACAGGAGCCGTCATCTGAAATAAACATCTACTGTAAACAAGACCGGAGAATTGAACCATTCGATCCGCGTGTCTGTATGTTACGCCGGGTGCCCGTCATTGCTGCTGTGCTGCAAAGAACTCTGTTGCACAACAGAGCAATTCTCTCAACTCAACTGTATTTATAGAGCACTTTCAAACAGCCATCACTGCATACAAAGTGCTGTACATGGAGCAACTAACATACATAAGAGAGAAAAAGAAAACCTTTATTAGTCTCGCAATGGAGAAATTCCAGATTCACAGCAGCAAAGTTATGAAAGGAACAAGTAGAATAACAAAATATAGGAGCTGCTGGAAAGGCAGCCACTCACGCGGCGCCATTTTGAATTCAAAATAATAACAAAAACAACACAACACAACACAACACATAGGAAGGACACAGAGAGTTGTTCACCACTTTTCTGCATACACTTTGTTCTCTGAAGAAGATATAGATGAAAGAGGAGAGGATCAAAGTGTCCTTTCACCAGTGGATCAGAGACGTCATGCTGAAAATGTGCACACGTCTGCTACAAGCTAAGTTTTGAAAGCAAACACGAAGCTGTAGCGTCCATTGATGAAAAAGAGATTGGATCACATCTCCTGTCCCAAGTCTCAAGTCTTACATCCATCCAGCCGCAGACCGTTCAACAGCACCGATCTCTCCGCTGAACAAAGTGGGTCTGTGAAAAATGCTGCCCATAACAGGTGCAAGACACAAGCGCCCTGGGACTGTCCAGCAACGACAGTCAAATGGCGCCGACATTCCTCCCAGGCAATGAAACATGCCACAGCGTGAGGCTCTCCAACCCTCCTTTTATTGAAGCTGTGATGTGAAATCTGACTTCCCCGTGATCGCCTTTGCCCTCCAACTGATGCCATTCCAGTGCCTGTGCAAAGTCTGTCTAACGGGGTGGCAGCGAATGAAGCAGCAGTTCGATTAGAAGCGCCAGCTCAAACGACCTGCACTTGCAGTGTCTGATCGGATCCGTATTCGCTGGCCCAAACAACTACAGATCACAGCCCAAATTGGACCAGTTGCCTACTGTTAGGTTCAGAACCAAACTGACTAATATTTTTTGGATCCCACAAATGCAGCCTCAGACAAAATGCGCTAAAAATGTTTTTACAGAAAAGCGCGCTGACAAAGTATAAACAGAAATCGCTGGTCACAAGGAGCCGGGAAAAGAAACATACAAAAAAAAACAAGACATAACAAAAAGCGCTTGCAAAAGGCAAGGTAATAGTTAAAATGAGAATATAAACGAAATGACAATTGCATGAAACAAAATAAGAGCAAGATTAAAGAATAAATATCAATACTTGAAAACAAGGAACTGGAGAGCAAAAACAACTATGACGAGGTCTAGAAAACAACAACTGAGCATAAGCAGCCAACAGGGTCAATAATCCGACAAAGAGTGACAGAAGTCGGAGTCCTTAAACCAGGGATAGGCAACTCCGGTCCTCGAGACCTGCGGTCCTGCTTGTTTTAGAAATTCCCTCTTCCAATACACCTGATTCAGATGATCAGGATCACTATTAGGCTTTTACAGAGCTTGCTGAAATTGTTGATGAGCTGTTCATTTGAATCAGGTGTGTGGAAAAAGAAGGAAATGTCGAAAACAAACTGGACTGCGACTCTCTAGGATCGCAGTCCAACGACTCTCGAGGATCGGAATTGCCGTCCCCTGCCTTAAACACAAGGCTTAATGATGATAGGAAATCAGGTGCGCCAGCTGAAGGGAAACGCCCTTCACCCCCCCCGCTGGAACTGAAACATAATCAAACATAGACAGGTCCATGTGCAGCTGATGCTTGATTTATGATCGGACCACAATTGAAAATTCACTTTCAAGTTGTACTTTTTAAGAAAAAAATTGAAGCGATTTTAATCAACACAGCTTTGCAGAGTTGCTTATTTTCAATGTTTTTTTTTTTTTTTTTTTGGGAGTGGAGGGGCGTTTAGAGTCATTACGTATGAGTGGACAAGTTATCCTACACAGGTAGGAGCTTCTGCATAAGCATTTCTTGTGAGTATATTATTTGTTTATGTATTTATTCAAAGTTTTCATATCGATAAAAATTGATTATGAAGAATTATATTGCACTGTAGAAGTTTGGAATTCTTGAGATGATGTACTGGAAGATAAAATTAACTGTGTTCTTCTTCTTTTTTCTTATGGTAATATCTTCAAATACGTGAAAAGGTATTTTTTATGACCACACATTGGCCTCTTTCGTAGCAATGCATGTGGGTCAGAGTGCTTGGAAGAGAGACTACACAGACAAATGTCTGTGAATCCGCAAAAAAATTCTGCCACTATATTTACCAATCTCTCTCTCTCCAGGGCGGCCCGGTGATCCAGGGGTTAGCGTGTTGACCTCATAGTGCAGTGTTCAATTCCAGCTCCGGCCTCCCTGTGTGGGGTTTGCATGTTCTCCCCAGGCCCGCATGGGTTTTCTCCGGGTACTCCGGTTTCCTCCCACATTCCAAAAACATGCATGGCAGGCTCATTGAACATTCTAAATTGTCCTGCGGTCTGAGTGTGAGCGTGAATGGTTGTTCGTCTGTGTGTGCCCTACAATTGGCTGGCAACCGGTTCAGGGTGTCCCCCACCTACTGCCCGAAGACAGCTGGGATAGGCTCCAGCACCCCCCGCGACCCTTCTGGGGATAAAACAGATCGGAAAATGGATCTCCCTGTCTCTCCAAGGCAATTTCAGGCCACACATAGACAAACACCCATTCATACTTACACTCACATCTACAATCAGTTAACCTGCATGTCATTGGAATGTGGGAGGAAACCGGAGTACCTGGAGAAACATGCCAATGTACACACAATGTAACTCCAGGTGTTCCCTTTATTTTGTGAGCAATTCATACACAGTATATATAATATTAGGGGTGCAACGATACATGTACTGTATTGATACAGTCGTCACGTTTCAATGTACATTGCATGATCAATACGTTTTAGTTTTTTCTTTGATCATTGCCCGAGTGTTTTTTCAGCAGCTCCAGCCATACCCATTATGCCCACTAGCTGTTTGTGAAATTTAAAAAAAGAAAAATCATGACTCAAACTCCTCAAACAGGTTAAAAACGAGCATGAATGGTTGTTGGATAGTTGTGATAGGCTCCTTTGTGTATTTATCAATACGCCTCTTCGGGGTTGTTGTGCACACGGCATTGTCTCCCAATTCATTGACATTCATGGAGTTGTGCTTGGTGAATTGTGCTTGTGTTTCAGTCGGAAATCAGGGGAGTCCGCTCAGCATACGGTGTGAGTGGAGAAGCCAACAAGCTGCCTGTTTACCTCATAATTGAAAAACCCAGACAGCCCTGCTTAGCTATACAATACAATACAATACCTTTTAATTTCTAAAGCACTTTAACAACATCTTTAGCTGTTACAATGGACTTTGCAGAACATTGATTAAAATACCAGCAGAAAATTGAAGCATACTCTATTACTGCAATGTACCTATGAAGTCTTGATTCTGAATTCATGAGTCTTCGCAGCTACATCACCAACGCATGGGCTGCTAATCAAACTTTGGCTGCCTTTAAGACTGCAGGTGACATCATCGCTGGCTATAGAGCTATAGCAATTCATAAAGTGCTAACGGTAAACAGAGACATCCCACTATGTGGGCCATTCCAGAATTAAAGGACATTTTGGCTTAAAAATTCTTGAAAAACAAAACTTGACTTTTCTGATTCTCTACTCCATATTCATCAATAATGGGAAATAAACTAGCAAAGACTTGATTCACTCATCTTAGATTAATGTTACAATTTTTATTACGTGATTCATTTGGTGTTTACAATACCTGTCACTGCAACAGAGTTGCAAATCTGGAGTAAGAAGCTACCTTTTAGCGAGCTCTTACTGCGAGAGTTGCCACCTTTCAGATCTGGAAATAAGGGACACACCTTATCCGCATCAAATTACATGTATTTGCCATGTGAAAAAACAATCTGCTTGGATTTAATTGATATTATTTAACATTTCATATGAGCATCTGGGCCCTGGAGTCATTTGACGGTCAGCAAGGAAGGAGAAGTCACTTTGACTCAAAGTGAGTCGTAGCATTCCAACAGAGCCATGTTATCGCAGGGTACTTAAACAGACAGATGATTTGGCACAGAGCAGTAGATGGAGACTCAGTGTTCACATTTGTGTGTGACAGACAGAAAATAGTGAAAATTGAAGATGGACTGGTTAACACGTAATGCAGCGGTGCAGCGTTGGATTCCAGGCCTCGGCCTTCCTATGCGGAGTTCGCATCTTTTCTCCGTGCCTGTGTGGGTTTTCTCCGGGTACTCCGGTTTCCTCCCATATTCCAAAAACTTGCATGGCAGGCTGATTGAACACTCTAAATTGTCCCTAGCTGTGAGTGAGAGTGCGGATGTTTGTTTGTCTCTGTGTGCCCTGCGATTAGCTGGCAACCGGTTCAGGGTGTCTCCTGCCTACTGCTCGAAGATGGCTAGAATAGGCTCCAGCGACCCTGGTGAGGATAAAGCGGATCGCAAAATGGATGAGGATGGATATATATAATTCAGTCAAACCTCGGTTTTTGAACGTCTCTGTTCTCGACCAAATCTGTTTTCGACCAACAATTTCGAGTTTTTTATGCCGTGGATAAGATTTTGGTTCTCGAACAAACTTGAATGTGTCACTTCACTCCTCTCGGTATCGCTTCCTCGTGTAGCATCCATTTTGAGCAGACGAGTTTGTATTGTTCACCAAAGTTTAAAAAAAAGCAGACGTGTTTGGTGAGAACTACGTAATATCGGACTGTTATTTTTGCATTGTGTATCACCCCCTAATCATGGCACCAAAGAAAGCAAGTGGAAGTGGTACACCTGGTGAAGAAATTAAAATATGAAAATAGTGCACAAAACTGTAGAAATCAAGAAAGATTTGTTCGCGAAATATGAATCAGGTGTCCATGTGTGGGTGTGTTGGCTAAGGAGTTCGGGATGCCGAAATCCATCATCATCAGCATCTTAAAAACAAAAGAGCAGCTGGGATAGGCGCACACCCCACGACAGAAAGAGAGCGAGAGCGAGAGAGAGAGATGTTCCTTCAATTTTTATGCTACAATGTTATTGTTAAAATTGGTGAAAATAAAACATATTACAGTTTGTTTGTACAGTACTTTATATTACCTGCTCTCTTATTACATGTGTACAGTTGATGGTGTAAAATTGTCAACCAAAAAAAAAGTTTTAAAAAAAGTTGTTTTCTTGACTTGGAACGGATTAACTTTTTTTTACATTCATTCCAGCGGGAAACATGGTTTTGGTTTTCGAACAATTTGGTTTTTCGAACAGCCTTCTGGAACGGATTATGGACGAAAACCGAGGTTTGACTGTATAGAAATTCCTCGTCTCACCCTCCCTCGGGTGGTGTCCGTCCCTCATTCAGCTCGGGTCCTCTACCAGAGGCCAGGAAGCTTGAGGGACGTATATATATATATATATATATATATATATATATATATATATATATATATATATATATATATATATATATGCTGGCAACCGATTCAGGGTGTCCCCCGCCTACCGCCCGCAGACAGCTGGTATATATATATATATATATATATATATATATATATATATATTCCGAGGATAATTTAAGTCCAGGATAAAAAAAGACCCTAAAAGACCGTGCGGAGTCGCTCCAACACCGCAACAATATTGCTGTTGAGTTCAGTCACCCCTTGAGTCTGAGTATTGGACATTCGCGCCAAGCCATACAGAGTGACCGGCAGCTTCTTCACTTCCAATAAAGCCGTTCCCGTCGGTTTAATTTTGCGATAGAACAGAAAGCTGCTTCGTCGAAAAAATGTTGTCGATTACATTGAGAGACCAGCCAACTAATTCCATGGTTAGTTCTTCGGATGAAAAATATGGTACAAGGCTAGGAAAAAAGTTAGACAAAGTTAGAAAAGTCGCCATAAGGACTAAGTGGCGAGCACGGAAAGGGTGGGGTGAGGGCAGGGGGAGCAGTGCAAAAAGCATCCGCCTTCGTCGCCCGTATGCCGATGCCTTACCAACTGAGCTATCCAGCCGGTAGAAAGCTGGGCAACCTAGAAACCGATTACAAAATCTATGTAAAGTACCACCTAAAAGTCTCATGGAAAGTGTGAATGCAGCACTGAGGGCGATCCCTACCGTAACGATCACGGAAACCAATGAGCTGATATACGCTTCAGCATCAGTGATCCTTGAGATGCTTGGCTATAAGAGCAACCATGGAAGCCATGAGATATGTTACCCACCATGGAAAAGACGGTTGGAGGCTAAGATCAAGGCGGCTCGGAAAGATGTGAGTCAATTGACGGAGGCCCAGAGAGGTGTAATGAAAAGGCCTGTACCTCTCAGGTACATCTGGATGTACCTCTCGGGTACATCCAGATGACCATACCTGAAGCACTCAAAACTGCCAAACAAAGCCTCCAAGCCTTGTCCAGTCGCCTAAAGCGGTACACAAAAGAGAATGAGGCCAGACGAATAAACAGGCTGTTCTCAACACAACCTGCAAAAGTGTGCGCTCAGTGGCAGGGTCCTAACAACAGAGCTGACCCACCAAGACTGGAAACTGAAAGGTACTGGAAAGGCATATGGGAGAAGGAGGTTGCACATAACAGCAGTGCACAATGGCTGGTGACGCTGAGAGAGGAGCACAGCAACATCCCTGAACAGAACCCAGTTACCATAACAGTGGCAGACATACACTAAAGAGTCTCAGATATGAAGAACTGGACAGCACCAGGCCCGGACATGGTCCACACCTACTGGCTAAAGAAACTCACAGCACTCCATGAGCGCCGAGCAGCACAAATGAACCAGCTGCTGAGGGATGGGACTCACCCAAGATTGCTAACTGAAGAGCGAACGATCCTGATCATGAAGGATCCCTCAAAGGGCGCAGTACCATCCAACTATCGGCCAATAACCTGTCCCTCCAAAATATGGAAGCTCATGTCAGGCATCATTGCGGCTAAGATAAGTGGACACATGGATCAATACATGAGCGAAGTACAGAAGGGCATTGGTAGATATACCAGAGGAGCCAAACATCAGCTCCTGGTTGAACAGTCGCACAAGACTGCAAGTCCCGACATACCAACCTGTACACAGCCTGGATTGATTACAAGAAAGCCTATGACTCAATGCCACATACATGGATCACTGAATGCTTGGAGTTATATAAGGTGAACAGGACCCTAAGAGCCTTCGTTGCAAACTCGATGAGGATGTGGAAAACCACACTTGAAGTCAATGGCAAGCCACTTACCCAAGTGTCCATCAAATGTGGCATATACCAAGGTGATGCACTCTCCCCACTGCTGTTCTGCATAGGACTGAAACCCCTAAGCCAAGTAATCACCAAGACAGGCTATGGATACCGCCTCAGAAATGGTGCTACGATCAGTCACCTCCTCTACATGGATGACATAAAGCTGTATGCTAAGAGCGAAAGGGACATAGACTCCCTGATCCACACAACCAGGATCTACAGCAGCGACATCGGGATGTCTTTCGGGCTTGAGAAATGTAGTCGGATGGTGACTAAGAGAGGAAAGGTAGTCCGCACTGAAGGGGTCTCACTCCCTGAAGGAACAATAGCAGACCTTGAGGACAGCTAAAAAGTACCTTGGTATACCACAAGCCAATGGCAACCTCGAACTGGCAACAAAGAAAGCGTCTATGGCCAAATACCTCCAGCGAGTGAGGCAAGTCCTAAGAAGCCAGTTCAATGGCAAGAATAAGGCCCGGGCAATAAACAGCAATGCCCTGCCAGTGATCAGATACCCTGCAGGAATAATAAGGTGGCCAAAGTAAGAGATTCAGACCACGGACGTTAAGACCCGAAAGCTCCTAACCATGCATGGAGAGGTCCATCCCAAATCCAGCACCCTGAGACTGTACGCAAGCCGAAAGGAAGGATGCCAGGGACTAGTAAGTGTAAGAGCCACTGTTCAGGATGAAACATTCAAGCTCCATGAATACATCAAGGAGAAGGCTCCAACGGATGACGTACTAAGAGAATGTCTCAGACAATGGGGAACAGAAGATGAGGCGCTGGAAGAGGGACCATCATGGGAGGACAATACCTCTCCACGGGATGTACCACCGGACCATAACTGAAGTGGTTGATCTCAAGAAGTTCTATCAGTGGCTAGAGAGGGCTAGCCTGAAGGACAGCACAGAGAAACTCATCCTGGCTGCTCAGAAGCAGGCCCTGAGCACCAGAGCCATTGAGGCCCAGATATACCACTCCAGACAAGACCCAAGGTGTTGGTTGTGCAAAGAGGCACCTGAGACGATCCAACACATAACTGGTTGATGGCATAGTCTACGAAACATCTGTGCGGAGTATGGACAGGAAACCCCAAAGTCAAAATAGGAAACACCTCCGAAGGTGGTGGAGAATGACCGAGCGAAGATCCTGTGGGACTTCCAGATCCAGACTGACAAGATGGTGATGGCAAACCAACCAAAAATGGTGATCATAGATAAAGGACAGAGGAAAGCCGTTGTCGTGGATGTAGCGATCCCAAGTGATGGAAACATCAGAAAGAAGGAGCATGAGAAACTCGAGAAATACCAAGGGCTCAGAGACGAGCTGGAGAGAGCCTGGAAGGTAAAGGTGACAGTCGTGCCTGTGGTGGTCGGAGCACTCGGGGCAGTGACCCCCAAACTAGATGAGAGTTTGCAACAGATCCCGGGAACAACATCGGACATCTCAGTCCAGAAATGTGCAGTGCTGGGAACAGCAAGGATACTGCGCAGAACCCTCAAGCTTCTGGCCTCTGGTAGAGGACCCGAGCTGAATGAGGGATGGACACCACCCGAGGGGTAAGACGAGGATTTATATATATATATATATATATATATATATATATATATATATATATATATATATATATATATATATATATATATATTACCCTTTAAACTGTTTTCATCTTATTTTATTTCACAGACTCTCTTATTTTGTCTCATTTTTAAAAAATCTTTTCTTCTCTTAACGTTTTATACTCATTATGTTTAGCATTCTTAGAAGTTTTAACTCCAGTGTTGCTTCATGGGAGCCGCCAAATCATGAGGTTTGTTTGATCCGTCCGTGAGGTTTTCATCCAGTCAACTCCCTGAAACCGGGGGGCTCTGCACTTCATGTGGAATTTAGCTCAGCCTATGCAGGTTAGAATTGCCTTTTTTGCGGGATCCTCTGTGGTTGCGGACTGCAGCATCTTCGCATTTGGATTGCTCCAACAGAGGTTTTCATCATCTGGATCCTCAGTGCCTCCCCATGTCCCCATTCTGTCACTAAATATGCTTGGAGGGTGTGCAGGAGAGCGCTCCTGCTGGGGGCTCCCTTTTTCTGCTGGGGTATTTCAATGGTGGAGGGGTTTGTGTGTCCCAATGATCCTAGAAGCTAAGTTGTCTGGGGCTTTATGCCCCTGGCAGGGTCACCCATGGCAAACAGGTTCTAGGTGAGGGGCCAGACAAAGCACGGCTCAAAGACCCCTTATGATGAGCAAAATATATGGACCAAGGTTTCCCTTGCCCGGACGCGGGTCACCGGGGCCCCCCTCTGGAGCCAGGCCTGGAGGTGGGGCTCGTTGGCAAGCGCCTGGTGGCCGGGCCTACACCCATGGGGCCCGGCCGGGCACAGCCCGAAGAGGCAACGTGGGTCCCCCTTCCCATGGGCTCACCACCCATGAGAGGGGCCAAATGGGTCGGGTGCAATGTGAGCTGGGCGGCAGCCAAAGGCGGGGACCCTGGCGGTCCGATCCTCGGCTGCAGAAGCTAGCTCTTGGGACATGGAATGTCACCTCTCTGGCAGGGAAGGAGCCCGAGCTGGTGTGTGAGGCAGAGAATTTCCGACTGGATGTAGTCGGACTTGCCTCCACACACAGCCTGGGTTCTGGTACCAGTTCTCTCGAGAGGGGTTGGACTCTCTTCCACTCTGGAGTTGCTCACGGTGAGAGGCGCAGAGCAGGTGTGGGCATACTCATTGCCCCCCGGCTCAGTGCCTGTACATTGGGGTTCACACCGGTATACGAGAGGGTTGCCTCCCTCCGCCTGCGGGTGGGGGGACGGGTCCTGACTGTTGTTTGTGCATATGCACCAAACAGCAGCTCAGCATACCCACCCTTTTTGGAGTCCTTGGAGGGTGTGCTGGAGAGTACTCCTGCTGGGGACTCCCTTGTTCTGCTGGGGGACTTCAATGCTCACGTGGGAAATGACAGTGAGACCTGGAGGGGCGTGATTGGGAGGAACGGCCCCCCCGATCTGAACCCGAGTGGTGTTTTGTTATTGGACTTCTGTGCTCGTCACGGATTGTCCATAACGAACACCTTGTTCAAACATAAGGGTGTCCATATGTGCACTTGGCACCAGGACACCCTAGGTCGCGGTTCGATGATCAACTTTGTTGTTGTATCATCGGATTTGCGGCCGCATGTTCTGGACACTCGGGTGAAGAGAGGGGCGGAGCTGTCAACTGATCACCACCTGGTGGTGAGTAGGCTCCGATGGTGGGGGAAGATGCCGGTCCGTCCTGGCAGACCCAAACGTATAGTGAGGGTTTGTTGGGAGCGTCTGGCGGAATCCCCTGTCAGAAGGAGTTTCAACTCCCACCTCCGACAGAGCTTTTCCCATGTTCCGGGGGAGGCGGGGGACATTGAGCCCGAGTGGACCGTGTTCCGTGCCTCTATTGTTGAGGCGGCCAATCTGAGTTGTGGCCGTAAGGTGGTTGGTGCCTGTCGTGGCGGCAACCCCCGTACTCGCTGGTTGACACCAGCAGTAAGGGATGCCGTCAAGCTGAAGAAGGAGTCCTATCAAGCCTTTATGGCCTGTGGGACCCCAGAGGCAGCTGACGGGCATCGATTGGCCAAGCGGGCCGCGGCTTCGGTGGTCGCTGAGGCAAAAACCCGAGCGTGGGAAGAGTTCGGTGAGGCCATGGAAGCCGACTTCCGGACGGCTTCGAGGAAATTCTGGTCCACCATCCGACGTCTCAGGAGGGGGAAGCAGTGCACCACTAACACTGTGTACAGTGGGGATGGGGCGCTGCTGACTTCGACTCGGGACGTTGTGAACCGGTGGGCAGAGTACTTCGAAGACCTCCTCAACTCCACCAACACGCCTTCCTTGGAGGAAGCAGAGCCCGGGGACTCTGAGGTGGGCTCTCCTATCTCTGTGGTTGAAGTCACCGATGTGGTTAAAAAGCTCCTCGGTGGCAAGGCCCCAGGGGTGGATGAGATCCGCCCGGAGTTCCTCAAGGCTCTGGATGTTGTGGGGCTGTCCTGGTTGACACGCCTCTGCAACATCGCGTGGACAACAGGGAGAGTGCCTCTGGATTGGCAGACCGGGGTGGTAGTCCCTCTTTTTAAAAAGGGGGACCGGAGGGTGTGTTCCAACTACAGAGGGATCACACTCCTCAGCCTCCCTGGTAAGGTCTATTCAGGGGTGCTGGAGAGGAGGGTCCGTCAGGAAGTCGAGCCTCAGATTGAGGAGGAGCAGTGTGGTTTTCGTCCCGGCCGTGGAACAGTGGACCAGCTCTACACCCTTAGCATGGTCCTTGAGGGTATGTGGGAATTCGCCCAACCAGTCTACATGTGTTTTGTAGACTTGGAGAAGGCGTTTGACCGTGTCCCTCGGGGAGTTCTGTGGAGGGTGCTTCGTGAGTATGGGGTACCGAACCCCCTGATACGGGCTGTTCGGTCACTATACCACCGATGTCAGAGTTTGGTTCGCATTGCCGGCAGTAAGTCGGAATCGTTTCCAGTGGAGGTAGGACTCCGCCAAGGCTGCCCTTTGTCGCCGATTCTGTTCATAACCTTTATGGACAGAATTTCTAGGCGCAGCCGAAGCGTTGAGGGGGTCCGTTTTGGGGGCCTCAGTATTTCATCCCTGCTTTTTGCAGATGATGTGGTGCTGTTGGCTCCTTCAAACGGGGCTCTCCAACTCTCACTGGAGCGTTTCGCAGCCGAGTGTGAAGCGGTTGGGATGAAAATCAGCACCTGCAAATCTGAAACCATGGTCCTCAGTCGGAAAAGGGTGGAGTGCTCCCTCCGGGTCGGGGAGGAGATCTTACCCCAAGTGGAGGAGTTCAAGTATCTTGGGGTCTTGTTCACGAGTGGGGGTAGGAGGGAGCGGGAGATCGACAGGCGGATCGGTGCAGCGTCTGCTGTGATGCGGACGTTGTATCGGTCTGTCGTGGTGAAGAAGGAGCTGAGCCAACAGGCGAAGCTCTCAATTTACCGGTCGACCTACGTTCCAATCCTCATCTATGGTCACGAGCTATGGGTCGTGACCGAAAGAACGAGATCCCGGATACAAGCGGCTGAAATGAGTTTTCTCCGCAGGGTGTCCGGGCTCTCCCTTAGAGATAAGGTGAGAAGCTCAGTCATCCAGGAGGGGCTCAGAGTCGAGCCGCTTCTCCTCCACATCGAGAGGAGCCAGATGAGGTGGCTTGGGCATCTGATTCGGATGCCTCCTGAGCACCTCCCCGGTGAGGTGTTCCGGTCATGTCCCACCGGGAGGAGACCCAGAGGAAGACCCAGGACACGCTGGAGAGACTATGTCACCCAGCTGGCCTGGGAACGACTCGGGATCCCCCGGGGAGAGCTGGAAGAAGTAGCTAGGGAGAGGGAAGTCTGGGCTTCCCTGCTAAAGCTGTTGCCCCCGCGACCCGGCCCCGGATAAGCGGTAGATGATGGATGGATGGATGGATGGATGGTATTTCAATGTTCACATGGGCAATGATAGTGAGACCTGGAAGAGTGTGATTGGGAGGAATGCCCCCCCCTTATTAGAACTTGAGTTGTGGGTTGTTTTGGACTTCTGTGCTTATCATGAAGTGTCTTGCATGAACACCTTGTTCAAACATAAGGGCGTCCATATGTGGACTTGGCACCAGGACACCCTCGGCCGCAGTTCGATGATTAACTTTGTGTTTGTATCATCGGATTTGCGGCCGCATGTTTTGGACACTCGAGTGAAGTGAGAGGCAGAGCTGTCAACTGAGCACCACCTGGTGATGAGTTGGCTCTGATGGTGGGGGAAGATGCCGGTACGTATTATGAGGGTTTGTTGGGAGCGTCTGGTGGAATCCCCCATCAGAAAGGAATTTCAAACTCCCACCTCCGGCAGAGCTTTTCCCACGTCCCGGGGGAGGCAGGGGACATTGAGTCCAAGTGGACTATGTTCCGCACCTCTATTGTTGAGGCGGCCAATCTGAGTTGTGGCCATAAGGTGGTTGGTGCATGTCGTGGCGGCAACCCCTGTACTTGCTGGATGCCATCAAGCTGAAGAAGGAGTCCTATCGGGCCTTTATGGCCTGCGGGACCCCAGGGGCAGCTGATAGGTATCGACTGGCGAAGCGAAACGCAGCTTCAGAGGTTGCCAAAGCAAAAACCCGGACGCAGGAAGATTTCGGCGAGGCCATGGAAACAGACTTCCGGACGGCTTCGAGGAAATTCTGGTACACCATCCAAAGTCTCAGGAGAGGGAAGCAGTGCACTCTTAACATTGTGTACAGTGGGGATGGGACGGTGCTAAACTCGACTCAGGATGTTGTGAGTCGGTGGGTAGAATACTTCGAAAACCTCTCCACTGCATCAACACACCTTCCTGAGAGGAAGAGAGTCTGGGGACTCTGAGATGAGTTCTCCTATCTCTGGTGTTGAAGTCACCAATGTGGTTAAAAAGCTCCTCGGTGGCAAGGCCCCAGGGGTGGATGTGATCCACCCAGAGTTCCTCAAGACTCTGGATGTTGTGGGGGTGTCGTGGTTGACACGCCTCTGCAACATTGCGTGGTCATCGGGGAGAGTGCTTCTAGATTGACAGACCGGGGTGGTGGTCCCTTTTTTTTAAAATTGGGGACCGGAGGGTGTGTTCCAGTAACAGAGGGATCACACTCGTCAGCCTCCCCGGTAAGGTCTAATCAGGGGTGCTGGAGAGGAGCGTCCGTCAGGAAGTCGAGCCTCAGATTCAGGAGGAGCAGTGTGGTTTTTGTCCCGGACGTGGAACAGTGGACCTGTTCTACACCGTTAGCAGGGTCCTCGAGGGAACATGAGAACTCGCCCAACCAGTCTACATGTGCTTTGTGGGCTTGAAGAAGGCGTTCGACCATGTCCTTCGGGGAGTTTGGTGAGTGGTGCTTCGGGAGTATGGGGTACCGAACCCATTGATAGGGGCTGTTCGGTCCTTATGCCAGTGATGCCAGAGTTTGGTTCGCATGAGGGCAGCAAGTCGGAATCGTTTCCAGTGAGGGTTGGACTCTGCCAACGCGCGCACACACACACACACACACACACACACACGCACGCACGCACGCACGCACGCACGCACGCACGCACGCACGCACACACACACACACACACCACGTGTTGATGTACAACATCAAGTCATTTTGCTCCTGAGTAACAATCCACAACAAAACACACCTATTGACATCAGAATCTGAGTCAGCATTGAAGTCCGTGGAGAAACTCTGCACTGAGAGGCAACTCCGCATGCACTGACACTAACTAATATTAATCATGCTGACAAAACATTAGTGTGGGTCTCAGAGTGGGATATATGCCCAGACACAAATGAACAAAAATGACCACCAAGCAGTACATTCAAAGCTAAAGGCCTGCTATGCACCCGTGCATGGGCAAAATTGTTCGCGGTTGTTGTTCATATCTCTAATTTTCTTTCCAGTTTTATTGTGCAAGAGTATTCTCTTGTGTGCCTCTCTTCTGTCTGATTATGAGTTTCACCTGTTTGTCGTTTGCTCTATTCGCTCTGTCCTGTATCTTTTGTCTTTGCCTAGCCCCTTGTTTCTTGTTGTATTGAAACATATTGCATTGATCACTATTCATTTTTAAACCATTTCGAAAATCATGAGCTCCTCATACAGTCTCTTGACTTTGCGGCAAAATGAGCAGATATTTATTTTACATGTGAAAAAAAAATAATGGTTTGCAATGTATACAAGCTAAAGCCAACACATGCTTCAAATCAATGTCATTACTTATAATTTGGATGTGAGGAAACACTCCAAATGAGACTATAACAGCTTCATTAAAGTAATTTTGGTGGTCGAGCCCAACCACAATCCATCATTTAGGGATCTTTAAATTACAAGTCGGCCACTCCGACACATATACTATACTGTAGGAATAAATTCTCTGTACTCTTGTACTGTCAGTGAGAGGTGATCCAATTAAAAAATATTATATAGTCAACAATACGTTGCAATTGTGTGTGTGTGTGTGTGTGTGTGTGCGTGTGTGTGTGTGTGTGTGTGTGTGCGCGCAAACACAAAAGTGTCTAAGCCTGTAAACAGAAACACAACATTTCTGAGATGACAGGCATTGTAAAGCAGGCATAATATGGAATGTTGGCTTCTTAGTTGTTACATGGTTGAGGAGGTTCTAAATTTGCTCGCAGAGTGTGCATATATTCAAGTGCAAACATAGTCATGCATCACAGATTTTTGTTAAACATGCAGAGGTTGGTATTCTTAGTCTAGAGAGTCAGTCAGTGAGCTGTCATCAATATTTCAGGCCGGTCCAGTCCTTCCGATTCATCGGCAGCACCCAAATGGTGTCGAGAACGGACTAATCGGTTCTACGTCACATACAGATGACGCCTGACACCTTGCAAAAACAGAAAAAAATTAGCAAGTGTTGTCAAAGTCTCATTCCTACAGAACTGACTGGTGTGTCCCTTATTGTTTTTTTATTTCACCAATCACCCACTTGTGAGTGTTTGTGTGTTTGTCATTTTTATTTCTGTTATTTTGTATCTCCATGTCGGTTTGGGTGGCGCCTCTGTGTGAGACATGGAAATTACATTTTCGATGCCGATTGTCTGTTGCAGACGAGGGACCTACTGGGTGCACGTGAGTCGGCCAGAACTTCTAACGGAAACATGAACTAATGATGAGCTGACGTACCTTCTGTCAGTGTGACGGAATGCCCACTTCTGCAAACATGCATACGCACATTCACACAGAGTGAATGACGCTCATTGTCTTTATGGCCGCTCACCATTTTTTTCACCACACTCTGGACTGTCACTTGGCTCATTCAAAATGGTAGTGCCACTCGAGTCATGACGGTAATGTTAGCCATACTCGCCACAGGCCCTGCCGTTGAGCGTCAGGTGATACATGATGGCCCCTTTGAAGCAGGCTAAGTTTCAATAGATTTAAGTAGATTCACAGAAAGCTAAAAACACTTGTGAAGATTATCCTCCCAATGCCATTGAGGTGAAGTCTGATGACAAGTACAGCGGTCTTGTCTGACATTTCCGAACTCTGATTTGTATTCTCTCTTGACTTTTGGGCACTCAACTTTAATTTCCACACTACCTCTTTGAAAAATCACTTGTTAGTAAGTTGTATGTGTTGACGTATTTTCTCGCATCAAGTTCATTTGGCACAGTAACATTACGACAGCCAAGCTCACTCTCGCCACTGTAGCCAAACATGTGGTCATTGGAGGACGTATCACTGGCCATCTTCCAGCCACTGCTTACGCCTGCTCAACATCCACAGCTGTTGCCAGTTTCTTGCACTTGCTCCACATGTGGAAGAAGCCAGTGTGCTCCTGTCGCAGGCATGACTCACAGCAGTCATGAGAACTGAAGCCAATCACGTCGCCTACATGGCACAGTGAACACAATCGGACACTTTTGGCCACAGGTACACATCCACAAACCTTTAGGTGGTGATGTATTTCCATCGTTTTTGTATACATCATTCACTTTGGCTGTGTTTCATTTTTCTGTCCATTATTATTGGAAGATGTTACCCTTCCACCACACACACACACACGCACACACAATTTGTGTGAATTAGTCGACCACACTGGAGGAAACTGAGCCACAGGGATCAACTTGCCACAAGGGATATCACCCACGAGAGGTTAGTTGGCGAAATATATGACAAGAGCCTACAAGTCTGCAAGGCTTCACGTGTTCCCATTTGACACTCATCACAAGAGCAAAGATTGGTTGCAAATGTGAACAAAATCGCACACAGTAATTCAGACAAACACACTTCACCTTCATAGGCTCAGTGTGGGTGGGATCGCCGCTGGCTCCGAGATTCTCTGACAAACAAAGCAAAACAAAACTGTTTAAGTTGCAGTTTGATCAGTTCATGCTGTTGATTGAGTGGCCCGCCTGAGGGAAGTCACTCTGGGACAACATCCCCTCGTTTTCTGTTTGTAACAATACAGCTCAAACACTTTTGAATAGTAGTCATCAACTATCACAATCATGTTGAGTACTTAATGGATCTGAGTACTGTACATCATTTGAGGATCAGTGGCAGAAAACTCAAAATGGGCAAGGCTATGGACACAAGGCAGAAATATGGCGAGAGGCTGGAGCACACACACGAAACACACTGGCACAGTGATGAAGGGAGACAAGTCAAGTCAAGTCAACTCAAGTCAACAATATTTATAGAGCACTTTCAAACAGCCATCGCTGCATACAAAGTGCTGTACATGGAGCAATTTAACATGCACAATAAACAGTAAGACAAATCGGTAATAAAGGCGGTAGAAAGCACCAAACAGTAAAATCAAGAACAAATCTAAGTCATGCTGAGTCGAATGCCAAATAATACAAGTGTGTTTTGAGGAGGGCTTTGAAGATGGGCAGCGAGGATGCTTGCCGAATGTTGAGTGGGAGGTCATTCCAGAGAGAGGGACCAGCAACAGAAAAGGCTCGATCCCCTCTGAGCCTCAGTTTAGTTCTTGGTACTTCTAACAATGTCTGGTCCACAGACTGAGGGCAGGTGTTTAGGGGCGGATGAGCTCAGAGAGGTAAGGTGGTGCGAGATTATTCAGAGATTTGAAAACAAAAAGGAGGATCTTGAAAATAACTCTAAAATGAATGGGGAGCCAGTGAAGGGATGCCAGAGTAGGAGTTATGTGCTCCCTCTTAAGAGTACCAGTCAAGAGGTGAGCAGCGGCATTCTGGACCAGCTGATGGCGCTTAATGGTGAACTGGCTGACTCTAAAGTAAAGGGCATTGCAGTAATCGAGCCGGGATCTGACAAAGGCATGTGACAAGGACCATTGAAACACAAGGTAAGGGCGACAGGTGGAACAATCAGGGCGGAACTGACAATCAGAATGGCACAGGAGGAAAGGCAAGTGACCTGCAACAAGAGGAGTCATTCTTTCAAAATAAAACCAGAAGTGACAAACAAACCTCACTGCGGTGTGATAAAAACACTTCATTTTGGTGCGCGGTATGTTTACAAATATATATTTTTTTATTTCCATCTTTTTCAAAAGACTGAATTATGTATTGAAATAAAAAAATGTAGGGAGTAGAACATTATACTCAAGTAGGAATACTTGCACTAGTTGATTTGTGGATTTAAAAAAAACATCTATATTTCAGAAATCTATATTTCAAAATATTTTGTTCATTTTTTTTTCCAAACGTTCCAAATGGTTGGATTGGTTAAAAAGTAATGCGGTACAAGTTTACTGACGAACCGAAATAGAGGCAAAAATAAATACCTGCAGATAAAAATTCAAGTCGAAAGCGAAAGGTAGCTCCTTGTTACCAAGTAAAAGTAGTATTTCTTCTTTGATTTATTTTACTTGAATAAATACAAAACGTATGCTGCATTAAACCTTCCTTGACAAGCAAATGTATCCAAAAAGTAACTTCAGTGTAATGAAGTAAATGTCGCTCATTGCTAGACACCTTTGACGAAAAGATACAGGGAGAGAGAATGAGTGTCCATTCATTCCATAGGAATTGTATTCGACTGATTCATGGAAATTGTTCCATCACAGGCATGAAATATAAAGTCTCCTCTCTGTCGGAAGGACTTGGGGGAGCCTGCTGTGCATACTGCATACATACATTTCCAAGAATGTGGTGTATTTTCATGCATAGAACACACATGTGCACAGCTGTTCAAATTGGGATTGTGGGTCCCTATTTACCATGAACATAATGGATGGTTGACAGCATAGCCCACTACGGCCTGGTGGTATTGTGTGGATGTGCACATGTGTGCGCGTGAGTCTGAATAGTTGCATGTAGTTTACGACAGTATGTGTCCAAGTTAAATATTAAGCGTGCTAGCAAATAAATATACAATTACAGCCTCTTCACTGCTTCTTCCAAGTACCGTAGTTGCCTCGTCATGTTTCTTTCCACAACACTCACTCACGCCACATTCTCTGAATACTAAGAACAAACACAAGACAGTGCACGGAAACAAAGAATCAATTGGTCTGTGTCAAGATAGTGAATGGTGTGTTCATACGTTGTGAAAGTGTCAAGAGTTCAGTTTTGTCAAACTAAAATAATCCTGTATATTTTGTGTTACTTTTAAAGTGACAGTTTTAAAGCATTGGTACTGACAACATAATTATGATAATCATAGAGTAATTCAACATGTTATTCGCAATTCATTTCAAACATTTTTATTCAACAGTACAACAAATGTAGAACAATATGAAATGATACTGTTAACTACTAAAAATCCCTTTCTCAGGAAACTACCTTGAAATGTAAACATACTGTAATAATTTTATCATTGAATTAAGTTCATACATGGGTGCCATGGTGGTCGACTGGTGAGCACAGTACAGAGTTCCAGAGTTCCAGTCCATTATCTGATCCTCTTATACTCACAAATGTCGCGGCCGTGCTGGTAGTCCATCAGCACTACTTAAATGTAAATTGCCATTCAGAATGTAATCATTGGGTTGAAGGGCTGCTATTATTGTTCACGGAGGGCATCAAAATAAATACATAAATCCATCCATCCATTTTCCGATCCGCTTATCCTCACAAGGGTCATGGAGGGTGGTGGGGCCTATCCGGGCTGTCTTTGGGCAGTAGGCGTAGGACACCCTGAATCGGTTGCCAGCCACTCGCAGGGCACACAGAGACGAACAATCATCCACGTTCAGACTCACACCTAGGGACAATTTAGAGGGTTCAATCAGTCTGGCATGCACGTTTTTGGAACGAGGGAGGAAACCGGAGTACCCAGAGAAAACCCACACTTCCCGGTTAGAACATGCAAACTCCACACAGGGAGGCTAGAGCTGGAATTGAACCTACCTCTGCACTGTGAGTTCGACTGGACCACCGGGCCGCCCAGAAGACAAGTTTGGTCTTTGCATATGCCGTGACCAGAATTCCACAACGCTGGGTACTAACCACTATGCGATCACGGGCACAATACATAAATAAATAACTAGATTTGTATGAATTGTTCTGATACTGCTGCACATTTTGAGTGATTGCAAGTCAAAAAAAAATTCAGGAATGACTTAGTATCACACCTCAAACAGAAAAAAAAGTCTAAAAAAGACAAATTGTCATAAAAATTCATGACCGCAAAGGTTAAAATGGTGATTGACAGTGTAACGGACCTGTCCACCGAATTACTAACGATGTAGATTTAATGTCGAGATGTTAATTTAATGTCGTTTCACATCATAAAAACTGAATTAAGATTTAAATTTGAAAAGAGGATCATGTGGGGGCATCATCTTGACAGTAGCGCCTATCAAAAATGATATGAATTCATATTAGGAATCTCAGGGCATTATGTATCCAATTAATGTACCAAACAGCTCATTTTGTGGTGTCCTTGAGCAGCATTCCCACGTAAATCAGAGTCTGGATACCAAGAAATGGCGTCAGTGCGTGAGTCCCGATTGATTCGTAAGTTTGTGAAACATTGTCTCGCTCCAGCTTTTTGCATTTTCACAAAATCTCGAAGAAACACCCTGGACACCAGACACCAAACACCCAGACCTCTGCATATCTGGCCAGGCACCAACATGTGCACGCAGACGCTAAGCACACTCACAAAATCCAGGTTGTGCATGACACACAACACCATCCTAATTTCTTCAAATGACACACCAAAGTGGTGCGGGAAGGTCATGGTGACCCTTTTCTTCTGGAGTTGACCTTTAGATGACTGGCAGATGTAGGTCAGACAGACAAAAGAAAGTAGGTCAGAGAGGTCAGTCTGGGATTAAAGACCAGTAGGGTGGGTTGCATTTTTCTGTGACAAGAAAATTTCAATGCATGCAAGCCCTTTCTCACGATGCCTGAAATTACAATCTCATATAGTAGTCACGGCGGCCCGGAAGTCCAGTGGTTAGCACTTCGGCTTCACAGTGCGGAGGTACTGGGTTCGATTCCAGCTCCAGCCTCCCTGTGTTGAGTTTGCATGTTCTCCGTGGGCCTGCGTGGGTTTTCTCTGGGTGCTCCGGTTTCCTCCCACATTCCAAAAACATGCGTGGCAGGCTGATTGAACACTCTAAATTGTCCCTAGGTGTGAGCGTGGATGGTTGTTCGTTTCTGTGTGCCCTGTGATTTGCTGGCAACTGATTCAGAGTGTCCGCCGCCTACTGCCCGAAGACAGCTGGGATAGGCTACAGCACCCCCCGCGACCCTAGTGAGGATCAAGCGGCTCGGAAGGTGAATGAATGAATGAATATAGTAATCACTATCCAATGGATAGCATGTGTGGATAGTATGGTGTGCCAAAAATGCATAAGTAGTAGAAGTAATGTGGCATGCAAACAAAGCGACATAACTCTCTAGATATCAGAGAACTGTACAACATTGGCTTTTCTGAGCTCCATTTAGCCTAGTTTGAAAGTCTTCACTTTGAAAACTAAAGTCTCTTAATGCCTCTGTGTTGTTGACTATTGCCAGACTGTTCTGGCCAGCAATCTGTGTCGTCTGTCTGTGTCATCCCAGACAGTCACAAGGAAACAAGAAAAACGAATATCATCATTTATGTGACAGTTGTCATTCGGCCACACTGTCCGAGGGCACTGCATTAGAATGAACAGGAGAACACACGCAATGTTTTGTACTGTGGTCTGGCATTTTGAATCACATACTGTAGATCCTGTATTTGGTCCTGGTTTACTTGGCTTGCAGACCGACTTCTTTTGCATTCAACAAAATGTTTCCCAGTCGTGGCAAACAGATTAATCGCCGTGTGTGACATTTTGTCGGGCAGAATTCTCAGTTTCCCAAAATAATACTTGAATTTATTTTTGAAAATACTGTTCAACCGGGATTTCCTCCATTGCACACACACAGACAGGTGAGATACTGGTGGATTGTCACTTTTCACCGTAACGTGACCGAGGCCCCGCGTGAACCGAGTCAAGTGTGAACACAGTCTCACATTTGGATGTGAAACACATAAATGCACCTCCTTGCACTGCCCAGGCGCTCTGACTCAATACCATGAGACAATGTAATCCCATGACCTCTCTCCTCAGACTTCCCACTGATTTACTTATGACTGTGGACCTCCCGCCTGAGTCCAATCTTCTTGCTTAAGTTGCCCCTACATTTACTGCAGACATTTTTTTTGCATGTTTCTCGGACCATAACATTCAGGAGCAACACTTTACCCACCGTCATTTTGAATTGTTTCAAAATTTTTGGTGACCACTTATTGAAACATAGTGTAAGTTGAGGGGTTCATAGGTTTTAGATGGATTGCTCTAGGAGAGGACGACTTCGTTTGAAAACAGCTCTTTCTTTTTTCTTTATTTTCCAACGGCTGCCTCCTAACTCTCGCACGAACACTCCCCCTTTCGGTAATGACCCACATAAGAATATTTCAGAAAGTATTAAACAGAAAATAATTTAGGTAACCAACATAAAATAATACAATGCTTAAATATAAAATGATAATAATTAACAATTTAACAAAAGCTTACAATAGCAACAATGAATGGCTACCTTTCTCTTTCTGTGGCGGTATACACTCTGCAAATGTTTATTTTCTCCACCTCGTGTGTCACCTTGGCAATGAACAGTTCATGTGACAGGATAACTTTTTTTCGATACATCTTCTATATGTATTGTATATCCCATCCATAGGTTCAGATATATCCAACCAACATATCCCAAAAGGCCAGTTCATTCCCCACAAGTTCCTGTGACATAAAAACTTGTGTATGTACCGTGTCAGTGATCAAGAGTACAGAATAATGAGGGTCAAAATTCTAACTGTGTAAAGTTTCAGCTACAACATTAAAATAATCGGGAAAAAAAGTCTGGATTATTGATGAGTTAGTTTTTGGATTTGGATGTGCACGAGAGACCTACAAGTGGCCTTAGAGGCATTTGACTTTGAGGTTCTACTGTACTGAGTTTGCTGACCAGCCTGTCCAGGGTGTGTTACCTCTTCCACGAGGTCAGCTTAAACGAGGGCTTGGCTCCAGCAACTTGTGAGCCGAATGAAGATAAACTGGAGAGAAAATCCATGGTTGTGGTCCGCTGTGTCCGATCTATGCTTAAAAATACAAAGAGCTACATTCTGTGATCATTTTACATTGTTCATATTGTCTTCACAAGTATCGATAATGAAAGTCGACAACAAATGAGCAGTGACACTACTTATAGAGCATTTCGGTAGATACAAAAGCCGAGAAAGAATTCTTCTGACAACAGGCTGGAAGATGAACTCCAGAGTGGTGTGCAAGTCATGTTTATTGGTACTTAAAGATGGGCATGACGAAACGCACTTTGCATGATAATAATAATAATAATAATAAAGGCTACATCGCAACAGCTCTGACCGCAAGCTGCAGTTGCAGACTGCTGAACGCGAACAACTTCCGGTGATGTAAATCAGGCGCCACCATACGTTAAAAATTACCTGCTTCATTTTATTTTATTTTATTTTTTTGATTTTGTGAAAGTCAGACTGATAGGATGATTAAAGTGCAGTGTGCCATCCATCCATCCATCCATCCATCCATCCATCATCTACCGCTTATCCGGGGCCGGGTCGCGGGGGCAACAGCTTTAGCAGGGAAGCCCAGACTTCCCTCTCCCTAGCTACTTCTTCCAGCTCTCCCCGAGGGATCCCGAGTCGTTCCCAGGCAAGCTGGGTGACATAGTCTCTCCAGCGTGTCCTGGGTCTTCCTCGGGGTCTCCTCCCGGTGGGGCATGACCGGAACACCTCACCGGGGAGGCGCTCAGGAGGCATCCGAATCAGATGCCCAAGCCACCTCATCTGGCTCCTCTCGATATGGAGGAGAAGCGGCTCGACTCTGAGCCCCTCCCGGTTGACCGAGCTTCTCACCTTATCTCTAAGGGAGAGCCCGGACACCCTGCGGAGAAAGCTCATTTCGGCCGCTTGTAACCGGGATCTCGTTCTTTCGGTCACGACCCATAGCTCGTGACCATAGATGAGGGTTGGAACGTAGATCGACCGGTAAATTGAGAGCCTCGCCCTTTGGCTCAGCTCCTTCTTCACCACGACAGACCGATACAACGTCCGCATCACAGCAGACGCTGAACCAATCCGCCTGTCGATCTCCCGCTCCCTTCTGCCCCCACTCGTGAACAAGACCCAAAGATACTTGAACTCCTCCACTTGGGGCAAGATCTCCTCCCCGACCCGGAGGGGGCACTCCACCCTTTTTCGACTGAGGACCATGGTTTCAGATTTGGAGGTGCTGATCTTCATCCCAACCGCTTCACACTCGGCTGCGAAACGCTCCAGTGAGAGTTAGAGAGCCCTGTTTGAAGGAGCCAACAGCACCACATCATCTTCAAAAAGCAGGGATGCAATACTGAGGCCCCCAAAACGGACCCCCTCAACGCTTCGGCTGCGCCTAGAAATTCTGTCCATAAAGGTTATGAACAGAATCGGTGACAAAGGGCAGCCTTGGCGGAGTCCTACCCCCACTGGAAACGATTCTGACTTACTGCCGGCAATGCGAACCAAACTCTGACATCGGTGGTATAGTGACCGAACAGCCCGTATCAGGGGGTTAGTGCAGTGTGCATTAATACAAAAAAAATTGATTCCAAACATGAACAGAGACACGCAAGTGTTTTTTGTTTTTTTTTCCTTGACACCCCTTGCGATCGACTTGGGACTAGTCCGCGAGCTGCCGGTCGATCGCGATCGATGTAATAAGCACCCCTGCTCAAATTGGTCGTGCTTTGCTTCAGCTGCCTCAGTTTGACAATTGTGTCCTGTGAAAATGTGTAATCCTCATGAAATTTTCAACATTCACTGAGAAGTTGCACAGACTGACATTAAATTATCATCTTGCGATGACTGCTAACCACAAAAAGTTCAATGAGGTCTGAACCCCCCCCAAGGGTCAAGGAATGTGAATGCAGACATCCAAGTCTGGGCTTCAGTGTGCAGAATGATATGCGGTACTCTCTGTGTGTAAATATCCAAAGTAGGCAATAAAAAAGTACAGACAGGACAGAGACTACTTTTCCATGGCTCAATATAAATGCATTCGAGGAAACCATGATGCAAGATCATTCCCACAGTTTCTCCAAATCATTACGTTAAACGCGAATTGCCTCTTGGAGAGTTCAAATCACTTATATTCACCAAGGTCGAGTGGCATTCAGCTCTGTACTATTATCGACATATCTACTCCTCATTTATTTTCTTTTTTTCCCCTCATTTATTTTCCACACTTTGATGTTTAAGATGTAAATATGAGACAAATATACCCTGATGCAGGTTGAAACAGTGTCTTTTTTTTTCAGGGACAAATAAAAACAAAACATTCACAAGCTACAGGAAGTCCCTGTGTGATAAGTACTTGCGCCCTAAACCTAATAAATGTCTGGGCCACCGTTAACAGCTACAACTAAAAGCAAGCATTTCTATAAGTGGCAATTGGTCTTTCACATTTGTCCGTCTGTGTCTGCCAAAGAATGTCAATCCGATTCAAGTCTTGATGTTGACTATGTGACTCCAAAACCATCCTCTTTATTTTTTGAAGTTGACTTGCCGATGTGTTTTGTATTGTTGTCCTGCTGCAGACCTCAAGTGTGCTTGAACTTGAAGTCACAAACTGTTGGCTGAACTAATGTTACAACATACCTCAAGGGACATCACGGATCTGTGCGTTATGATGGTAGTTTATTGTCACCATTTCCAATAAAAGGGCAGCCAAATACAATGAATAATACAGTATAAGGTTTTATCGATGTAAAACCATGAGCATGCAATGCAGTATAAACATGTCAATTAGGTGTGTACAGTAAATGAAGAAAATATGATTTTATAAGACATGAAACAAACAACTGTCACATTCGTACTTCATCTCTGAAAAACATTTAGTCAGCAAATGAAAAGTGCCTTTTTCAGTTCAGGATGTGCCGCACCCCAAAGCCGTTTACGATCATCTTTTCAATCTGTTGGCCTCAAACTCTGCCATGATTTTGTTGCCATTACGGATTATTGTAGAAATCGTCGACTTTGCCAATTTCGTAGTCTGCAGCTGAGCTTCATCTGGGAGACTCCTTTTCGAAAGTAAGCCACCATTTCAGCCTTCGCAGACAGCGAGACTTGCTTCCATTTACCAGATGTGTTGTTAGACCATATGCCCAGGACCGCGCAGTGCCCCCAGAAGTACAACAATGTACGTGTCAATCGGATCGTTGCTAAGCATTGGCGGGGAATCCCGCGCTGTCCACTTTGTTCAGATACAAGGTCATTTAATGACGGCCTTTTCACAATTTCACAAAATCTGGTTGTTATAATGAAGGTAACGTTATAAGGGTGTTTGTCGAAAGGAAATGGAAAATGAATTATGTGAAATTGGCACTTTGAAATGTGAAATCGTTGTAAACGGGGTACGTTGAAAATAGGTTTGACTGTATGAGGTTCTTGTTCTGAAATTCTGTTCCACAAATGCCAGGTGCAATGAGACAAACGTCTTCCAAAAAGCTGTTTGTAGACAAAAAAAACAAAACAACAACAATGCAATCAGGGCAAATAGTAGCATCCAGTCGTTTCCAGCGGCAACACCCTTTACAGTACACTCATGCAAATAACTTCCTGTGGTGAGCCCTGACAAAAAGGGACAAAGCCTAAAGTCAAACAACAAAGTAAAATGAGCCCAGCTGTTCCTTTTGCTCAACAGTGGTTTTAGCCTTGGAACTCTTCCATCAATGCCATTTTCACTCAGTCTATTTCTTATTGTTGAGTCATAAAGGTAAGCCAGCAGTTGTGAAGATGTTTTCCTGGGTCCCTTTTGGCACCCACCACATGGCTTAAATGATTTGTCGCCGTGCACTTGGAGTAATTTTTGCAGACTGGCCACTGAGGACTGATTCACCCTTCTTGCATATTTTCTCCGTGGTTAGCTGGAGTC
The DNA here is from genome assembly GCF_025434085.1 of Hippocampus zosterae. Taxonomy (NCBI): domain Eukaryota; kingdom Metazoa; phylum Chordata; class Actinopteri; order Syngnathiformes; family Syngnathidae; genus Hippocampus; species Hippocampus zosterae. Next base: position 22,782,028 of record NC_067455.1, on the reverse strand, counting down.
CGAAAGCTTTTGAAAAGGCTTTATAACCAGTTCAAGGATGATACTTGTCACTTACTTCATTTCTCATCTGTTCTTGAAATTCTTTGGATCGTGGCATTTTGTTGCAGCTACTTGAAATGTTTTGGCCGACTTTGTTTTGCCAAACAAGTTACGTTTACGTGATTTCTTGAATGAACAGGTCTGGAGGTAATCAGGTTTTGGTTTCGTCAGTGAAAATGAACTCAGCTTTCGCGTATGTGATTATGTGATGAGCCACGGTTAATTGGGGTAATTGTAAATTTCCCCAATGTGGGACAAATAAAGGATATCTTAATTCATGATTTGGCTAAGGGGACAAAGTTTTTTTTTTTTCTCACAGGGCCAATTAGCTTACACTATGTTTTCCCTTTACTTGGCTTGTCTTTGTCTATTTAAATTATTACAGTAAAGTAGGGAAACTATGCCAAAAAAAAAAGATTTTAGAATTGGAGATTTATTATTTATTTATACTTTATTACACACTGACAGAAATTGAATGCACATCCCGCCAGGAGAGCAAAAAGTGATATGCGAAAAGCAGTGGAGGCAATTCAAAAAAGGGTTTGGGTCAATAGGGGATTAAAAGACAAAAAGTCAGAAAGGAAAGTCTAAATGCAGCGGAAATGGACAGACTGAGAATCTAATGGGGAATTTGCAGCTGTCATGATGGTTTTAGGGTTCCATTCCGAGCCGTGGAGGAACATATCTTTTCATTGTCTTTCACACACACACACACACACACACACACACACACACACACACACACACACACACACACACATCACACACACACACACACACACACACACATGCACGCACACACACACACACACACGCACAAGCATTCCACCGGTATGATAGTTCTGCAGTGCATAAAGCATCAAGGTTTTTTTTTGGATGTAACAGGATTGAAACTTTCCAAGTCTTGAATGAATGAGCTACTGCTGTCCTGAAGGAAGTGTGGTTGATTTGAATGCAAACATTTTTTTGTTGTTGTATCCAGGCAACAAACTGTCTAACACTACTAACGTGAACTGATTATTTATAGTGTACATGTGAATTATCATCTCACTCACTGAGATCAGATGCCTGCCCTTCACAAATAGTAGCTCGTACAGTAGGTTTCAACCTCTAAGGAATGAATTTTTTTCTTTGAAGTTGTGAGGAAACTTTAGTTGCTGAATCAACAAAAAATATGGCAGAGCTTTTGTGGCAGTCTTACACTATCCCTTGGATTCGATGGGAAGGGAAGAAAACAAAACGAAACAAAAAAAGACAAGAAGGAAGAGACAATTTACAGATGTGTCGCAGGGTGTGGGTCATGGGCTGCCAGGACATTTACCAGCATATGTGAATGCATTTCATTATATTGGCGCTGTTTTCTTTCCAAACAGTCGTTCTCGGAAGAAGGCGACCACACCCCTATCACAGCCCATTTAGAATACTTAAAAAAAAATCCCTCCCCATCATCCATGAAAAAAAAATACTTTTTCATTTTTATTTGCAGATGTGAAAAATAACATATCTAGATGACAGCATGCATGTTATTCCAGCTAGAAGCCTGCTGAAAAGTGTAAAAATGATATCCAAGTTTCTCATGCTTTCTCATCTTTACTGTGATTAAGGCGATAAAAGAGCAAAAACATCCAAAAGCAAAACAACTGAAGTAGTGCTCAATGAATTGATGGCTGGAATTTGGGTGCAACTCGATTTTTCTTCTTAAAGCCATGACCATGATTAAGGCAGATGCAACTGAATAGCAGGATGGGAATTGATGGAGAGTGGAAAAGGAGATGGCAACGGGAGGTTCGGAGCTGTGGAGGGCAGGGGAAATAGAAACCACATGTAGTTACATCAAGTCTGTGTCAACATCTCACATTGAGAAGAAATAGAGTATTAGAAGGGCTTGGGGGTACCCTTAGAATAAGGGTCGCTTAGTGAAAGACAGATATCAATAAGGCCAGAGGAGTTTTCTCTCATCCCTAAACCTCTTTGGTTGAAACCAAAGTATGACCCAAGGGGTGAAATCCACGTGGTCTAATGACTTTAATGGTCAGTCTTGCTACTGTGGCTCTCAGGTTGAAAATGTATTTTAAAAATATCCTCACACATCAATAACTAAAACAAGCTGAAAATACTGAGCAAAAGCTCTGGATGGATTGGGATCATTGAAAATATTCCTTTTCTTCCTTTGTTACAATTGTTTATCCTGCTATGATTGAGCAGTGATCTAAATTACGGCGACTAAAAAAAATTGTACCATGTTATGAACAGGGCGGGACGGTGATCGACTGGTTAGCACGTAATGCAGCGGTGCAGGGTTGGATTCCGGGGTTGATGGAACACTCTAAACTGTGCCTCTGTCTGATTGTAAGCACACATGGTTGTTCATCTCTATGTGCCCTGCGAGTGGCTGACAACCAGTTCAGGGTGTAACCCGCATTCTGCCTGAAGTCAGCCGGGATAGACTACAGCTCGCCTGCAACCCTCCTGAGGATAAACTGATTAGAAAATGGGTGGATGAATGTTTTTAACATAAATATGTGCACCAATTTGGGAATCAAACTAAAAAACGCACTTTCCTGAACCCAGTTCTCTGGTACCTCATCCTTCATATTTAGTCATTCTTTGCTATCTTGTCCAGTCTCATGTCCTTCATGAAAGGAATGAAGACATTGACTTCTAATATGAGCATGGGGCATTTACAATTGACCAGGAAATGTAAGAGCTGCAAATTATTCATCCATCTATCCATTTTCTGATTCGCTGAGGGGTTGCAGGGCATGCTGGAGCCTCTCCCAGCCGTCTTTGGGCAGTAGGCGTGGGACACTCTGAACTGATTGCCTGCCAATTGCGCTCACACTCACATTTAGGGACAATCAGGAGCAGGGGTGCTCAAATTTTTTGGAGCAAAGAACAACTTTTCGATCAACCAACCTCCCGCGATCAACTGGTTATAATAATAATAATAATAATAATACATTTCATTGATAAGCGCCTTTCAAGACACTTAAGGACACTTTAAAACAATACAAGAACAATAAAACCACAGATGAAGTTAGAAATAATAAAAGGAGAGATTAATTTAAACTGAGACGGCCCGGTAGTCCAGTGGTTAGCACCTCAGCTTCACAGTGCAGAGGTACGGTCACTGGTCATGGCATGTGTAAAAGACCAAACTTGTCTTCTGGGTGGCCCGGTGGTCCAGTCGAACTCACAGTGCAGAGGTAGGTTCAATTCCAGCTCCGGCCGCCCTGTGTGGAGTTTGCATGTTCTCCCCGGGCCTGCGTGGGTTTTCTCCGGGTGCTACAGTTTCCTCCCAGATTCCAAAATCATGCGTGCCAGGCTGATTGAAAACTCCAAATTGTCCCTAGGTGTGAGTGTGAGCGTGGGTGGTTGTTCGTCTCTGTGTGCCCTGCGATTGGCTGGCAACCGATTCAGGGTGTCCCCTGCCTACTGCCCAGACACAGCTGGGATAGGCTCCATTACCCCCCGCGACCCCAGTGAGGATCAAGCGGTTCGGAAGATGAATGACTAATTTAAACTGAATATGCGAACATCGCCGTCGCGAGGAGGTCTAGCCGACCCAGCCAGGCCGGTAAACACGCCGTGGTCTGCGGATCGGCCGCCGTTTCTGCCGTTGTCTCTGCGTGGCCGGCGGGAGGATGACCAAAAGGAGGTGATGCCCCTGTAGCCATCGAGGTGGAAGCCCCGACGAGATCCGTGACGGATGCACCTCCGGGAAGGACGAGGAGCGACGCCCGGAAAGCGGTGCAGCGCAGGCGGGGAGCCCGACCACCGAAAGCGGAGCCCAAGAAGCCCTGCCGAGCACCGCAGCAGTCCTCCCCATGGGCAGAGGGAGGGTCCACAGCAGCATAGCCCAGTCGACCCCCACCACGGAGGCAGAAGGGTGGATAAGGCACGGGGCCCGTACGACAGCCGAACAGGCAGGACGCCGCGACAGCGCGACCGAGGACAACCGTGCGACGACCGACGGTCCAAAACCACAACGAATAGGAGTGTAGGGTTTCTCCCATGACGAGAGTAAACCGTAGAAACGACACTAACCGTAAAAAAGCGCTAAAAAAAAGAATAATTGCGGCTGAGCACCGGCAGCCAGACGCGCCAGCGTTCACTCAATCCGGAAGTAACCCGGAAGTCCATAAGTCTTATTTCGGTTATCGCACACACACGCAACACATACACACGCACGGTATGATTAGCAACAGCCTGACACGGAGGCGTGCTACGCACTTTTGCAGCCTGTTAACTATCGTAGCTCACACATACCGTTTTACAATGCTTCTCTGGGCCCTCTAGATTCCTATTCTTTGCCCGTGCCCTCGGTGAATTGTACACAAAACAAACTCTGAATGAGAATCATGACAACGATAAAAGACATAGCGCAACAGCTCTGATTAAAAGCTGCAATTGCAGACTGCTGAGCGCTAACAATTTGTGTTGACGCAGGTCACGCACCACCATAGGTTAAAGATTTACCTGCTTTTTGTTTTATTTTTTTTAATACTTTTTTTGAAAATGAGATGGATAGGATGATTATGATGCAGTGTACATGAACACAAAAAAATATATTACTAGTATGCACAAAAACACTCAAATGGTTGTTTGTTTTTTCCTCTACACTCCTCGGGATCGACTTGGGACCAGTGTGTGATCTACCGGTCGATCGCGATCGACGTAATGCTCACTCCTGATCTAGATCTAGATCCTGATCTAGAGTGTTCCATTAACCTGCCACACATGTTTTTGGAAAGTGGGAGGAAACCAGAGTACCCGTAGAAAAGCCAAACATGCAAACTCCACAGAGGGAGGCCGAAGCCAGAATCGAACCCTGCACGTCTGCACTGTGAGGCCGATGTGCTAACCAGCCGAACATCGAGCCGTGTTTCAATCATTTAAAGTCTCATCATATTTGGTATTCGAATAAAAATAAATTATATAAAGTATGGTAATACGGTGAAAATAGGCACTCAAAGGATCAATTGTGTGTTTGCTTTCTTTTCTTTACTTTAATCCTCTTGCACTAAATGGCACATAGAGCCAACCATAGCAACCAGGCCTCTCCACCATTGTGTTTGCACAAATTGCATTTAATGAAGTGATGAAGTATTAGATGCAATCGGTTTTGATTCGCTGACTGAGCATTGGAAACATTTTATTGGACTTTTTACGTTAAACTCTTTCAGTTGTTCAAAAATAAGCAGTACCGTTAATCATAGTACGCAACATCCCAGCTTTCTGGAATCCGAGTTCAAAGAATTAAAAGCCTTCAAAATTACAACTCCCTCAAGATAAGTCCTTAAAGTCGTCACTGAAAAAACAGTGTTCGGTAGAACCCCTACTGTTTAGTTTATAGATGCAGAGAGCAATTTTGGCAGAATAATGTTTTGGATCATGGCAGTGTGTGATTCAAATCAGTGTTGGCTGTATTATTCCTGGAAGTGTGACAGTACTCAGGATGGCTGGGCAACTACTCAAGGCTTCCTTGAAGATGTGTCATCTGAACAAAGCGGGACGACTTTGTTGCAGAATATACAGTACATGCCTACAAATCGTATTCCTTCATAATACAGGATGTTAAAACTGAGCGAACCTATGAAAGTGATTCGTTAAATTTACAATAGAAGTACTGCTTTCCAAAACGAGTTTAATGTCAAATACTGGAGTCACTATAAAAGTCAATCTTCAGGGCTGCAGACTAATATTTGTTTGTTGGCCCCTTACCTGAAATTTTAGGAGAGCAAGTCGAATATTTAGAGTGCACATGACTCACATATTGATTTGCGAAAAAATATTGACATTTCCACTTGTTTTCAATGTGGCAGACATGTGGAGCAGAGGTTTGTCAGCAACAAAAAAAAGTCAAGAATTTAAAAATTAAAAAACAAAACAAATATTTTGTAATGTTTTGTAAACAGGTTATTTTTTGTCATCGCATGTCCTTATCTCAGAAAGACATTTCCCATGTATAAAATTATTGGATTTATATGCATGCCCTAATATTTAAACAAAACATACACTTTGGGGGCAGCCCAGTTACTCGGTGGTTGGCGTGTCGACTTCACAGTGCAGAGGTACAGGGTTCAATTCCAGCTCCGGCCTTCCTGTGTGGAATTTCCCCGTGACCCTCGTGAGGATAAGCGGATCGGAAAATGGATGGATGGAGGGCATACACTTTGGGTGTAATACACAATTTGAAGAACAAAATCACAGCCATCATCAGGCAGAATGTGAAATTATTCTGACTATAATCTTAGAAGTAGCATTAAGATGGAGCCAACAAATGCTTAGGCTATGAAAAATGAGCCAAGTCCTGATGGGATGTCATACTGTAATCATCATCTACTACATGGCTATGGTGGTTTTGCCTTGCTCCAGCTGTGGATCTTTAGAGTTTTGACTCATTTTATCTTACAGTAATTGGTTTTATCGACAATTTATTTCAGATAATGTGCAAAACATGTGATGTAACATATTGTGCATGATGTCTCTCAACTTGTCACCAGGGGTGCCATAAAAATGTTGGTCTGGTTCTCAAATGAACACCAGAGGTTGTTGCTTGGTGCTCTTGTTTTCCCCACCCACCGACCTCACTGGATGAAATTAATAACTTAATAACAGTTTGTGGTGGTTCCTGGTACAGACAAAATGTCTTGTCGCACAAGACAGCATGACTGGTGGGGCAGCAAGACCACAGGGCCCACCCATATGAAAAGCCCACCCACCCCTAATCCCGCCACGCGCGCACACGCACCCACACACACACACACACATGCACACACTCAAAAACTATAATGTGTAACGCTATTGAGCAATAGCATCACATTTGTAAAGAATCGATTTGTAAATGCGATTAATGAGAGCCGAATGAGCAGTTGTAGGGATAGACCTTTATCCTTGGGCTGGCCATCGGCTGGCCAAGGCAATCTCAGGAGGTCTGAAAAACAAAAACTTGGAATCATGTTATCAACAGTATTAACAATATTAATAACAGTATTATAACAATAACAATAATATAGTAACAATATTAAATAAAATTTACACTGAGGCGGCACAGTGGTCGACTGGTTAGCATGTCAGCATCACAGTGCCGAGTTGCAGGATTCGATTCTGTCTCCAACTTTCCTGTGAGGAGTCAAGTCCAGTCAACAGTATTTATAGAGCACTTTCAAACCGCCATCACTGCATACAAAGTGCTGTACATGGAGCAATTTAACATGCACAATAAACAGTAAGACAAATCATGTTGCATGTTCTCCCCGTGTCTGCGCGGGTTTTCTCTGGGTACTCTGAATTCCTCCCACATTCCAAATACATGCACGGCAGGTTAACGGAACAATTGAAATTGTCCTTTGGTGTGATTGTGAGCACGAATGGTTGTTCATCTTTGTGTGCCCGGCGATTGGCTGGCAACCAGCTCATGGTGTACCCTACACAATGAATGAAATGCTGAGCGAGGCAGCAAATGACCTGAAAGCTAAGATCATGGTGAGAATGAATCCTGGAAAACCTAGAAACCAATTACAACGGCTATGTGAAGTACCACATGGGCCTTCGTCAATTGACTCACATCTTTCTGAGCCACCTTAGCCTCCAACCGTCTTTTCCATGGTGGGTAACATATCTCATGGCTTCCATGGTTGCTCTTATAGCCAACCATCTCAAGGATCACTGATGCTGAAGCGTATATCAGCTCATTGGTTTCCGTGATCGTTACGGTAGGGATCGCCCTCAGTGCTGCATTCACACTTTCCATGAGACTTTCAGGTGGTACTTCACATAGAATTTGTAATCGGTTTCTAGGTTGCCCAGCTTTCTACCGGCTAGATAGCTCAGTTGGTAAGGCATCGGCATACGGGCAACGAAGGCGGATGCTTTTTGCACTGCTCCCCCTGCCCTCACCCCACCCTTTCCGTGCTCGCCACTTAGTCCTTATGCTGTCTTTGTCTAACTTTTTTCCTAGCCTTGTACCGTATTTTTCATCCGAAGAACTAACCATGGAATTAGTTGGCTGGTCTCTCTATGTAATCGACAACATTTTTTCGACGAAAAGAGCGGGCAGTGGGCAGCCAGCTTGCCCTCCGGGGACACATGCTGCCGGATACGCCCTGGATCCATGGAGAAAGTGGAGACCGGTGTGTCTGGCAGTACTGTCCCTGGAGGATGTGGAAGCCATCTACATTATTGGCCTTTTGATAACAGGTCTGCCGCTGTTTGGTGTTGGCAGCTTTCTGTTCTATCGCAAAATTAAACTGACGGGAACGGCTTTATTGGAAGTGAAGAAGCTGCCGGTCACTCTGGATGGCTTGGCGCGAATGTCCAACACTCAGACTCAAGGGGTGACTGAGCTCAACAGCAATATTGTTGCGGTGTTGGAGCGACTCCGCACGGTCTTTTAGGGTCTTTTTTTATCCTGGACTTATATTATCCTCAGAAGAGGATAGTTCGAGCGTGTTTTTTTTCCCTCTCCCTACCCAGCGTTTTTCCTTTCTGAATTCTGATTGTAATTTTCCCATTGCGCGACAAATAAAGGATATTTTAATCTTAATCTTGAATAGAGAGCAAATCAACCTCAAATCATAGAACATGACTACCTGGGCATCAGAATGCGACCAAAATTGTTGCGTACGCGACCTCATTAAATATTAATTTCATCTGGTGACATTAGTGCAAGTGCATATGTACTATGATTGATCGAAAAACGTGAGTACATTGTACCATGGCTAAATAAAATACAACGGAACTCAGTTTTGCTTCCGTTGCCTTTTTAAAAACGTGTTTTTAGCTTGTATCTATATGTCTTGGCATGCTACTGTATGCTTCAAGCTAACGTGTTTTTAGCGTGCGCGCATGCATACCGTATGTTTAAGCTGTCATATGTTTTACCACTTTAAAACTGCGCCCAATACTACAGTGTGGTTTGTCTATGTGTAAAATACAGAAATAGCACTCATTAATGAGACTGCGCCCAACCATACAGTGCGCCGAATGGTCGTGAAAATACGGTACATTATTGTGTTATTTTAGACATAACTACAAATTAACATGAATATCCCTAAAAGTGAGACATTGTGGTTGCGCTCCGTATAACTAAATCATTTAAATGAAGCTGTTAAAGTATACCATGATTCATTTCCACACATGCCGATAGTAACCATGGCAATAATTTGATTGATTCTCCGGGTCCTACGGTTTCCTCCCACATTCGAAAAACATGCATGGCAGGCTGATTGAACACTCAAAACTGTCCCGAGGTGTGTGTGTGAGCGTGGATGGTTTGTCGTCTCTCTTTGCCCTGTGTTTGGCTGTCAACCAGTTGAGGATGCACCCCGCTTACTGCCGAAAGACAGCTGGGATAGTCTCCCAGCATGCCCCACGACCCTTGTGAGGAGAAGCGGATTAGAAAACGGATGGATGGATGGAAACTTGTACTTCTTGTCCCACGTGAAAGCAAAGGAAAAAACATGGACAGTTATTCATTGCTAATTATGCTATGGGTTTACTGGTCTGGCCCGCTTGGCATCTAATTAGGCACTACGTGGGCCCTGAACTGGAATGAGTTTGACACATCTGATCTTGATCTACTTGGGTGAAATTGGCCTTCACACTCTGCATCTCAACCAGGAATCTCCTTACTTCTCGTCATGTCCTGTTCAGCTGTGACTTATTTCATGATTTGTGTGTATGGCTTGTTTTTTTTACAGTCTGTTCCATGTAAACATTTCATATATTGCGTGTCCTTGTGTGCCACATTCCTTGCCAGCTATTGCATTATGCCTAGGCCCTTCATCACGACATCAAAATAAAAATCCCATGCATTTTACTATGTTTATCCATTGTATATACTGTACTTTATTGATTGGATCTTACATGTCAGTAGAGTTAGTGAATGTCACAACATAAAATAAATACCGGCATCTGAACCCAAAAAAAGTATTAAAAGAAGGAAAGTATTAAAAACAAACTTGATGCGTTTGTGTAATATCAACGTAGCGGAACACCTTTTGTTTGAGTATGTGCAACTCAGTGGTTCTTTGCGCTAGAGATCTCACATTTTGACATGTGGTACCCATATTTGTCTGCTATAAATCACATCCAGTTGGACTTCAACTTCACTGTTACAGATTATATAAATTAATGTAAAATACAAAGAGGTATGTTGTTACAAGCTACCCCAGAATTTACAATGCTGACACCTGATCCATACTTCCCTGGGCTGTGTGTTATCAAAATATATTACTTTCCAAGTACGACAAGTTTCATTTTGTAAGAAATGTTACAACACTCACAGCGCCAGGCAGCGAAAGGTAAAAAGCAACAGGTTTCAGCATTTAGTATTAAAAGCTAGCATCAATGGAACACATCAAATTACTGTCAGCTTGAAAAACAACTACACTGGAAAAAATGGAGGTTTACTCAATTTTATTTTGTCAAGTGGCTGCACAAAAATTCAAGGTGTAGGTTGTGCAAAGAGGCACCTGAGACGATCCAACACATAACTGCAGGGTGTAAGATGCTGGCAGGGAAAGCCTACATGGAACGCCATAACCAGGTGGCTGGCATAGTCTACCGAAACATCTGTGCGGAGTATGGACTGGAAACCCCAAGGTCAAAATGGAGAATGACACAGCGAAGATCCTGTGGAACTTCCAGATCCAGACTGACAAGATGGTAATGGCGAACCAACCAGATATCGTGATCATAGATAAAGGGCAGAGGAAAGCCGTTGTAGTGGATGTAGCAGTCCCAAGTGATGGAAACATCAGAAAGAAGGAACACGAGAAACTCGAGAAATACCAAGGGCTCAGAGAGGAGCTGGAGAGAGCCTGGAAGGTAAAGGTGACAGTCGTGCCTGTGGTGGTCGGAGCACTAAGGGCAGTGACCCCCAAACTAGATGAGTGGTTGCAACAGATCCCGGGAACAACATCGGACATCTCAGTCCAGAAATGTGCAGTGCTGGGAGCAGCAAGGATACTGCGCAGAACCCTCAAGCTTCCTGGCCTCTGACAGAGGACCCAAGCTGAATGAGGGACGGACACCTCCCGAGGGGGGGTGAGACGAGGAATAAAAAAAATAAAAATTATATATCATGAGGTAATTTCATGCAATAAAATGCAACATGTTTTTTTTTTCAGTGTACTTAATCGTGAAACAAATGCATTTACAACACAATGGACACCATGCAAAACAACTTTGTGATGAAAATGTTTTCCTTCTGACCTGACAAATAGTTTTTTAGCCATAGAACAAACAGTTTTTAACTGGAGGCAAGCGCTTCACCTCTGAGCTCATTTTGTAAGTGGGCAGGGACTGTATTGATGAGGTCACAACAGTTATTTACTAATTGTTCAGATTGAGTGCATGACAATATATCAACCTTCAGCCGGTTTGCCAGACACTGTCGTCCCACCGTCAACCTGCATGGAGATGGAATTTGTCACAGTTGCAGGAAACACCTTTTTGGGTATAACGTGTAAGGGCGGTGGCATTTACTGTAACATCCATGGGAAAAAAATATTGGATTCACAAATAAATGAATGAACTGGCCAGAAATGCAATGAGAATTGACCTATAGAATTAATAATGCAGTCATAGGCCTTATTTGAGGCTTTTTAGAGAGGTTTGTGGATGCAGTTAGTGGACAGCTCATTATTCTTGCTGATGTTGTGCAACAGTTGGATTGTTTTCATACATACATTTGCACTGATTGTTAGAATGTCACTTTATGTTAAAGCTGAGATTCTTTGCGTAATACATATCTACTGCCTGTCCAGTATAATTTTGTGTGGTCCAACTTGAGGCCTGCCACAGGGTGCTCCAGAGACATCCTCAATGTAGGAGGTCATTTTACTTGCTTTAGACATGCACACTTAGCAGAGTGGTGGGTGTTGGGGGGTAGTTTTTCCATACTTGTGTTGCAGAGCTGATGAACCACATAATCGGCACATTGGCTGTAAAGCTGAAGCGCACAATATTCATCATTCTGGTTTTGTGTGAGTAAATTATATACGATGCCACTGATTATTTGAAACATCTGAAATGTCTGCAGTAGCTAGGAATTCATGTTAATATGACAGCTTATTGCTTTGGAGCCCAATGACAATCGATAACTCTGCTCAATGGTTATTCATTTTGAGCAACACACACAAACATACACACACGCAAAAAACACCATCCATCCACCCATTCATCCATCCATTTTCTGAACCACTTATCCTAACAAGGGTCACGGAGCCTATCCCAGCTGTCTTCGGGCAGTGGGCGGGGGACACCCTGAACCGGTTGCCAGCCAATTGCAGGGCACACAGAAACGAACAACCATTTGCGCTCACACTCACACTTGGGGGCAATTCGGAGTGTTCAATCAGCCTGTCGTGCATATTTTTGTAATGTTGGACAAAACCAGAGTACCCGGGGACAACCCACGCAGTCACGGGGAGAATATGCAAACTCCACACAGGGAGGCCGGAGCCAGGATCGAACCCACGACATCTGCACCGTGAGGCCGATGCGCTAACCACTGGACCACACACACACACACACACACACACACACATATATATGAATCTATCTATCTATCTATCTATCTATCTATCTATCTATCTATCTATCTATCTATCTATAGATATAGATATAGATATAGATATAGATATAGATATATACAGTAATATATACAGTGCGGTGTCCAATTTGTCCTGATAACAGAAATTCCTCATTTTGGAAATGAGCATGGTACATGTCCTTTATGAACCTGCAAGTATGTTGACAAAATGCATGTGTAACAACACAATCAATAAAAAACTAAAATACACTGTCCAAAAACTGTTTATATAACAAAAACTGCAATACAGGTGTATCCCAAAAAAATCACAACAGTAAAATACATACAGTATTTTAATGTTTATTGTTCTGTCTTGGGAAAAAAATTGTATTTTGGATCGTTTTGTTGGATGCATTCTTTGGTTTATGACAATGTTTGCCTGCGTGTCATACAGTTTTCTTGCTAGTTGCAAGTAACTGTCCCATTGATCACCGATGTCTGGTAATTCTTGTGCATACTGAAGGATTTTTGTTGCCATTTGCATTGCTTCCTTGCTGAATGGTGGCTTGTCATGAGAAGTTGAATCGATGCCTTGTTTTTTAAAGTTTCGTAGATTTGCGTCTGTCCGACTCCAAGTGTCTGCTGGATCTTTTTAACTTTGTGTCCAGCCTCGCTCAAACGGATGCATTTCACTCGCTCCGCTCCAGTCGTTACAGTTCTTCTATGTTTCGATGCGATGATCTACACGATGTAAGTAAATAAAGTTACAATCTTTCGCAATTACAGTAAAACACATGCCAATGAAAAGTCGCTTACACATCTTAGTTTCGAATCTGATGTGTGAAGTGGAATTTCCGCTTATGCAACTTCCGGTAACACGTAATCTTTTAGTCTAAATGTTAATGTGTAGGTTTTTATTCCGGTTGAAGGATATTCCTTTCTATAGAATTCCGGGGAGGGGAATATTTACTGTATCTCCCTCTCTCTCTCTCTCTCTCTCTCTCTCTCTCTCTCTCTCTCTCTCTCTCTCTCCATAGATAGATAGATAGATAGATAGATAGATAGATAGATAGATAGATAGATAGATAGATAGATAGGTACAGTATATATACAGCATATATATATATTATCTTTCCAGCAGCTTGCTATGGATTACAGAAATCAGTTCTCTTGTCAAGTTGTCAAGTAACCACATTACTGCTCGTATTAATGTATTGCACAGTAACTGTTTTACTTTTAGAATGGATTTGAATGAATTTGAAACAGTCCAAATAAAACCTCCACTTGCCCAATGTTAGCTGGGAAAGGCTCCACGTTCCCTGTGAACCTGAACAACATAGAATACATCGAAATCAACTGATGAAGACTGAACCTCCCACATGGTGATATGACATTTGTGTGAGACGCAATCTTCATCGTTGTGATTGTGCAACAACCATAAACTCATTGAATTTTGTTGGGAATCTGGATAAAAGTATGCTAGAAGAATATATTTTTGCTGAACGAATGACTAAAGGGTCAATTGAACAGCCAACATGCATCTATTTGTAATGTCATCTCCCATGAACCAGGAAATACTTTGCCCACCAACAAATCGATGACACTCAATGGAATGCCATTATGTTTTCCATATCATCCGAGTTATATGGAAAATCGCTTTACTCTTCTATGTATACAAGTGGATTTGAATGGCTTCATTGTCTCCCGCTTGACCTCTTCCGCATTTTTCAATTGGCTCCATGTGTCGGTCTCTAGCTGATAGGGTTTGTGTGTACCTACACTGCACTATTTTAATAAAAACCACATCTTGTTCCAACATTGTCTTTCAGGGTTTGTTGTTTTCATTTCAATATGAACATTTGTTTTGCATATAAGCTAAAATGGTAGACATTATTAAATTATCTTTAAATAACTGGGGATGTTAACAGCCGCTTTTTTGTTATTTGTTACTGTTGTAAAACAACATGCGATATTGATTCTTACTCGCCTCATTAAAAGAGGCTGGTTTAGAGAGGGAATATCTCCCTTTTGAAGTGCAAAACACCCACAATGAAATACTGTATGTTTGCAGTAGACAGGTGCTAAAAAAAGTGCTAAATACTAATCAGAAGCACAAATAAAATTAAATCAGGAAGTTTAAAAAAATAAATGCTGCGATGAGCTACGGCTCTGAAGTGAGCCAGACAAAATATGGCCATTTGTGCTTCATGCACTGATGACAAAGGCAGCGTAGAGCTGCAAGAACTCACATGAATTGTATGACATATTGACCATCGACACTTCATACAGACTTTGTGGAAAAATGCTTCAATTTGCAGACTCAATTTCATTGGTGAGATGCTGATTGGACAGAGCGAACTCTGGAAAATGACATTGCAACTATTTACCAACTTTTATTATTTGTTTTCAACCTGTTTGAGCAATTTCACCTGTGATTTGTATTTTTCATACACTTATTTAATAAGTGTAAGAGACGTAATGAGTTTGTGAATACTGCACTTGTCACCATGGTGATGAACAAGGGACAAACCGACGGTTGCCATAATTAACAGAGTGAATTAACTGCATGCCTTTTCTTGATGCATTTTTCTTTGCACTCAATCAAACAGGTGCCAAATAAAAAATTCCATTTCTTTGTATAAGGTGAATATGAAAATGCAAAACTCTGAGAGGGTGAAAGCAATTGCGCACATACATCACTTGAGCGGAACATTGCTCAGGAGAATCTCTATGGGTGGCAGTGTAGATACAAGTCAAACTGCACCATTTGAGGAAGAGCTACAAATTTAAGTGGTCAACAGTGAAAGAGAGGCATCCTGTTGGGGCTCCATACAACGATACGAATAAGGTCACCATTGGTGGTCTTTGCACAATACTGTTCTGGAGCCAAAATCCTCGAGAAAACATTCACACACATCTTTCGAGACAAAAACAAGAATCACTAAGACACATGGCACGGGTCATGACTGAGCCATCCGATAAGGTCCAAAGTATTAACACAATCCAGTCAGTCAATGAATCAATCAAAGGTTGACCTTCTGGCTTTCACCTCACAAGCCATTTGACAATTCGATTTATTTTGGGGGAAGTTTGTAAGTTGTCTGTACCAGCATCCAGAGGTGTCAAATCCAGTCCAAATCCAGAAAATAAAAACCCTGCCACAGTTTGGCTTTAACCACAGGTCCTTCTAATCAACCGGTAGGTAAGCGAGCTACCCGAAGCTCCCAGCATCACTTTGCACCAACACACAAAACAAGGTCTATAAAGTCATTTCTTTGGTGATTTTGACATGGGAAAACATGAAAGCCCTGGCTTCAAACTCATCAGGCTGATCAACTAGAACACACATTTCGAGCCAGATCCTCTCTTCTAAAATTAGTAACCTCTGAAATGAATGGGTGGGGGGTGGGGGGTCCGACTGACACCTTTTGACACAAAAGGAAGTGGGACTCCATATTTTGTTCCCTTTTCACTTTTTGTAAGTTTTGGCCAGGCATGCCCCAACATTTGTCCATAATATTCCATGTATTAGAGCAATATTGCGTCCCCCAAATTTCAATGGCACTGCATTAAGTGAATGCAAAAGACATAACATGGTTCACACAGTTCCTTTTCCAGACTAACTCTGGGAAACATGGCTCGAGAAAATTTTATTTTGTCGAGACAAGGCAGTGAAATAGCAACTACAGAGGCTGTTCTGATTTATTGTCTTAGCAGCCATTTACTCTGGTTATTTTGGCCCTAGTGTGTCTCACAGGAGGATAGATACACCTGTTCAGAGAGTGTTAACGTGCATGCGGTTGGAGAAGTGATTTCAGCTCTTAGTACTTTGTCTTTCATGTGTTTTTGAGCATGCTTCAAATAGTAACATCTCACACATCAACCACATACTGTAAAAAGTGACTAAGGCCTGGGTCAGATGGGTCATGCAAACAGTTCTCAGCAATGTTTTCAGTTTATTCTTTTTCTTAAGTGTCATTTTAACATTTAATCTCAAATAAACTGTTGTTAAATCAACAACACAGGAGCAACCTATTGCAACAGGCTTAAGGGACTCGTGATGTAAGTAAGGCACATAATGGTTCGTATTCTGTCCTACTTGTCCGTGTCTGAGACGTGAACAGATAGACAGATAGCGAACAACGAAAAAAGACAAAGGATCCACAATGTTGAGATGGAGCTTTAGTTTCTTTTTCCTTAGATTTTTGTAAAAAGACGATGCTTTCCAAGGCATATACTCAAGAAGAAAACGAGAAACGATGACAACAGCTAGTGCGAAACCATGAGGTCTTCACTGGACTAGGTACTTCCAGTTTGTGTTACCAAAATTAAAGTGCCGTAGAATCTAACCAAATACGCAACATGACAAGGTACTTCCGGTTTGTTTTGCCAAAGTTAAAGTCCCCTCAAATCTAACTACAAACGGAACATGACAGTTCGCTTTGGTGGTTTGAATGTTGCTTGCCAAATTGTTTTTAAATTTATTTTAATCATATGGATTTCTACCAACACTCCAAACTTGTAATTCTTCAAGCTAAGAGTAATAGTTTGTACAGTGCTGTCTGCTGCATTGATTAACTCATAGAAGTCAGGCATTCAGCTTTACAGTATACTTTTGAGCATACACTTCGCTGGATAAGATTTGGCAATGAATGTGATGTACTCGCTCATGTGCAAGACTTAAAAACTTAAGACACCAACAATTATCCACTAATACAACAATACTAATAACGTGCCGTTCAGAGCTATTTCTAAAATGGCATTTTTCTCAGTTCTCAAATTAAAAAATAAATAAAATAAAAACATTCCAGTCTAAAATGCCCTAAAAGTTTTAAACTTCATAGTCATGACAAGGATTCCTGTGGATGTACAGTGTACGTGATTTACATGAAGCACTTTTCGCCCTACAAGCCCATGAACATTTAATTCCTGGAGATATCAATTCCTGGTAATGCAAAGTTCCTGTGGCCCAGGTGGTTTACATCTCCACCGCTCTCATGGTTAGGGGTAGTTAACGCAAATGAGACTGGTGATGTGTGCAGGGGGAGGTGTTGCTGTGTTACTCATTTCAACTTATGACCCTGAAACATCATTGCAGTTAACAGAAAATGCTTCAGACAGCGACCTTTAAAGTGCAGTATTTAACGTGTTTTTTACTAATTTTATGTCCATTGGCTGGCAAATGGTTCAGGGTGTCCCCCGCCTACTGCCCGAAGACGGCTGGGATAGGCTCCAGCACCCCCCGTGACCCTTGTGAGGATAAAGCTGATCGGAAAATGGATGAATGGATGGACTTGCAATAGCTGAACCTATATGTAGCGTGGCATGGAACTTTTATTCACCATGTGCAATGATATAACCCAACTCAACTCAACTGTATTTATAGATGTAATATGTGTCTTGTGACTACATCACATCATTTGTATATGTATTTGTTTTTATTTTGCCATGCTTTACTTAACTCCCTGCAGCCTGGCCTGCTTTGCAAATGCATTTCCTGGATTAGTAAAGGTTTATCATCAAACTGGGCATGATAATGGCCCAATTGCAGAGACTGGAAACAAACTGGAGACTCAATACGACGGAGAGGGTATCTGTTTTTTTTTTGTTTTTTTTGGAATATTGGTGGGGCCTGCAAAATAAACAAATGGTCAAAGGGTCTTGTCCTTTTTGTCCACAAAGAAGAACATGCTCCCCACGGGTGAGAACGAAGGCCGAATGATGCCTATGTCCAAGGTCTCAGAGATTTACTCCTCCATAACCTGCTGTTCCCGCCATGAACTGTTAAACAGCCGACCATTGGGAAGGGGTGTACCTGGCTTGAAATCTATGATCCAACTATGGTTGGATCATAGATCCAACCATATGGTCAGTCTGTGTGGTGTCAAGGTGGTGGCACAGGGTTAGCCGAAAAGAGGAGTGAGGTCATGATAACAGGCAGGAATAAGGGAAAGATCCAACTCTTCTGATAGTTGTGGAAGCCAACTTGTCTTTAAGGGACTCATTTAGTCCCCCCGAAAACCCCCCTGAAGCGCCTTATCGGTGAAATGACTTTCATTTGCAAGTGTTCAGAAGGCAACAGAAAACTCAGCCACGCTGCGGGAAACTTGACATAGAGACATGAGCCATTTACCAGGCTCCTTATCATGGACTGGGTGGTCGAAGACCTTCCTCATCTCATCAGTGAATGTTTCATATGACGTGCGAATTCGAGACAGCCCTTCCCATTCAAAAGTGGCCCATGAAAGCAAAGAGCCTCAGAGACAGCCTAAGGAATGCAATTTTTGCTTGGTCTGAATAACATGAAACTGACTGCTGCCAACACCAGTGAAGAAAGCACAGCAGCTCACCTTTTGGGAAAAAGGTGAGGGGCTGCTCTTCACGTGTCCTCAGTATCAAGGGCGGTGGTAAGTTCGGGTAATAAAATGAATTGAACCTTCTTGGAGAATTGATCAACCACAGTCAAAATGATTGTGTTTCTATTGGGGAAAGGCAGAGCAGAGACGATATGGATTAACAGGTTGGACCTGGGACAGCTGGGGATGAGTAGAGGTTGCAAGAAACCCCTGGCACGATGGTGACATTGCTTCCCTCGGGACCAGATGAGACAGGTGGCGACAAACTCCCTGACATCTTGGGCCATCCGGGCCCACCACTTCCTTTGCCACTGGAACTAGAATGACACACCAACTTGGAGGAATGACCCGAATGCAGGACTTAAAAAAGAGTGAACAAAATATATAAATACACACACACACACACACACACACACACACAAGACTTTGAACATTGAATAATCGCAGTATATAACATCATTCAACTTGGACTGACGTTAACCGGCTTACATTTGTTTCAAGGTGGCACCTATTCAACTGGTACCACTTTAAGAAAAGGATCAAATCACTAGAGGTGGGCCAATCCATCTGTTATCATACAAGGGAGTTGTTTCGAGAGGAGGCCCTCCTCCGACAAAAAATTATAATAAATGGGTTTGATCCTGAGCCCTGGGGAACATATGGAATGTCTTTGAGCAAGACATTGCACCCTCGGATGCTCCTAATTTTGCGTCATCTGTTCTGTGAACGAGATGATGGTGTTAAAGCGCTTCGAGTGCTTTGAAGGATAAACTGCACCAGGGAAAGCTACTTTACCATTGATTAGCGTAACTTTGACCATATACAGTGAAATTCCTATACAACAAAACCTACATGGGCGAAAATAACCCCTCGTGTGAAAAAAAATCTTCATGCATTAACACCATTTCCACTTTCCTGCCCCCCATACAACGAAAAAAAACCCTATTGCGTTATACGAAATCTCTTTCTCTGCTCTTGCCTCACAACGAAGTCTAATCCAACAGCGTCCTCTACTGCTTCGTTCGGAAATGGTGAGAGCAACCACCACACTGTTTTACACCTGCGCAGTACTCCAGGAAGTATTTGCGATTGTTAGTTTTAGACGCAGCAAGAACGATGCATGAAAGTGATCAAAATAAAAGACGGAGGAAGAAAAATAAAAGACATTATCCAATAAATTGATGTATGTGAAAATGAATGCTTATCGTAAATGTCGCAATGTCTTTCCCTTTTTTTCTTTCTACACTGACTATATGAAGTGTCAAATTAAGTGTATGCTCATACTTATGCACTATTGGAATAAAAATAAAGTTGTACACACGTTTGTGTGTGTTTGTGTGTGTGTGTGCGTGTGTGTGTGTGTACATCTGATATCAAATTTGCTACAGTGAAAACCCCCCTGTTGTGAAAAATTTCTTGTTGCAAACATGATTTCCTTGTAGAGGAGCTTCACTGTCGTAATCACAGAGCACACCGCACATTCAACCCAAATGTGCAGACATTAGAATTTTCCTTGCAGTTTTTGGTGCAGACTATTATGCGACATTTGGTCAGTGTTAATCATGTGATGGATTGCCCAACATGTTAGCACTTTTAGAAAAACATTAGTTGTGAAATATATGGTTCCGAATTGAGGTTTACCACCCATGATGAAGATAAGCAAATCCTGACTCGAGAATTGTGTGTGAGAACTCACATGCGCATTCAAATAATGGCACTCATATTTTCTTAAAACCAAGACTTAAAAACACAGTAGAATGCTATTCATATTATTTTGGTTTGCAAACAGTGTTATTATTGTTGTGGCAATGATAAGGGTTTATTCTTTGTCATCGGTGCCGAAACAAGACTAAAATATAGCTCTGTAAATGTGGCTTGTGGTCATAATAGATGTAAAACGATGCTGAGTGTGAGGTGAATTATACTCCCATTTTCTCAAAGTTCCAGCCAGACAGTTCTGTGGGAAATAAAAGTGGGTGGCTAATAATAAAATGAGCAACTAAAACTGTGGATCAAAAATGTCCCATTGAAATTATTACCAACATTAATTTCAAGTCCACATTGCTTTGTTAAATTTCTTTTCAAACTGATATCATGCATGGAAAAATCAAGGACGACCTGGAGGTTAACATGTACATTTACCTTCTTGTTCATAAGTTTGGGAGTTTCTCAGCTTCGGCCTTCCTGTGTGGAGTTGAAATTGCTCTACTTGTGTTTAAGTGCGGTGTCTTCGGGTACTCAAGTTTACTCCTATTTTCCAAAAACATGAATGTTAGATGAGTTGGGAATGGGAGTGTGCATGAACGGTTGTTAATGTGCCCTGTGAGTCGATGATGACCAGTCCAGGAAGTACACAACCCCTTTTCCAAAGTCAGCTGAGATGCTTTAGGCTGGTGCTTACGCATGACGGTATAGGACAATCGGAATGAATGAATGAAAAACAAGATAAGAAAAACTTTTAATAGCCTCACAATTGAGAAATTCCCACTTCATGGCAGCAAAGATATGAGAGGAAGAAGTAGAAGAACAAAATAGGAGGTGCTAAAAAGGCAGCCACTCTCGCGACAACATCTTGAAGTCGAAATAACATAACAAAACACATAAGACACAGACAGTCGTGCAAACTTAATGACTTTTCCTGGATACACTTTTTTTTGTTTGAAGCAGTTATAGATGAAAGAGGAGAGGATCAAAGTGTCCTTTCACCAGTGAATCAGAGACGTCATGCTGAAAATATGCACATATTTGCTACAAGCTAGGTTTTGAAAGCCAACACGAAGCTTTAGCGTCCACTGACGAAAAAGAGATAGGCTCACATCTCCTGTCCCACGTAATCCGCTTCAACGCCATGCCGCGTCTCCCAGTTCCACATCCGCATCGGCGCTCTGCGCTGACGCTCCTTTCTTCTCATCGTCGGTTGCTCAAGCCTTGCATCCATCCAGCCGCAGACTGTCCAACAGCACCGACCGCTCCGCTGAACATAGAGGGACTGTGTAAAATGCTGCCCATTACAGGCGCAAAAAACATGTGCTTGTGCGAACAATATTAACTTTTTAAATATGTGCGTCCTGGCTCTAACATGGCTGAAAGTGAAAAAAATCTTTGTGCCGGATATGTTTCAGATTATTATTTTTTTTCCTGGAGCGGGGGGGATTTATTTCCATGGTACCAAACCAATCAGTTCTTTACTGATTCCTGGCACACGGGGAATCATAATCGCTACTCAGCAGTATACATTTTCAATACCTGTAGTTTTGTCTGTTATGTGGTATCCATCCATCCATCCATTCATTTTCCGACCCGCTTCATCTTCACAAGGGTCGCGGGGCGTGCTGGAGCCTATCCCAGCTGTCTTCGGGCAGTAGGCAGGGGACTCCCTGAACCGGTTGCCAGCCAATCGCAGGGCACACAGAGACGAACAGCCACACTCACCCTCACACCTAGGGACAATTTAGACCATTCAATCAGCCTGCCATGCATGTTTTTGGAATGTGGGAGGAAACCGGAGTACCAGGAGAAAACCCACACAGGCCGGGAAGAACACGCAAACTTCACACAGGAATGACAGAGCCGTCCATCAAACCCTGCATTTCTGCACTGTGAGATGGACGCGCAAACCACTGGACCACTGGGCTGCCCCCCTTTTAACTTCTTGTCAGAAAAACAAACAAACAAACAAACAAACAAAAAAGAAAGCGAATGAATGGTGGTGGCCATTTTCACAATAAAAGTGTCAGCAGATGTGCTGCATTAAAATTAATTGATTAATATTGAAAGAAAACAAGTTTTCCTTTTGCTGTGGTGCACTATCAAAAGTTTGGGGAGAACATGCAAACTCCACACAGGAAGGCTGAAGGGGCTGCAGGGCATGCTGGAGCCTCTCCCAGCCGTCTTCGGGCAGTAGGCGGGGGACACCCTGAACCGGTTGCCTGCCAATTGCGTTCAAACTTACACCTAGGGACAATCCCAAACATTTTGGACCGAAGATCAACTTTTCGATCAACCAACCTCCCGCGATCAACCCGTTACCGTGAACGCACACACACAACACACGCACGCCATGATGAGCAACAGCCTGACACGGAGGCACGCTAGTCACTTTTGCAGCCTGTTAACTACCGTAGCTCACATCTACCATTTTACAGTGCTTCCCTGGGCCCTCTAGATTCCTATTCTTTGCCCGTGCCCTCTGTGAATTGTACAAACAACAAACTCGGAATTAGAATAATGATAACGATAAAAGATATAGCGCAACAGCTCTGATCACAAGCTGCAATTGCAGACTGCTGAGCACTATCAACTTCTGGTGATGCAGGTCACGCACCACTGCAGGTTAAAGATTTACCTGCTTTATTTTATTTTATTTTTGAAAATTAGACTGATAGGATGTTTAGGGTGCAGTGTAAAAGAACACAAAAAATATATTACTAACATGCACAGAGACACACAAATGGTTGGTTGGTTTTCTCCTCCTCTACACCCCTCGCGATTGACTGGGGACCAGTCCGCGAGCTACTGGTCAATCGCGATCGACGTAATGGGCACCCCATATACATTCTTACTCTTGCTGGTGTTGCTGCCAGTACCAGCACTACATTTTAAAGCCATTTCTTTGATGGTAGCAGATGACAAGTCACAAACACAAGGAAGTGCGGCAATGCTACTTCCGCAGGAGTTGTAAACCGAATCATACCTCGGAGGAACTCTTCAACCTGGAGCAAAATTTGACGTTGAAGTGCTTCCTCATACTGGATGACCCTCGGTGGCCTTGTATTTTGCGTTACAGATATTGTAAGGGACGACATCTGCGGTTCACGTCAAGAAATGGAGCCATACTTTTAAGCGCTTTTTGATCCTTGTTAGTTTGTTGTGAATGTGGTTGAAGCAGTGGCTGGATGGCTTCTGAATGACAGCTTGTGTGCTTGCAGTGATAACATTCCAGTGTACCATATAAAATCTCCAACTCTTCCACTCCCGCAGTCACACAACACACACACGTGTACACACACACACACACACACACACACACACACACACACACACACACACACACACACACACATGTGCTTCGGTAGCAAAACATGGTACCGTTTGAATATGAATTTGTACTTGGTTGTACAAATTGGTCTGTACCAAAAGAAGACTCCCTATGAATACCTGTATAGTATGAATGTACTTGGATTTGCTATGGTGTGGAAGCAATTCAGCAACATACCCGCATTAAGGATGGGTCATTCCAGAAAAATCCGGCACCACGCCGGAGTACTGTACGCCATGTGCTAATTATCTTGTACTCAAGATAAGCAAAACTAAGGCGCTATTTGTGGCCTTAAGAGAGGGACCACGACCTCCACTTAGCCTGTTACCATCATGGAAGAGGACTTGAATATCGGACTGGACTGCAATATCAACAGAAGAGTAAACTTTTTCCTTGAGGAATCTCAGATCCTTCAATGAGTGTTGCAAGATGTTGACGTTCTACCTGTGGTTGCAAGTGGCATCGACTTTGCTCTTGTCTACTGCGGGAGCAGCATCAGCACCAGGGATCCCAAACGCATCAATAAATTCATTAAGAAGGCGGGTGACATCATAGGACTGAAGATGAAGACGGGTAAGTCGGGGAGGAACCAGAGATTACTGGGCAAGTATTCACATCCGCTCCATGACCCTTTGCAGCAGCAGAGGAACTTTTTTTCCTTTTTTTTTTTTGAGTGCCTCTTCAATGCTGCTTTTGTTTTGTTTGTAATTCGCTGATGTCCCCTAAAGCAAAAAGGATGCTTTCTCCTTGGAGGAAATCAACGGCTGGAAGGCACTCAACCTCTTGAACGTCAACAAAAAGGAAAGAGAAGTTGGAAGAGTGTGGTCCCAGTAGGGCTTGCACATCTCACCCTGTTCTCAAGTGCTCTATAAATAAAGTAGAGTAGATACAGTATCTCAAGATAATGTATCTACTATCACGTGGAAAAATAAGATATGGCCCATTTTTAATCACATGTTGAAGTTAGCTAACCTTTGCTTTAGGTGTGTGTTTCTATCGGTGGTTTTACAGAGTGGCAAGGGGTGGCATCTGCCTTGAACCCACCCGACTGCTAACCATGGCTGTCGACAATAAATGTATCAATACGAAATTGAAAATGTTATTAGAAATGGTCCACTCACAGGTCATCTCCCCGCTGTTTCCCTGGCAGGTGAGGAGGGGGTTCCGATGCGGCATTGGTTTCCATAGCAGACTGGTGGATCACTCGGTGTCTCGGCCTCACTGTCAAGCAGGCGCATTCAATGTGGAAGTGGTCTTTGCTGGCACGCTCGCTTGTGACAGCGCTGGTGCTGAAGAATAACCCATGGGTTGGAGGAGCTCTTGGCGGAGGTCCTCCGATGGCGGGTCATGGATACAGATCGGTGAGTGTGGTGGAGGGGCAAGCAAGCCCATATTTGGGCAAGGAGGTCACTCATGGTGATTATTTTTGGGCTACCCAGCTTAGGGAGTTACACCAAAGACATACGTGGGCAACTGACAAAGTGGCACAAAGCTCTGTGCAGGTGGCCCACTCCTCGGCCTAAGTGGCAGTTTACAGGGCTTATTCTTGGGTTGCCCAGCTCAGGGAGTTGGCCGAGAGGCAACGTGAACTGAACATTTCCAAAGTCCCACCAAGCACCGGGCGGGACAGATTCAGCCTCACCCTTTTATGAAGCAAAGCCACATGCATATGAACCGATTAATCGACCAATCACAGCTGCTATCGAGGACTAGTAGACAAACAAAATAATCGTTTGTAGCAACCCTTGGTGAGAATTGTCATTGCATAACCTACACGGACCGGGTTAGTGCTCTTAAGCTATGATGTGACAAGGAACACAGAAAATGAAACCGGAATTAGAATGGTGCGCGTGTGTGTGTGTGTGTGCGTGTGTGTGCGTGTGCGTGTGTGTGTGCGTGTGCGTGTGTGTGTGTGTGTGTGTGTGTGTGTGTGTGCGTGTTAGAAGAATCTATGAGCAAAAATGTATCATGTTTAAAGTTTCATTTATTTGGGCGCATCGAAGCGTTTGGGTGCATATCCAGCACCCCCAAATGCCTACACACAAAGGCGCCGGCCATTTGGCCGGCGGGCTGTTGAAGCCCACAATTAGCACGTCAATACAGGTGGGCGACCACAGGGGAGAAGGCGAAACTCGGTCACAAAAGGGGAATGAATAATCCGGGAACAGCGGTTGAGCAACAAAAGACGAGTTGAGAACACCCGCCGCGCCCAGACGACATTGACCATCCGCAAAGTCTACAGCATGCTAATTCGATGTAGACCAGCCAGAAAAGGCGCCAATGTACTGGTGGTTCGAGGTTGAAAAACAGGTAACCAATCACTACTGAGGTGCCCGACCGGGGGTGCGGCATGCAAATATTGGGGGCAGTGTTTTTCTTGTATTTTGCAAATGTTACAATAAAATGTGGAACTCGCGGAGACGGGACTTTGAGTGTGATCGCGGAGCAACAACCGTCGTTCGCTCTCAGAGGTCCGCTCCCGCCGATATTGAAGACAATTTTCCTTGCCGAGTCGTTTCTTTAACTTTGTCCGAGAAAATCTCTGACAGTGCGTGAGCGTGTGTATGTGTTATAACCTCCACCTTTCCAACTGGACCTCTTGCCACCCCCTCACCACCAGTGGTTTCTATCAATGCCTTTATTCTGAGTCCCAGCTACATCCACCACACTCACACCTAGGGACAAGTTTTTGAGTGTTCAGTCAGCCTGCCATGCATGTTTTTGGAATGTGGGAGGAAACCGGAGTACTTGGAGAAAACCCACGCAGGCGTGGGGAGAACATGCAAACTCCACACAGGGAGGCCGGAGCCGGAATCGAACCCTGCACCTCTGCACTGTGAGGCCGAGAGGCTAACCAGCCGACCACCGGGCCGACATCACGTGGGCTCAAACCTTCGAATATAACTGACTTTTATCTCGACCTGCACCAAACTTTAATGGGGTCTGTCCATGAGCCACCTCTACAAAGCTCCATTCAAATTAAGGTCATATTTCGTGAAACTGCCCAAAAAGTAATAAATGTAATCTTAATCTATCATGATTCAAGTCTGAGAGAGGTTAAAATAGAATTATTCTGGTCCATCCAAAACGTCAACTTTGTCCTGCAACCAGAACTTTCCTTCATAGTGTACATATATCCAAACATTTACAATATTCTTGATCTTTATGAATATAAACATGACTCATCGGAATATATTTGAATTAAATGTCATATGTATAGTGTCGCTCATTGAGCAATATGTATGGGGAATACCATTACCGCATAGCTAAACACTTTTTTTTGGTTTTGTTTTTTTTCCCTTGACATGAGTCTGTATCTAAAGCAACACACTGGTGTGTTTCTTGGCACCAACAATGTGAATAGAATTCTTTTCCTCATCTCTGGCTGCAGTCCCAGAAACATACGTAGCATATGGCCGACATAACAGTGGAACTGCGGAGCAGGGCTGACGAGAGAGAGGGATGAAAGTGAACTACCAAAAGATGAAAACATTCTGAAACATCCTGTGATCACAAAAACACTGGACACAATTGAAGATTACAATGAAAGAGACACCGTGTGATCTATTTTGGCCCGTGAACATATTCAATGTGTAGCAGCTGTATATGCTCCAAATACATGTGGAAACTGAAGTTATTGTTCCACTGGGGATAGCTAACACCAGCATGTGTGAATGCTTCTCATGAAATGACGCAAAGCCACAAGCTCAATGACAACATTTGAAGCACACCTCTGAGTGGTGCAAAACACGTCACTTGGAAAAACTCCTCTTTGTCTTACTTTTTCTCAAAAAGTTTTATTTGGAGCTTAGAATGGTTGTAAGCTATCCAGGACAGGCAATGCTTGTCAATGCGATCAGCATGATGGATTTAAAATCAAGTGGTGAGTCAAGATAGATCTGTCATGTTTGTTAGTTCCAGTTAATTAAAACAGTTCAAAGAACAACTACTGTAAAACCGCATACATACATTGAAACCTCGAAGTTCGAAGACACCCTGTTCCAGGTTGCTGGCCGACTTCCAATTTGTTTGAATTTCGGAAATACCCCCACACCCCAACAGGAAATACTCAAAAGGTGATCATCTGTTTCAGAGTCAAACTGTCACCATTGTAAAAGCTTTGTTGAAAGTGAAGACAATATTATTTTAATGTCATATCCAACACAATGTTTTAGACAAGGATAAACATAAGTTAGCCACCTGTGATCAGTTCAAAACACACTGCAATTAAAACATCCAACATTCATTTTGATACCAAAGGGCAACGGTGTATTCTGATGTTTGAGTCTTCTTTCAATATGAGTCTGTTTACTATTTACATTATGAAACATGTGTGGCTGGACTCGCAAATTGTGCCTAGGTCAGCAAATGACATCCGTTTGAATTGGTAACTTAATGACATATTTCGGCGGCCCAGTGGTCGACTGGTTAGCGCGTCGGCCAGAGTGCGGAGGTGCAGGGTTCGATTCCGACTCTGGCCTTCCTGTGTGGAGTTTGGATGTTCCCCCTGTGCCTGCGTGGGTTTTCTCTGGGTACTCCAGTTTTCCTCCCACATTACAAAAACATGAGTGGCAGGTTAAATTGCCCCGAGTTGTGAGCGCGGATGGTTGTTCGTCTGTGTGTGCCCTGTGACTGGCAGCTGGTTCAGGGTGTCCCCTGCCTACTGCCCGAAGACGGCTGGGATAGGCTCCAGCACCCCATGCGACACTTGTCAGGATGAAGTGGATCAGAAAATGGATGGATGGATGTTCTCTCAAGCACTTTTTTTCCTGCAACAGTTGTTGTGAAAGCGCAATATAAATAAAGATGTGTTCGTATATAACATCAACTCAATGGCCGTCCACCTGACGTCCAATGCTCCACCACGGACCCAGATCTCCATTCAGGGAATGATCTACTCACCAACTTCTGCTGTGTCTTTTCACAGAGAACCTAACATTCCATCACCTGAACATTATTTTGGGCAAGTAAGAGCTTGCGGGTGATTCCTGTTGAACTGTTCCCTGGTTTTTGAGGAGCAACCTAGCGCAAGGGTGTCAAACTCATTTTTGTCGCGGGCCACATTGTAGTTTGGGTTTCCGTTGGAGGGCCATTATGAATTTTGGGAAACCGTATAAAAGTTTAATCTCCTCCACATATTATACACAGCGAGCAACAAATGGATTAATCACTTGTTTCAAATCAGAAGTCAAGAATAATGATGTGTGGATTACATGTAACGCTTTGAGATTTTGGTTCAGACTTTAGCAAGCATCATGGAACTTGACATGCTTGATTTGCTTTCGCGGGCCACATAAAATGGTTTGGCGGGCCAGATATGGCCCCCGGGCTTTGACTTTGACACCTGTGACCTAGCGCATATTCATATGATGGAATTTGAATTTTTTGGGGAAGATATTTTGTCTGGAGTAAACTACAAATAATTAAAAGTATTCAAGTTACTTTTACATTATGGTACTTGGATTATGTCAATAAATACATTTTATAGTATTGTAAGTACTTTAACTGCGCTCAACCGTGGTTGTGAGACAGCTGTTAGAATCCCGTTAATTTATGTGTCATACAAACACAAGCCCAAGATTACGTTTCCTGCGCAGCACAGTGGTAACCTCTAGTGCAGTGACTATACCACACTCCACCATAGCACAAAGCAAACAAAATACAGAAAAACATTTCAACCAACAGTAGGAAATAATTTTGTTGTATGCATGGCATAGAATGACAATAAAGCCTTTGATTTGAAATCGGAGGCGTGATAATGCGACCTTAGTTAATATTTATTCAACAATATCACCTTTAATTATGGGCTCATCTGTGCAGAAAAAAAAATTCCCTCCTATCATCTCCTTCACAGTTTTTGTCCTCTTGGGGAAAGGTAGTTTCAACAAAAGACTGTGATGGATGTGCCTGACACCTCCTTGGGGGGTAAGTTGGAGAAGATGTGTGTTGAAAAGAGTGTTGCTCAATCATAAACATTTTCCAAACCTGACCAAGTAAGCTGATCCCATGATTTGTAAGCAGTTCCTGTTGGGAATGGCAATCATAAAACCACATGGTCCCTCTTGTCTCTTCCTAGAAGCTTTGGGGCTATTGGCAATTCCTTGAAACACCATTCGAAATGTGCAAGGCAATCATTCCAGTCTTCATATAAATGTTGCCACAAACGCTTTTCCAAACATTTCTCTCTCTCTGTCTCTCTCCTGAGAATTCTCTTCAGGAAACTAATAATATAGAATAATAATTCATATTCTGCTGTACATGTTAAAATAGTATGAAACATCTTTTTGTTTTCCTGTAAAGACGGTGCCATGGAGGTTTCTTCATGTGGAATCATTTACCACTGTGAAATCTAGAAGGCTGAGTGATTTCTTCACAAGACAATAACTTTTAAAAATGTTGTGTAAGCTGTTTGTTGGGAGGACTTCGGGTTGTGATTTTTTTTTTTGTTTCTCTCTCTCACTTGAATGGATATGAAAGTGAACTTAAAACAAAATTTCAAAAAATAAATCAAATGATAATCTTTACAGATTACCTAATGGCAAAAACATTTCGGAGAAACAATGGTGCATTTTCACAGTTAATGTCTAGAATATTATCCATGCACATACTGTGGTGGCAAACTGGCCACATCTGGCAAACACACAGTACAGTCAGTGTCTGTATGTGTCAAATCGTCAGTAATGTCATGCCTGAGCTGACATGATTGACAGACTGGTGTGTTGCTTGCACAATTTCGATGAATGTGCAAAAAAAAAAAGTTGCTTCACTGGAGACAAATCAAATATGACAGCATGAATCACACATGATTGATGAACACTGATGATGAATTCGAGCAGTTTAGTGACCACCGCCATCAACATACTTGCAATGCATAAACAAAGAACTTGACATCATATTTTTGCACTTTGTGAACGTTGGTCTTGACAGTGTACAGCTATTAATGCAACTGGCTTGAGAGTATCTCGGTAGATTCTCAGTCATCATCAGGTCATGGAAGTCAACTGAAGTCAAGAAAAATGGACAAAGGGTTAGTTTTTTAAGCTCTTGTGTGGGCTTACTATCGTATTCCAAAAATGTGTTTGGTTTTTTTTTTGCCTTCCTGAAGACAAAATTGTTCATCAGTGTGACTGTAAATACCTTAATGAGGACAAGCGGTGAAGAAAAATGGACAAAGGGTTAGTTTGGTGGCACATTCTCAGTCATCATCAGGTCATGGAAGTCAACTGGAGTCTTGTTTGTCACTTAAAAGGCCGGATCTCAATAAGAGGTGAAGCGTTTTACGAAGAATGCTGATTTTTCCTAAGGGTTTGTTCAAGGAAGCAAACGGTCGCAAAGACATTTTGAAAATGTTCAAAATGACAAGAAAAATGTTTTGCGACTGTTGAAACACTTTGTAAATGTCTGCCGAACTTTTGTCTGCTTTTGTGACCGTTTGTGAGTTTGAACGAACCCTGACGAGAAATCAACATTCCTTCCATTCGCAAACCCTTGCTGCCCAATGGGAAACGGGCTGTCACACCAAACAACAGTCCAGTTGCCTCCATTCAAACTTTGTCGGCTAACTTGTGAATATTCATTCGGATTTAATAACTCATTATTTACTCATTTTATTCGGATGGGTGAACCAAATGCTTTTGTCTCAAACACTTTTTTTTAATTCATGTGATGAATGAGTGTATATAATAATCAAACATTCCACACATTTACTTTGGTCTCAGATAGCATGCTGAAATGGGAGTTAGCATGTCTGCCTCACAATCAAGAGTTTCACGAATTATGGCTCCGGAATTCCGAGGTGATTTTTTTTTTCTTATCCCCGCTCTTGTGTGGGCTTACTATCGTATTCCAAAAATGTGTTTGGGTTTTTTTTTGCCTTCCTGAAGACAAAATTGTTCATCAGTGTGACTGTAAATACCTTAATGAGGACAAGCGGTGAAGAAAAATGGACAAAGGGTTAGTTTGGTGGCACATGTAAGTTATTAGCAACAACAACAAAAAATATCTGGCACATATTTTACCAGAGTCTGTCGGAACCACTTGTCATTCTCTATCGCGGGAATTTTGGAATGGTGTACATATAACCAGAAAAATGATGATTTAAGCTTGCTTTTAAAACAGTCATCATGTGAGACATCATTAACAGATAATGTTTGTTACTGACCGTTCCACTCCAACTTTGTCCATACTGACTTTAAAAAATATTGGAAACAACGAGTAATGTTTAATTGTTGACTCCTCACGGCAACTGATATCAGAAACAAATTAGTTACGTTTGATACCAAAGAAATGAAAATTCAGAACCTCATTAGTTTTTCACAGCAAACTTCACAACACACTTTTGTTTAAGGGGTTAATTTACAATATGATATGTGGTTGGATGATATATTGAGGTTGGAAGTGTAATTCTTGTTCCTTTTGTCTTTGGACTACTCTTTGACAGACAGGGCCTTTTAACAGTCAGTCAAACTGCTCGTCATTCATGAGTTCAGATTACATTTTATATCATGACTTCTCAGTGACATCCCTCAATTACTAGAATAAAATATATGTCCATTTAGTAAGTGTAGAGGAAGCAGCTGAGGTTTAAGAGAAGCCTCACGGGCCTTATAATCCCTTAACACTATGTGAAAGGTTGTTGGAAAAAAAGTCGACCTCAACATTCCAGCCTGCCAAATAAGAGTGCCATGCTCTCACCAGACATGTGATTCCAAGCGATAAAGGGCAAGATTAATGATGTGATTGTGACTCTGATTCTAGAATCAATTTTCCACTTTCAGAATTTTCCTCCATGGGTTGCTTTCACATCTACTGAGAGAAAAAAAAAACTAACATTGACAGAAATGGAATAAAATGATACTCTCATTTTGTCAGTAACAAAGACAGATCCCACAATAAATCAAATCCAATTGGGAATTTGCTGGTTACTTACCCCTGTAATTAATTCGTTTTCCATCACGAACACGTTGAAAATCATCAGGGCCAAACCACACCTAGCAATCCAAACCTCAAAGCCTCCTTCACTGTTCAGGTTCTGCCTTTGAGTGGCAACTGAGCCAGCAACTGTCCACATTTAGACACGGATTGTTCCAAGACAAAACCTAAGCCTGCGTACTTTGCGCTACTACTGTAAATCAGTCCAATCTCTCAGCTTTTGTTGCTCTTCAAGCCCAAACCTGCTCAGACCTAAAATGCCGCAGCTTCAGATCTGATTACATTCTTCAACAGCGATCCAAACGTCTTATTTCTATTCCTCCCTCATCCTTGCCCTGTTAACAGCTCGGCCCAGTCAAACGTAGCATTTGCGTGTGTAAAACAGGGTGCACTTCACGAAAGGGTGATGTCAACCGGCAGCAGAGACAAGAATGTTCAACCTTTGTGTACGTGTATTGCTTGTATGCATACGAAGATGGATGTGACAGTTTTTAGCTGCTTCACACATAACACTGCTTGGAGATGAATATCATCATGGAGTGGTAAATGGGCTTTCATTTCTTCCACACTTTTCTACCTTCAAAGTGCTTTTCACACTGTCTGCTCATCCCCCGAGTGCCGACGCAGCATCACGAGCAAGTTTGGGTTCAGCGTCTTGCACGAGGATACGTCGACATGGGCAGCAGGGCTCACAATCAAACTCACAATCTGTTTTGCTGAGTCAAGTTTCCACTGCAGTACAGTAATCTAAATGAGTGGTGGTAAAAGGGTGGATTAAAAAAGTCACGTTGGGATGAAACAGGTTTGACTTTGGCAAGTTGATGCAGCTGAAATAAGCTGGACTTTTGAGCAGCTCTGTTCTGGGCATCCAGTGTCAGACGGGGTCAAGCTTCTCTCCAAGGTTTATTTCAACGGGTCTCTCAACCTGGGTTTGCGATTCTAGCTCTGTGGTGCTGTCTAGAACCACCTCCGTTTGTTTTTTCCCAATTAAAATGTACAAATTTAAAAGCCATGCATGCTTTGACCCCATCCAAGCAGACAAGTAGCTTTTTTGCCTGTTTCAAAGTGACATAAATTTGGCAGAATAATGGAACGCAACATTATATCTACGGATGGACTTGAGCAGTAAAAATATACTGTGAAAAAAGTAAAGGACCATTATCCAAGTCATGTGGGTCACGATGACAAAGCTCCTTTCAAAGAAGCATTTCCGAGTGCTCGGGCATTTCGGCCCACTGTGACACTTGATGCTAGCCTCTCCCAGAACAGTTTTCTGGATGTTTTGCTAAAATTATTACACGGACTGGTACATATTTCAGGTCACAGCGTGATGGACAGCCAACTGCTTGCTGTACCGGGAGTGCGAGAGGAAAAAGACAAGCAAGGGTGGTAACACAACATCACACACACGATCTGAGGGATACACAAAAAACTGACAAATAGGCCAAACTTGAGCGTTCTCCCTCCTTTATAGTCAAAGTCCCCAAAACAGAAATCTCATAAAGATTGCCCTGAGTGATCTGTCCCAAAGTGTCGGAACACGGCGTTCCTGTCTGTCCAATTTCCACACATTCAGGAAGAGGTAAATCAAACAAAACAAGACAAACAAAAGAACATGCTCTGTTAAAGGGAAAACACAATTTAGGATATGAAACCGGAAGTGTCCAGTAGCCACAACTTTTAAAAACAGGATTTAAACATTTTGATGAAAATATAGACTTAGCTAACCAGGTTTTTATTTGTTAGGTTTTTATGCAAATTCAAAATAAAGACTGGCCTGGGCAGAATCGGCCACCCAATTTCCACAGCGGTTGGCCTTACTGGCGTCACAGTTTGGCTAGAGCCTATCCCAGCTGACTTCAGGTAAAACGTTGGGTAAATCCTGGTCTGGTCGCCAGCCAATCGCAGGGCACATAGCCAAACAGCCACACTCACATCTATGGACAATTTAGATGATTCATTTAACCTAACGTGTATGTTTTTCTTATATGAGAGGAAGCCCACAGAGGGGACCATACACACATGAAGCGGAGCCGAGATTTGCATAACAAACCTCAGAAGTGTGAGGCAGATGTGCTAACCAACATTTGTTTCTTGGAATCCCTCCATTCTTCTTCCCTTCTTCCATCCTGGGCTCCTGTAACCTTGTCTTTATCTGACACTGGCATATTGATTGAGACACAGTCTCGATGAAGCACATTCTGGTAGAATTCACACACTGATGAGGTTACACCCATGTTTTCTCTGGCCCGTTCCGACTGGACATGGTGGACAGGTTTTTACCATTTTCCCATCCAATGATTTTGATGAGGGCAATTTGGAATTCTAAACATACACAGCATATAAAATGTAAACACATGAAGATGTACTGACAGATGTCACATCAAACATGCCAACTTCCCTCTGATTCCGCCCTTATATTTACACAGATTGTACGGCTTTCCAAAATATTACGTAATGTCTGCACACATTTACAATTTCAGGTTTATTAGCAATATTTACTAATTTGGCTCACTTGTACGTATCCATCCATCTGTCGGTCCATCCACTTTCTAATCCGTTTATCCTCACGAGGATCATGGGTGTGTTGGAGCCTATCCCAGCTGTCTTTGGGCAGTAGGCGGGGTACACCCTGAAGTGGTTGCCAGCCAATCACAGGGCACACATAGATGTACACACATTCCCGCTCACACTCACACCTAGGGACAATTTAGAGTGTTCCATCAACCTGTCATGCATGTTTTTGCAATGTGGGAGGAAACCGGAATACCCGGACAAAACCCACGCAGGCACGGTAGAACATGCAAACTTCACACAGGAAGGCCGGATCTGGAATTGAACCCTGCACTTTTGCATTGTTAGGTAGGAGTGCTAACTCGTCATCACTTGTGCCGCCTGCATGTATTCAGTTTGTGTTATCTCTCAGTCGAGGCAAATGTATAATTTTTATTTGTGTACAATCCAGTGCTCTTCAGTGATTTTTGTTAATCTTGGACTGCACAACTTGTAATTTTTTGTCTGTTCGGGGACCCTCTGAAAGGTAGTAAGTCCCTCTTGAACCCAACAGTTTTAAAAATTCTGGTAAGCAAGAAAATATTAATGCGTTCTTTTCCGAAGCAAGACAGTAACTTGGCTCTGGCCGTTCACAGCTGTCCCTTGCACTGGTGTGTGTATGTGTGCAAAAAAATTAATGCACATACTTATCGAAATACGATCCACAGATTTTAAGTATTTTCGTGTGAACCATTATGTATGGATACACTTACAGTCTTACGGACATGATGGTATCTAAAAGCATCTAAAATCACTGCAAATGACTTTTCATGCTTGCAAAGTGGGTGCACACCACTGTGTAGGAGTTTCCACCCAAACAGTTTCCTAGAAGACTAACAGGCTGATATGATGAGTCGTGGCCTGGCCGTTGGGCCCGGGAGCAGGGATTTTTCCCCGGCAAACTAATTCGACCCATTGATGATGTCATAAGGCAACCTTGGGTCACTGTTGTTAGGGCGATTGATAGCGTATGAACCAAGTGCCATACAGACACAGTTTAGCAATTGTATTTTACTGCACCAGGCAGTTTGTTCAATAAACACAATGTTCTACTTTACTCAAAGCCAACATGTAAAGCATTTAATGCCACCATCGACATGACTTTCACTGCTGCTTTTTTCCCGCCTCCCCGATGGACATGTGCTGATGTACTGAATATTGACAGAAGGATGCGATGATCTGGTGAGGTCTGGTCGGTGACGGACTTGTAGTGTGACGTCTCATCCGGTCCAAGAATTCAGAATGATATTTATTTGGTAGTCTGACGACGCCACCATCATGAATCAATAAAAACGTGTAATTTGAGGAGGCCATAAGAACTAGGCTGATTGTCAATGAAGTTAGATATGCGCAGGAGGCTCCTCCCATCCACACTTCACAATTGCGACTGTGACTAGGCAAAAGAGACACAACAGGACGCAGAAAAATGCCCGGTTTATATTGGTCATGGTACGACATGGCATCGGTTGGTGCAATGCTTGGCCTCATCCCAGAATTTCGCTTCTTACAGTTTTAACTTTTAACAGACAATTATTTTGAAACATTTGCATGATGCTTTCAGAATTTTAGCTGAACTAATTTTGTTTCGTCTTGCAAGCACATGCACATGTTTGCAAATCAGACACACGGAATTAGTGTGTTTCAAAACAATACTGGCTTTCTTTTTGCTAAAGGAATTTTAAAAGATACATGGCCAGATGTTGTCCGGTGGTTGTGTATTGTGTACTTTTACACGCACACACACACACACACACACACACACACACACACACACACGCACGCGGACACACGCACGCACACACACGCACGAACGCACGCACACACGCACGCACACACATTCCCTCAATGTGTTCCTCATTTGATCATTCAAAAAGACACACCACAGGCACACTATCTCCATTTAACAAGAAACACAGATGAATACATTCTCTGAGTACATAGAAACCTGTGTATTCACATAGGGAAACTTCCATTCAGATCCACATATATTAGTCGTTTACCATCAGTCATGACTTTTAGGCTCCTGGAAAGTTCCACCTATCGCTGAACCTAACCCTCAATTAAAAGAAATACTAGATATGTTACTAAATTAGTTATTATTATCATTAATATTATGACCATGATTATAAAAACCTGATGTGCTGGAGAAAAAAAAAACACAAACAGCCTGAACTTGTCCATTGCCAGCACTGAAATAGCGATGTGCCCATTTTTGACTTTTGATTTTGTTGACTACTTCCTGTGGCCCAAACACGCGTGTGACTGGACTTCCGATGACACAAGGTCGATCATCGAACTACGGCCTAGGGTGTCCTGGTGCCAAGTGCACATGTGGACACCCTTGTGCTGACATGAAAATAAAGTTGTGTAATTTTTTACGGCAAGCACATGGTCACCAGTCTAGTGAAATACGCCCCAAAAAGTCGACAAACCCCTGATCAATTGCCAGGTTGTTGTAAAATAAAATAAAAAAAAGACCAAAATGAAATAATTTCAAAACTGTTTATTCGTCCTATAACCTGTTATTTATTATTTTATTCACAATATTTTTCTGCCAAACGTTTTGAGAGAGGAAATAATAATAAACTGAAATTTAGTTTGCTGCACATCCATTCAAGCTCATGTTCAACACACATTTGCCACAATTAGGTGCTGTGTTGAGTCCCAAATACATTTCAGCTGTTCTAGTAGGGCTTTCTTCATTGCGTTCCTTTCCAGCGGAAGCCTGATGATTTGGTGCTCACATTGGCTGCTAATTTGTACTGTTCATAATTCGTTCCACCTTGTTTAAGGCCTCAGTTCCATCTGACGAAAAACAATCCCATAGCATGACACAGACACCATGCTTCACTGTTGCTATGGTGTGACTTGCAGTGCCATCAACTGCTGTGATTTTAATGGCTCTATATTTTTCTGGTCATTTAAAGCTGATTTAATGCTGAATGATTTGACCAAACCATCGTCTCTCTGAATGAAGACTTCCACCTCAGAACATTGAGGTTGTCCCCGGTTTATGCCTCACAGCAAATAAACAAATTTGATTGCATAGTTCATTTTGAACCATAGCCAAGCCATGGTGGAGAGCAGGCTTTCCAGAGCCACTTTCTTAATTGGGTTTGGCACGGCGCGGTATTATTTTGGTGCAGCACTGTTGTGTTTGTACCAAATATACCGTTTGGAATTCTGGTCAAAAGGTTTAACCTTGGTTTCATCGGATCATGACAAAGTCTCCCAAACCAGAGGCGATTGCTCTAAGACTGCAGGGAAAGCTGAGCTTAATGTCAAAGATAAGTGATCAAATATATGTGTGTACATACAATTCTGTGTACATGTCATTGACTAAATATGCGCTACAAAGCGCTCAACTTTCGTTCCCAATCACCTTTTTATTACTAGTTACGACATGACTCTCTTCTCATTCGTTCCCGGAGCTTCACTGTGCTTTAAACTGTGTGGATGCTGAGCGTCTACAGCGTGGACGCTGGGTGTCTAGAGCAGGGGTCCCCAAACTACGGCCCGCTCGCCGGATACGGCCTGTCAGCACATTTGGCCCGGCCCTCTAACCCTCCTGTTGTCCTCGGGTCAAAATGACCCGTCACTGTGTTAAAAACAGTCCCCTACTATCTTCACACTTTTTCTGTTACAAACTGACACCGACCCCCCCATCAGAGAAGGGAAAAGTTATGTGGCCCTCACAGGAAAAAGTTTGGGGACCCCTGGTCTAGAGAGTTCAGTGTAGGTTGTCCCAATGCATTGAAAGGAGACGAGTCATTGGATAAATGCTGGTTTTGTCCCGCCCACCGGACGCTCAGCATCTCTGGGAGTCTATGGACAGTGGGCGTTTATCGGCTGGCCCGTACGCTGAGCTTTTCTGCATGATGATTCGATGTTTTGTCTGAGGCTAAATATCTTTTTGATTGACAGCAATCATCGAACTCATGGTGTAGGCATCCGTGGGAGCCTCTTTCAATTCTCATTCTGTTCTAAATTGAACTGGAGACTTCTAATCATTTTAGCGACACTCTTTTTGTTGGAAATGACTAGCGACGAATTAATCTGGGAGGATTGGGAATGGAACTGGGAGTCGCGGCTTGGAGTTTGAAGTGGATTACGTGGGACAGGAGAAGTAAACTAATCTCTTTTCGTCAATGGATGCTACAGCTTCGTGTTTGCTTTCAAAACTTAGCTTGTAGCAGACGTGTGTACATTATCAGCATGTCGTCTCTGAACCACTGGTGAAAGGACACTTTGATCCTCTCCTCTTTCATCTATAACTGCTTCAGACAACAAAGTGTATGCAAAAAAGTCGTCAAGATTGCACGACTGTCTGTGTCCTATATGTTGTGTTGTGTTATTTTTGTTATTGTGACTTCAAAATGGTGCCGCGAGAGTGGCTGTGTTTCCAGCAGCTCCTTTTTTTTTGTTGTTCTGCTTCTTCCTTGTAGTTGCTGTAGTTGACGCCTTGTTGGTATGACAGGGTCACAGATACTTTTCTTGAAAAGGAACGGAGAGTAGATTTCACGTAGAAATAAACGGACACATTTTATGATGTCGGCCAAAATTGAGTTTGTCCTCCTTGACAGACCAGCATCTGCCACTGTCCCAAACACGTGGGAAAAAGTGTTAAACTTGAAAACATTCGACGCAACATGCTGCTGTCTAACAAGGAGTTGAATGTCAAACATGACAATCTCTAAATGAACTAATGTATTGGTTGATTCCTGGTCCAATTTTAATCTGGATGTAAATATTTTGCAGTTCATATTTTGACATTTTGAGATCACGTTATCCTGCCACTAAACATAGAATCAAACAAAGGGTCGTCAGCCGGTTGCAACAGAAGTACAGAGAGACCCAAAGAGTCAAAGAAAGGCTTGGAAGTGGATGTCCACTAAAAATGCATTGGTCCATCCATGGAACAAACACCTGTTGTGAGTTTTGAGGTTCAGCTAATTGTTAGCGAACAAAGGTTCTGCAAAATGTAATGAAACAGTGAACAGTTACACATTTGCATTTAACCCTGGAAAACCCACGGGGTGAAATTTGGCCCCTATAAATTCTGCTACTCAAAAGCTGCCCTTAAATCGCAAAGGGTCAGATTTGGCCCTAATCCTAAATTAGGATTAAAGCATTGAATATTTGAAAAAACAACAATTCTGACACAGTCCAGTCTCCAACATTCATTCCAGCATGTGTTTCCTTCATTGTAAGTTTTATCGAAGGCTTTTTTTTTGTGGCTCCAGGCATATTTGTTTGTTTGGTTATTTTGGTCCTATATGGCTCTTTCAACATTTTGGGTTTGCCGACCCTTGTGGGTTAGGGTCACCTTTAAAGGTTATAGCGCATTTTACTTTCATCCTAAAATTTTATGATTTTAGTGAGTCTTTTACGATCAGTAATACAGACATTTTTAAGCATATACTCTACTTGAGTGATGCATTTACAAATACACTGACCACAGTAACTAAAGTAAATTAAAATAGCTTTACTGTCCGATCATTTCAGTTTGTGCTGGTTGGAATAATTTGATGGTACTGGTCAAATGTACGTTAACAGTAGTGACTTGGCAATGACTGCCCCAGTCAGTATTGAGTTGTTTTACTGGCTGGGACTCCTTGGTCATTAACACTTGCTAAAATCCCTTGCATGTTTGGCCACAGCACACCAACGTACAATCATTATATTCACCACATATCTTATACATGAGTCTAGGGTTAACTGATAACATCCAGCATG
Source organism: Hippocampus zosterae (assembly GCF_025434085.1). Lineage (NCBI taxonomy): Eukaryota > Metazoa > Chordata > Actinopteri > Syngnathiformes > Syngnathidae > Hippocampus > Hippocampus zosterae. Next base: position 22,740,834 of record NC_067455.1, on the reverse strand, counting down.
TCGAACTTCCTGACATCTGTATGTGTCACCTTATCCTCACTACAGGAAATAGATGCTCAGGTTTCCTTTTACGGGACGATGCATCATCCCTGCATATGTGACACATTGAAACTCACTTTCTATAACGGCATGCAGTATCCCATACTGTATGTTGCAACAAATTAACATAGATGAATAAGAGGATTTTGCCATATACTGTACTGGGTTTCCCCATAAACATGTGCAAAGTTTTGCAGCAAGTACAGAATGAAGTTACTCTAATGGGGAAATTAAGCAAGTTACAGCTGAAATGGCCCGGAGGAAACTCTGTGGTGGTCCAGTCTTTCTCAGAAAATAAATAGAGGCTGAAGAGTTTATTTTCACTTGGGCTAAATGGAGGAGGGGGGTCTGGAGTGAAGGGGAGACAGGAGGGTGGTTGTGCGAGAGAGAGAAAACCAAGGGGGAGATTAGTTTATTTTCACTGCGGCAAAATGGGGTTGCTTTAACTCTGCTGTGTTTGGAGTTGGAGTTAGCCCCTGTGTGCGCCACGCTCAAAGTCAGCAGAAATAGACGCAAGATAAAGGAAAGTTGACACAATGACATGAGGCGAAATATAAGAAGGTAAATGTGAAACTCGAGGAAAACTGAGGAGGAAAAACAATGGCAAACTCGTGCTGGTCCTTAATGTTAAGAATTTAGGGAGGAAAATGAGACTGAAAATACATTCCAAATAGAACATGGCAAAAGACGCAATCTCTCATAGCGAGGCTTTCTAGGTCAAAACACACCCACTAATCCCCGAGTGAATGAATACATCTAAAAGAGTCAGAGTGTGAATGAGTACATCGAAAGGAGACTCCACTGGTGACGCATTTACATCTTTGTGACGCTGCTCCCCTAATCAATCCCTGCATCTGTCAAGTACCAAAAAGGCTTCTTTCTGTGTCACAACTAATCACAGAGCACTAGTTTTGTTGTGTATGCACAAATGGACTCAATTATGAAGCTGTTGCCATAGTTGTTACAAAACCAGTAACATGCAAGCGCATGTGCTACTTTCCAGGAAATCTGTGGTGAAATATAAAGCACTAATTACTCTAGAAATGATGCAGAAATAATTCTTAAATTTTAAAAATAACATAGATGTGCACCTTTATTTTCTCATGGTGAAAAAAAAATCCATACGCCACATAATAAGCATCAAACTAAGATCTTAAAGTGAAGGTCATGAAATTATGTTAACATTAAAATGGGTCAGGATGAAACAACTGACAAATACACTGACATTAACCATTGATTCTTTTCAATTGTCAAAACCAGGGAGCCAAAGTGCTTGTTTACCATGAAGTAAGTAAATCACTTACTGCTGAAACTTTTGATGGCAAAAAATAAAATACCAAACAATCATAAAATAAGCTTACCTTCCACAGGCTCCATTTTACCGTAGTGGTTTTATTCACTCTTTTGTATGTATGCTGATGGAATATTCATTTGAATACAGACTTAATGCAGTTGATGTGTTTTTTTGGCAGACAAGTGGGAATTATCACTGCAAAGAACTGGCCAACGCGTGTACCAGCACTGATTTTGATTGTGGGGAATGTCGGCGCCATTTGACTGTCGGTGTTGGACAGCCCCGGGGCGCTTGTGTTTTTTGCGCCTGTAATGGGCAGCATTTTTCACAGCCCCGTTTTGTTCAGCGGAAATGTCGGTGCTGTTGAACGGTCTGCGGCTGGATGAATGGATGGCTTGTGGAGCTGACGATAAGGAGAAAGGAGCATCAGCACAGAGCGCAGATGCGTATATGCAACTGAGAGTCACCGCTTGGTATTGAAGCGGATTTACATGGGACAGGAGATGTGAGCCAAACTCTTTTTCGTCAATGGACGCGACAGCTTCTTGTTTGCTTTCAAACTTAGCTTGCAGGACAGGAGACGTGTGCACTTTTTTAGCATGGAGTCTCTGCTCCACTGGTGAAAGGACACTTTGATTTTATCCTCTTTCATCTGCAACGGCTTCAAACAACAAAGTGTATGCATAAAAAGTGGTTAGGATCACATGACTGTCTGTGTTTTATGTGTTGTGTTGTATTATTTTGTTATTTTACGTTAACTGTTCTGTTGATGTTGCCGCGAGTACCCGCAGTGGTTCCTCTCTCTCTTGTGGTTGAGAGGAAAGAACTTTAATCTGTGCTGTATGTTGCACATAGAGCACATTTGACAATAAAGTTAACTTGACTATGCATATCATACTACTATATTCTGTGATAAAAGCCTGATTCACGACAATTGATTTGAAAATATAGTAACAAGAGTTATTTTTGATTGTGTATGTTCTACCTATGGATATGATTGCCAGAACGTTTCAAAGCAAATATTTTTTTTCATTCCTCACCCCAAACTTCTCCACCTCGGTGAGTCCTCTACGATCTGCCAGTGGATCCTCAGCTTCCTGATGGGACGGACACAACAGGTGAGACTGGGAGCAACAACATCATCAACACGCACCACCAGCACTGGAGCCCCACAGGGATGTGTCCTCTCTTCACTGCTCTTCTCCCTCTACACAAACAATTGCACCTCAACAAGTCCAGCTGTCAAACTCATAAAGTTCGCAAACGACACTACACACCTGCGCCTCAGGTCTGTGGACCAGACATTATTAGAAGTACCAAGACCTATACTGAGGCTCAGAGGGGATCAAGCCTTTTCTGTTGCTGGTCCCTCTCTTTGGAATGACCTCCTACTGAACATTCGGCAAGCCTCCTCGCTGCCCATCTTCAAAACCCTCCTCAAATATCACTTGGATTCTTTGGCGTTCGACTCAGCATAACTTAGATTTGTTCTTGGTTTTACTGTTTGGTGCTTTCTACCGCCTTTATTACCGATTTGTCTTACTGTTTATTGTGCATATTAAATTGCTCCATGTACAGCACTTTGTATGCAGCGATGGCTGTTTGAAAGTGCTCTATAAATACTGTTGACTTGACTTGATACCAAGGTCATCGGTCTCATCAAAGACGGTGACGAGTCTGAGTACCGCCAACAAGTGGAGCAGCTGGAGCTCTGGTGCAGCTGACACAACCTCGGGCTGAACACGCTCAAGACTGTAGAGATGATCATGGACTTCAGGAAACATTCTTCTCCACAGTTGCCCCTCACACTTTCCAACTGCCCTGTGTCAACCGTCGAGACCTTCAAGTTCCTGGGAATCACATTCTCCCAGGACATGAAGTGGGAAGTCAACACCATCTCCATTCTGAAAAGGGCCCAGCAGAGGATGTACTTCCTGAGGCTGCTGAGGAAGCATGGCCTGCCACAGGTGGTGCTACGTCAGTTCTGCATGGAAGTCATCGAATCAATCCTGTGTTCTTCCATCACGGTTTGGTTTGGGGCCGCCACAAAAAAAGGACAAAATCAGACTTCAACGGACAGTTAGGACAGCGGAAAAAATCATTGTCACCGCCCTACCCACTCTTGAGGACTTGCACACTGCAAGAATCAAGACAAGGGCACGGAAAATCCTCCTGGATCCCCTACACCCTGCCCACCACCTTTTCCAGCTACTCCCCTCAGGCAGGCGCTACAGATCCATGTGCACCAAATCTAGCAGACACTGAAACAGCTTCCTCCCTCTAGCCATTAACTCCCTAAACAGTCACTGACGTAGTCACTCTTCTTGTACAACAAATACTGCTACTGGTCACTCTAAAATGGTTCAATGATTTTCTGCACCAACTGTCCAAACTGTCATAGTATTGTATTCTACCACTGATCACTTTAGCTCTGCTTGATACTTTGCACATTGTCTCACGGTTGTCACTGGTGGTACCACCGCACGACGGTTCACTTACATTATGAAATGTCCTTCCATACCTATTTGTCATGTCCTTGTTTACGATGATACTAATGCAGCGTGTTATACCGGAGACAAATTCCTTGTGTGTTCTACATACCGTATTTTCACGACTATAAGGCGCCATTAAAAGTCTTAAAATTTCTCCAAAATGGACAGGGCACCTTATGATGTGGAGCGTCTTGTGTATGCGCTGAGTTCCAAAACCTGACTGACAGCCGACACACACTGTTTATATAGAGAAAAGGCAGAAGTGATCGTGGACAGGCATGCGGAAAAAGAGTCGGCCAATCACTGAAGGGTGGGCGTGTATATATACATATATGGAGAGAGAGAGAGAGAGAGAGAGAGAGAGAGAGAGAGAAAAGGCAGACTTGAGTGAGGACAGGCATGCGGCGAAGAAGTCTGCCAATGAGTGAAGGGTGGGCGTGTAAGTGGACGCTAATGGGACGCCCCAAGCAGGTACCAACACCTGGATAGAGTGTGGCTATGTGCATTGTTACAAAACAACTTTGGTTTGGGTTTCTAAGAACCCCTGAAAATAAATTCTACAAAGAGACACACCTACGAAGCTCAGTTCAAACTTCAAGCCATCGGTTATGCTTTTGGCATGCGTGCCCATCTCACAACAGCGGTGAAAAACCAAGTCAAGCAAATGAACTCTGAGCTTGCCGTTATTCCCAGAGGCTTGACTAAAGAACTCCAACCGCTGGACATCGGCATCAACCGGGCGTTTAAACCAAATTGCGACCGGGCGTTCAAAGTAAAGTTGCGAGCGGCTTGGGAACAATGGATGATCGACGGCAAACACAACTTTACAAAGAGTGAGAGGCAGCGCTGGTCGAGTTACGCCACAATTTGCGAATGGATTGTGGCTGCTTGGACGAACATGTCTGCTTGCACTGTTGTTCGAGATTTTGGCAAAGCAGGCATCATTTCTGTGGAGCCACATGGCAATGAGAGTGTCTCTGACAACGAGAGGGAACACTGCGTTTTTGATGGATTACTGGTACTTGCGCAATTGTTTAATTCTGATGCAGAGGATAAGGACTTTGATGGATTTCTGGGTGATGATTGATCGAAATACGTGACTACATTGTACGATGGCTAAATAAAATACAACGGAACTCAGTTTTGCTTCCGTTGCCTTTCTAAAAACGCGTTTTTAGCTTGTATCTGTGTCTTAGCATGCTACCATATGCTTTAAGCTAACGTGTTTTTAGCGTGCACGCATGCATGCCGTATGTTTAAGCTGCCGTATGATTTACCACTGTAAAACTGCGCCCAATAATACAATGCGTTTTGTCTATGTGTCAAATACAGAAATATCACCCATTAATGAGACTGCGCCCAACCATACGGTGCGCCGAATGGTCGTGAAAATACGGTACTTGGCCAATAAAGATGATTCTGATTCTGATGTTTCATGTGAGGAGTGGAATTTTGACCCCAACGCAAACAGGAGAAGAAAGTGGCAAAGTAAAAGTCTTTATATTCAAAAATTCATAGTAAAAAAAATAAAAATAAAAATCAGCAGGGCTGAACCTCGCAGGCATAGGAAGGCTTCACGTTCTGACAAGGCCCTGTGTGACCAAATAAAGGGGCAAAGCAACGAACATGAAGCACCCAAGAGTCAAACTCTGTCATCGTCACAACAGGATTTTTCTATTGAGCTCATTTTTTTCAGCTCCCAACAGAATTTGCAAGAGATCACCACGTATTGGTTGTTCCAATAGCTTCACAGTGAGCCATCAATGGGATGGCTGGTCAACAAGGGTGGAAAGATGTCCAAGACCATGTTTTGCTGTCTTATCACTAACAACAGGCACCCTAAAAGAGGGCTCTTTGGAATGACAGCGCTGAGACAAATAGTTCCCTTTATAGTGAAAGAAGGAAGCAGGCTTTACAAATCATGGATGTCAGCGAGATACAGAGCAGACAGGTTTCTCTGCTGGTGTGCTTTGGTCATTTTGGTGGAAATTAGGAAGGTCCCTGGGGTTATGTGTCACATGTTAGTCAGAGAATGACTTGTGTGTGTCCTTTCTTATTTTGCTCGAGCGAAACGAACCCTTGCCTGCCAAAGAGGAATTTTGATTTGTTTAGTACTCCAGTCATTCTACAAACTTTGTAATAAACTAGTGAACTAATGTCCATAAAAGTTTACATTTTGTTGTTGTTGTCTACCTTATGTCTTCTTTTTTGTCCAAATAGTCAAGATAAGTATAGCGTAGCAACTAATAGACTGTATATCTCGAGTAGCAGTAAGAATGGCTGTGAGTGCTTCTCTTTCCTGCTCACATTCATTTTATCCAGATACTCCTGATTCCCACTCTTCAAAAACATGCAAGTTAGGTTAATTAAAAACTCTAAATTGTCCATTGTTCAAGGGTTAATATTATTCTGGACCGTTATTGATTGGCGACCAGCCCAGGATACACCCCACCTGTTATCCAAAGTCAGCTGCGGTAGGCTCCACCTCACCCACAATCCAACTAAACATGCGCTATTGAAAATGAATAGATGAGTGAGTATCGGGTCATAATTTCGTACAGATTTATACTAGAATTGTTCAAACATAGTGGTCTGTGCTTTGGAAAGTAGCTGTTTGATTTGATGTTGGAAATGTTTAAAACGATACACCCAAAATACATAAATATTTTTATAATAATAATATAATAATATATTTTATTAATGCCAAAAACAAATAAAATCAATATATCTAATGAAAAAACAGAAGGAATATTTGTAACATCTGTGACAAAACAGTAGCATGGCATGTTAGTGTGCAACTGCCATCATTGAAAATCAAAGGAATAACCACCTTCTGGGGCAGAATACGTCACACCATCGGTCAAAACATTTGTTCAGACCAACATACTCCTGTCATGCAGGTTGCCCATATTATACTTTCCAGCTGCTTCTGTGACTGGCGCCCTGAAGGATTATATGTGAACCCAGAGTCTCAAAGAATACATGCTATCTTTCAGCCTTTAAGTGCAATTAGCTTGGGCAACTGACTTTGGGGAATCACAAATTTGTGGAATTACAGTAAATTGGAATTCTATGGAAAGGAATATCCTCCACGCGGAATAAAATCCTATGCATTAACATTTTGACAACGATATTACGTGTTACCAGAAGTTGTGTAAGCGGAAATTCCACTACCCGTAACCTGGATGGAGGTATAATGCCGCCAGAGCTTAAATACACGCAACGCCCACCCGATGCAATGGAAAAGACTGACGCTGAAACAAGTTTTCACTTCGCGTTTTTCGATCATCAGATTCTAAACGACGACGTGTAAGTGAGTTTTTATTGCAGTGCGTTTTACTGTAATCGTGAATGATTTTAACTTTATTCACTTACTTCCTGGAGAACGCGGCACTATCTTAAAAGCAGCACCCACTCGACATGACCGAAGAAATGTGCTCGGTTTGCCGTTTTCATTCATCAGATTCGAAACGAAGATGTGTAAGCGACTTTTTATTGGCGTGCGTTTTACTGTAATTGCGAAAGATTTTAACTTTATTTACTTACGTCGTGTAGATCATCGCATCGAAACGTAGAAGAACTGTAACGACTGGAGCGGAGCGAGTGAAATGCATCGGTTTGAGCGAGGCTGGACACAACGTTAAAAAGATCCAGCAGACACTTGGAGTCGGAAAGACGCAAATCTACGAAACTTTAAAAAACAAGGCATCGATAAACTTCTGATGATAAGCCACCATCCAGCAAGGAAGCAATGCAAATGGCAACAAAAATCCTTCAGTATGCACAAGAATTACCAGACATCGGTGACCAATGGGACAGTTACTTGCAACTAGCAAGAAAACTGTATGACACGCAGGCAAACATTGTCATAAACCAAAGAATGCATCCAACAAAACAATCCAAAATACATTTTTTTTCCCGAGACAGAAAAAATAAACATTAAAATACTGTATGTATTTTACTGTTGTGATTTTTTTTTTTGGATACACCTGTATTGCAGTTTTTGTTATATAAACAGTTTTTGGACAGTGTATTTTTGTATTTTATTGATTGTGTTGTTACACATGCATTTTGTCAACATACTTGCAGGTTCATAAAGGACATTTCCCAAATGAGGAATTTCTGTTATCTGGACAAATTGGACAGCGCAAACACGAGTCCGTACTAGAGAATATTTACTGTAATGTGTCAATGACTACTTATGGCCTTCCAAGTACCAAATCAACTCAAGGTTGAAAGGAAACAAAGTATTGATGATGGAGACCTTGACCCGCTGTTCTCCTCTCACTAAACAGGTTCAGTTCATGTTCAATCTGTCCTCAGATAAGGCTGATGTGTAAATACCCATAGCACCTGTGCAATGTACAGTATTGGGACAATGTGGGAGGTTGACTCCTATTTTTTTTTTAATAAGGCCATTTCAAACGCTTCATTGAACAACATTAATATGAGCTAATTAAAAACTGACATCTAGGCTTATTGTGTCAGACTCTCAAGTTTATTTTTAATAAGGGAACTCTTCGATCAATTAGCAATATGGCGTGTTCTAGAAGTGTTTGGTGCACATCAAACGAACTCGTGTCCTCAGGTTCGTGCACAGTTCATGACCAAGTTCGCAATTTGTAATGGTCCCTAAACATGCTCCATATGACGAGTGAGATAACTAGTGGTGTGCATAGAGGTATACGATGGGACCATGTCATCATCATCATCATCATTTATTAGCTATATATGTATACACATAACAGAATTCAACAGGTGCGGACGCATGCATAAATTGCTAGGATCAAACATTACATTACTGGACTAGTCAATGCTTAAAATGCTTAAAACACTCTGTGCTTAAATCTTTGTTCAGAAGACGGACTGCATTAGGGAAAAAAACTTTCGCGATGGCGACTAGTTTTACCAAGTATCGATCTGTATCTTCTACCGGATGGAAGTTCTTCAAAAAATTCGTTAGCAGGATGAGAGTCATCTTGTATGATTGAATGAGCTCTCCGCAGTGAGCGCTGAACATAAATCTCGTCCAAAGACGTTACATCATGACCGATAATTCTGGAAGCGGTTTTAACGACTCGCTCGAGCAAGCGCCGGTCGTCGACCGTTGCACGACCAAACCAGACCGCGATAAAACGCTCTCGATCACCGCCCGGTAGAATTTGGTCAGAATGTCAAGTCATACTGACAAGTTTAACACTATGTCTGACAAAAAGTGTTTTGTTTGTTTGCTTTTTTACCTTGCAAACTCTGCCTGATTAAATATAATTGAATCTGAGTTAAGGAGATGCATGGAGAGCTGTAGATATATTGGGGACAAACACAAGATGAATGCACGGCATTGGAGTGATGGCAAACTACCACACAAATCAGGGCTTTGTCTTTCTGATTGTACCTAAGCAGACCTCTTGAATAATCAACTTTGGAATACGGAGATGCTTTGATTAGATATCTGTAACTGACGTCATGGTGACTGTAGGTTTGTTATTGACACACTGTATACAGTACACCCAGCGATGCTGTTTTTCTTTTGTTCTGGTATGCATTCCCATGTTCCCTTGGATCACTGTGGCTGCTCTTGATTCACAAGTTATATGTTCAAGATTACGGGTGGATTGATAGAAATACGGTCAAATTCGACACAAGTTGAAAAGATTATAGTTTTACCAAAATTACTTGAGGTTAAATCAGGAAAAATGTTGATATGATCAAGGTTGGTGAATTTGTTTTGAGTGGATAATTCGAAATGAAAAGGTTAAGGTTTGTACTGGTAAATTGTATCGCATATTATTAAAGGAAGGCTTTAAACTTAGGCGGCCCGGTAGTCCAGTGGTTAGCACGTCGGCTTCACAGTGCAGAGGTACCGGGTTCGATTCCAGCTCCGGCCTCCCTGTGTGGAGTTTGCATGTTCTCCCCGGGCCTGCATGGGTTTTCTCCGGGTGCTCCGGTTTCCTCCCACATTCCAAAAACATGCATGGCAGGCTTATTGGACGCTCTAAATTGTCCCTAGGTGTGATAGTGAGCGTGGATGGTTGTTCGTCTCTGTGTGCCCTGCGATTGGCTGGCAACTGATCCAGGGTGTCCCCCGCCTACTGCCCGAAGACGGCTGGGATAGGCTCCAACACCTCCCGCGACCCTAGTGAGGATTAAGCGGTTCAGAAAATGGATGGATGGATGGATGGGCTTTAAACTTGTACTACGTGTGGCTTGATTGGTAGTAGTTCATTAGTTGAGCTTCAAAATACGGATAAGAGCTGAAAAATATGCTTCTCTATTGATATATTTCACTTTAATGATTTTCAACACAAGGGTATGGTATGTCCATAATGGGTGCAACAAGACTTAACGTGCAGTGTTCTGCTGGACAACAGACACACATTGGGCAAAGAAGAAGGCACAAAGAAAAACAATGCCATAATGCATTGCAAAAATTTGCAAGTGTGTCGACCAAAAACAGCTAACAAGGTGCACACTGGCGTTTTATTCACCCAATTTCTCCAAAAAGTGTACTTTCCTACTCTTCTGACACATTTTTGAATTGTTTAAATTGTAGGCCCCAAATCTATTTTTTGAGTGGAATTATGGAAATAAAAGGTTTTCCATCCATTTTCTGATCCGCTTATCCTTAGAAGGGTTGCGGGGGGGGGGGGGTGCTGGATCATATACCAGCCATCTTCGGGGAGTAGGCAGGCGACGCCCTGAACCAGTTACCAGCCAATCGCAGAGCACACAAGATAAACAAGCATCCACGCTCCATGATACTGACATTGTTTGGAAAAGGTCTGCAAATACTGTATAGGTGCTCTTACTAGCCTCATGTTTTATGGTCTGTTCTATTGGTCCCTGCCCTGTTATCAAGGAAAAGGTGGGCAGCCGTGATAATTACTGTCATTTAAAAAAAAAAACCTTCTCATCCCCCAACCTTCATCCCAAAAATGGGCGTCTGCCCGGGACGGACGGACGGACCGTTCCGTCCCAGGGACGGAATGCCTATCTCTGTGTAGAACAGCTGGCCTGTACGATTGGTTGCATGGTTGTGAATTTTTCAGTGGACTAGATATGTGTGCAGAAGACCTGGTGATTTTCACCCTCAGTTGTGCAGACCTCCTTAAGATGCTGAATACATGTTCAGATCATCATCATGACATTAAACACAATGCTGCGAAGACTGTTGTAATAATCTGAAAAAGAAAAGTGGATACATTTGTCAATTTCCTGGTGTTTACGCGACTGAAAAATAACCTCACACTTAAAGTACCGTAAAGTCAAGCACTGTACCTCTGTCATTTCGTCACGGACGGATGATGATGATATTTATAGACAGCGCCGTGTGTGGTCTGTACAAGAAAAATGCTTGGACGCAACTTTAATGCATGTACAAATGAGGTAAATTTGTCTTTGTTTCTGCACTTGTTTTTATGTAGCAATCTGTAGAAAATTAAGAATTATCCATCCATTTTCTATCGCTTATCCGGGGTGGGTCGCAGGGTTGAACAGCTTTAGCAGGGAAGCCCAGACTTCCCTCTCCCCAGCTAGTTGTTCCAGCTCTTCTTGGGGGATCCCGAGGCGTTCCCAGGCCAGCTTGAAGACATCTCTCCATCGTGTCCTGGGTCGTCCCCTGGGGCCTTCTGCGGGTGGGTCATGCCTGGAACACTAGAAAAACTAAATCAGAAACACAAACAACGTCCTGAAAAATCCCCAAACTCAAAGTAACAAACAAACAAAAACCCATGAGGGTGGTACAAAACAACAGCAACAAAAACACAAACCAATGACAGTCACACAACGATTCGACAAAAACTGACATAAACCAGTGAACTAAATACAAGCAAACCGACGGGACAACAAGGAACACCTGGACAAGACACAAAGGTTTGAGCGAGCTGATTGGGTAGCACTCGGGACCAGGATGACAAGAACAGGTTTAGACAAAGAAGACACATGAGGAAACAAAACCAAATGTAATGTAAACCAAAAAAAAGAATCATGAAAAAACGGGTGAACACGTTTTTTATCAACACCGGCCAAAATGAATTTTGACTTGCATTTGGGTTGGCAGGTGCTAATTTCAACACTTGCACATCATCTGTGAGCAAGCAAACGTTTGAAAACACAACACGTAAAACTAAACACACCACAAAACCACTGCAATAGAAACCAATAAGACCATTATTTGCCTCCGCGTCTCCCCCTCCAACCTTCGCAACCTTCCCCACTTTAAAGTCACTGGGGATTCCGTGTGAGTGGAACCATTAACGGGGCGTTCTGATAACAACGACTCTTTGAAGCCAAGCACAGGAAAGCAGGGGTTGTAAAGCACCACCAGCAGACTTCCTGTCTTTGGTTCATGCTCGTGTGTGTGTGTGTGTGTGTGTGTGTGTGTGTGTGTGTGTGTGTGTGTGTGTGTGTGTGTGTGTGTGCGTGTGTGGCGTGTGTGTGCGCGTGTGTGTGTTTCACTGACATTAGCCCCCCGCCCTCAAACCACTGGTTCAGGGCAGGAGTGTTACGCCGTATTTGTGCCTCAAAGCTGCAAAACATACACAGAGATGAGGCAAACCAGAAGATTAGAGTGTAGAAGCTTTTCTAACGCCATATGATGTATGTGTGAAAGGGAAAGCTGGGACATTTATCTCAGGGGTCCCCAACCTTTTTTTGCACCACAGACCGGTTTAAAGTAGGCATCATTTTTATGGGCCCATGTTCACGCTGTGAGTTATAACAAATACAGGAAAAAATAAAATAACACAAACAACCGGCATGAAAACGAATGTTAAGTACATGAAAAATACAACTCATCATAACGCTAATCAGCAGGAGCCTTGGCCTTGTATAACCTACTGCAATGCTCTCAGTGCACTCACTAAGTTGATGTGGTGACCGTCAGTAATTGCTTCTGTCTTTCTTGCTCACTTTTTCTTTCTTTGAAAAAACTCCAAAAGCTTTACATAATCCAGTGTGCATGGTCACCATGTGCCGAAGCAGTTTTGAAGGCTCATCGGCTTGTTTACAGCCTTGTCACCACATATTATGTAGAACAGATAAGATGCATGAGTCATCTGGTTCGATAAATCCAATTATGATTCTTGGTATTGTTCTTTACTCTTACCCATGGTCTGTTGAAAAAAAGCTTTCATTTGGTTGTACCCCCTTCCTTTGTCTCCTCAGTTGGCCTTTTTCTCTTTGCCAAGAAGCTCTCCAAAGACATAATTGTTAAAAAAAACTTTTTTGTTAGTTTGTGTGCTTATTTTTTGAGTTGACAACACGTAAATGACACATCTCGATGTGTCAAATAGGACGCAAGCGAATGTTGCTGTTCAAAGTAAAATCTCTTTGGGCCTGTAATAATCACTACAATGGAGATTAATAAACATATAAATAAAGATGTATTTTCTTTCTGTACAGCCCATTAAGAAATGCCTTCTAAACTGATACCAGGCCACATCCCCTTGGTTGGTGATCACTGATTTCAGATTTCAGGGGCACCAATTTAAGCAGCAAAGCCGTGACTTCCCGTTCCCAAGCCACTTCGTTCAGCGCTCCTGAGGTGATTCCAAGACGCTCCCAGGCTAGCTGAGCAATAAAGTCTCTCCAGTGTGTCCTGGGTCTTTCTCCTGGTGAGGTGTACCTCACCAGGGAGGCATCTATGCCATTTTAGGTGGGTTCTTTGGATGCTGGATCTCCTCCTGGATGACTGAGCTTCTCACTCAATGTCTAATTCGAGGTTCAGACCAAACACGAAATATCATGTCGTTCCGCATGTCTCGCATCCATTTGTTTATTGGGAAACTACAGTAGTTGGGCCCGGTGGTCCAGTGGTTAGCATGCGAACCTCAGTGCAGAGGTTGTGGGTTCGATTCCAGCTCCTGCCTCTCTGTGTGGAATGTGCATGTTTTCCCCGGGCCTGTGTGGGTTTTCTCCGGGTACTTCGGTTTCCTCCCACGTTCCAAAAACATGCATGGCATGCTGATTGAAGACTTCAAATTGTCCCTGGGTGTGAGTGTGGGCGCGGCTGGTTGTTTGTCTATGTGTGACCTGCGATTGGCTGGCAACCAGTTCAGGGTGTCCCCCGCATACTACACGAAGACAGCCGGGATAGGCACCAGCACGCGCCCTTGTGAGGATAGAGCGGATCAGAAAATGGATGGATGGAAACTACAGTCGGGCATGCTTTTAATTTGGAAGAGGAGGGGCTCCTCCTTGTCCTCCAACAGGAAAAAAATGAAAAGAACTTTGCCAGTCGATCTGGTGGCTAGTAGTTGTTCTACTTGCTGATAAATGCTAATTGTTTCACAGTTCTACAGCTGTCATTACACTCACCACATACCCAAACTTGCTTCTCCATGCTCCAAGCCTGATCCTTTGGTTCGTTCCTGGACATTATTCAAAGCTGGCTTTGTTGTAAATGAAATGTATTATTATTATTATTCATATAGATCTTTGTGTCAACAGATTGCAACGATTAATTCACCACCCCTCTCCAGTTCACCACTTTGTGTGTGTGTGTGTGTGTGTGTGTGTGTGTGTGTGTGTGTGTGTGTGTGTGCGTGCGTGCGTGTGTGCGCGCGCACGTGCGCTATGTGCTGTTGCTGTGTGTGACCAAGTATACTGTACTTACTTTGGCTATTGTGATGTGGTGCGAGGTTTGGCAAAAATATTTCCTTTTCAAAAGGTAGCAAGCCCCGCTTGCTTCGTGGCCAGCGCATCATCTGTGCCGCTTATGTGCGTGATTCGAATTGAATTGAATTGCTCGTCTCCTTCTTCTTCAACAATCTGCTTGTTAATCTCTTGTGCCATTCTTCCCCTATTTGTGAACAAGATAGCAAGATAATTGAACTCCTCCACTTGGGGAAGGATCTCATCCCTGACCCAGAGGTTGAGTGTTCAGTCCTCAGTCATTGTGACCTTGCAAAGTGTCCTTGAGCAAGATACTGAACCCCCAGTTGCTTTTGATCAATATGTAAACAAGGAAACAACATAAAGCACTTTGAGTACCGAGGGGAGAAAAGTGCAATGTAAATGACAGCCTATTCATCGTTCTAGCTGAAGACCATGGCCTTAGAGTAGTGGATTCTGAGTTGAATATCACGTGATGAATCCAACCGAATCACATCACCTCCAAAAAGTGGAGATATAATATTAAGGCCTCCAAAGTAGACTCCCTTAACACCTTGGCTGTGCCTTGAAATTACCTCCCTAAAGATCCTGAGCAGAATCAGTGATGAAGGTCAGCCTCGATGGTGTCCAAGACTCTGAAAATGAATCCCACTTATTGCGACACTGGTTGTTCAAAGATGGGACAGCCCATTTTTGGAGGTCCGGTATCCCATAGTCTTGGTGTACAGTTCACAGGACACCCAGGAGACACAGTCGAAACCCTTCTCGTGGTGTACAAAACCCTTTTAGACCAGTTGGGCACACTTCCATCCACACTCCAGAATCATGTTGCGGGTGTAGTGCCGCTCCACTTTTCCACGACCAGTATGGAACAACACTCTTCTTCCTGAATCTGAGATTTGACTTCCCGATTGACCCCTCTGTCTTGCACCTCAGAATAGACCTTGGCAGGGAGGGTGAGAACACGCCCTCTGGTCCCCCTTCTTAAAAAGGGGGACTACCAACCCAGTCTGCGAATCCAGAGGCACTTCCACAGATGTCCAGTGTTGGACAAACTAACTATAGATATAAAAATATAGTTAGTAACTATAGATATAAAAATATCTATAGTTACTAATTACATTCCCCGCTAAAATAAACAAATTAATCACTAAATTATGCCTATGTAATTTAATAATTATAATAATAATTAGTTAAAAAAGCACATTTCATTACATTTTCATGACATTTTGTTAGAATCTTCAAATATATGAAAGAATTTGGATTTTTGAGCGAGTAAAACAGCATTGACACATGCTTCATTTAATTTAATATTTATTGGACCTCACACCACAGCGGATAGACATACTGTAGAGCCTAATTCAAGTCTTCTTTTGACCAGTAAATGTTTCTGCCTTAGGTGCTTTTAAAAGACTATGCTATAAAAGAAATACAAAATGTCACACAGATCCCAGCCAATTACTTCATATTATACTTCAAAAAATAGTTTTTGTTTCCTTGACCAAAATATTTACAGTTACTTCAGTATTTTAAACACTCTGAACTGTCAGTTTCATCAGTGTGCTGTCGGGAGATGGTTCATGAAGGTTGAGTGAGGTCAAAGTTCTTAGAGTTCAGGAGGTGAACAGCCTGTGGGGCAAAGGTGGATGGATGTCTTCCTTTGAGGACAACACAATGGGCTTGCAGAAGGCGTGAGAAAAAGTCAGGAGATTGCTGCTGGCAGAAAAGCAGTTCAGCTTCCTCAGCAAGTATTTTTTTTTTCTCACAGTGTTGGAGAGAACCTCAGATGATCACAACGCAGGGTCCCCAGGTATTGGCACGGTTTAAAAAAAAACAACAACAAAAAAAGTGTAAAGTGAAAGGTTTGTGTTATATTCTGTCGACACTGCGGCACAAGCACAGCAAGCAGCATTGGCCTGAAAGTTCCCATTCTTGCTTTCTTCCTTATTTTGTTTGATGATTGGCGGCCCGGTGCTCCAGTGGTTAGTGTGTCGACCTCACAGTGCAGACGTTCAATTCCGGCTCCAGCCTTCCTGTGTGGGGTTTACATGTTCCACCTGTGCCTCTGTGGGTTTTCTCCGGGTATCCGGTTTCCTTCCACATTCCGAAAACATGCATGGCAAGTGAATGGAACACTCTAAATTGTCCCTAGGTGTGAGTGTGAGCAAGAATGGGTGTTTGTCTCTGTGTGCCCTACGATTAGCTGGCAACTAGTTCAGGGTGTCCCCCGCCTACTGCTTGAAGACAGCTGGGATAGGCTCAAGTCCCCCTCGCGACCCTCGTGAGGATAAGCAGATTGGAAAATGGATGGATGTTGTATTCTTGAATCTTGCAGGTTTTGTTTGATGATTGCCTTGTCATGCGTATGTTCATTCATGAGCAAACACACTGCAGTCTTTTTATTGTGTGAATTTTTTCTTATGGGGGGGGGGGGGGGGGACAATGGCAGCTGTCATCAACAACTGTCCAGAACACTCACCACCTAATTTTCAATACATGTCCAAGTTAAATGCCTGTCTAGTGTATGTGCATGTGGATGGGCAAACATGCTGTGCTCAGTGCGGCTTTGCTGATATTCTCACAGATGACAAGTAGTCCATTCAAATTTTCAGTGAAGACAAAGGCATCAGAAGATCGAAATAATACTGGAGTATTTTACACAAGGGATACATTGCACATGAACATTGTGACTCTTGATTTGGGTGAACACATCTGAAATGTTTTAAATTATAATCCAAAGCACAATGAAACTACAGGGGTTCCTCAATTTACGGTTACTCAGATTTCTGTGACTCAGTGGTTAGTTAGTGGATGCAGCACTGTTACCATCATAATAAACGGTTGTTTTTTACATTTGCTTTGAAGTAATTCTTGTGATTGAGACTTTACCACTGTGTTTGCACAGATTAGTGACAGATTTAGGAGTGTTTTTTATTTATCCATATATTTTTGCTGCTGTAGCAATGGAACTCTACTGAACCAAGATCCGTCTTTATTTAATTTTCCTCAAGGCTGTCGAAATTATTGATCATCCTTGTATGCATGGCCATCAAGGTTTAATATCTGCATTAACTGTTCGTAATCATAACACCAACTCACTAGCTTGTATATCAACAAGTGACAAAGTAAAGACTTTGAGGAGTTGTTTGATTTGATTTCATAAACATGCTGCCAGCTTGCAAACACATGTTGGGTGAAGTACATGTTCTTGTTTATTTTTTGGGGGGTGGTGGGAGGGGGGGGGGGGTGAATGCATGTGACCCAGAAGTTGCCATGACCTCAAATAACACTTAGTATTTGCCCAGACATCAGACCAATGTGTTGGGGAAAGGAGGCGAGAAGGAATAAAAGCAGGAAGTTGTCCCTTAAAGCTGCTTCAGTTCTACACGGTGCACTGATGTTAGTTGTCACCGTGGCAACAATACCACAACAAGGAGGGTGGGGTGTATCGCTCTCTGTCTTTTAACACGGCTCACACACACTGACATAATCTGCACTGAAGCATACACTGCATTCCTAGCACAGCCCGACTAATGGGTGTTAACCCTCTCACAGCACAACAACACAAATATCATCACACCTCTGCTTTGTTAAAAGGGATGACGAGGGTGAAGGGGTGCCGTGCAACACGTGGAAATTCTGAAACAGCTCCCTGAGGAACACGAGACATGGATGTGAAAGGTGTTTCCCGCTCTAGTTCGAGGGTTAAATCTATCCATCACTGCCACAGCTCCACTTCAACTGACTCTCTGTGGAAGAATGCATTCAATGTTGTGTGCTTCATCCAGTACGTTTCTTTCAGTCTTAGACAAAGCAGACTGGAGGTGACCCTCATGATTGGTATCAAGTAGCTTTCCATTTGAAAATATGTCCTTCTGCATCTTTAACAAGAATTTAGTTTTACGGGATGGGAACATATTTTGTTATCACTGGCGACTGAGCGCAGCGACCCATGCTCACAACCGAAACGGCCCCTCATTTATACATTCATCAATTTACTGATGAATGTAGAAATGATCCGCTTATTCTAACTAGAATGACGTGGTGTGCTACAGTCTATCCCAGCTGTCTTCGGGCAGTAGGCAGGGGACACCTTGAAATGGTTGCCAGCAAATCGCAGGGCATGCATCGACGAACAACCATCCGCACTTACACTCACACCGCGGGACAATTTAGAGTGTTCCATTAACTTGCCGCGTATGTTTTTAGAATGTGGGAGGAAACCGGAGTACCCGGAGAAAATCCACGCAGGCACGGGAAGAACACGCAAACTCCACACAGGAGGGCCGGAATCGAACCCTGCACCTCTGCACTGTGATGCCGTCGTGCTAACCAGTCCACCACTGGGCCACCCAGCCATTTTTTAAATATATATTCTTTAATTATTAAGATTTCCTCAACTGTAGCTGGTCAGATTTAATTTACCGGTACATTAACAATGTGCATGAGTAGATGGCAGACATCGCTTACTTGTGCCTCAAGCCCCAAGACAGTAATTTCTCTATCAGGGAAAAAGAGCATCTTGGTAAAAAGCAGCACCTCAAGCAAATTAGCAGAGAAAAATTGTGTTTCACGTATAAAAGGAAGCAGATAATGCGTCCACCAAATTTGAATGCAAACCTATCTGTCTCATTTGATTAGAGACACCATTAGCCATGAAAGATTTACTTAAAACAAATCTCAAAAGTACTACATGCAATCTTACAAGAAAAAAAAAATTAGAAAACAGATATCAGTACGTGCAACTCAACAATAAAAAAACTAATCAACTGAAAATCACTCACGGAGTTCCTCAGGGGTCAGTGCTTGGTCCAAAACTATTCATCTTATATATAAATGATATTTGCAAGGTCTCAAAACTATTTAAATGTGTCCTATTTGCTGATGATACAACTTTCTACTGTTCTGGAATAAATCTGAAACAGCTCCTGACAACCGTAGAAAACGAATTAAACAAATTAAAAAACTGGTTCGACAGAAATAAATTGTCACTTAACCTGAAAAAATCGAAGTCAATTGTTTTTGGCACAAGACCAATCAAACACCAAGCTAAAATTATGGTAAACTCAATTGAAATAGAAAGAGCGTATGAAACCAAGTTTCTCGGATTAGTAATAGGCTCAAAACTATGTTGGAAAGCACATATCGATAACGTAAAAAGAAAAATAGCCAAGACCGTAGGGAGCCTCTACAAAACCAAGGAAGTGCTAAATAAGAGATCTTTGTACACATTATACACTTCATTATTATTACCATATATGACCTACTGTGTGGAAATATGGGGAAATGCCTGCAAAACAAACACACTCCCTATTCTCAAACTACAAAAAAAATCAATTCGAATTATTAATAGATCAAAATATACGGAACCCACAAATCCATTTATCAAGTTAAATACGATGAAATTTTATGACCTGGTTGACTTTAAAATCGCCCAATTAATGTACAAAGCACACAATAACCTGCTCTGCCAAAACATTCAGACGTTTTTTTGAAATTCGAGAAAGCAACTATGAATTAAGAGGTACCAACTTATTCAAAAAACTCAAAACAAGAACAAACATGAAGCAAAGAAGTGTATCTAGCAAAGGTGTTAATATGTGGAATAATCTCGAAACGGACCTAAAAATGAGTAAATCGCTTGCTGATTTAAAAAACAAATTCAAAGAAATAGTACAAACAACCTACATCAATCAGAGTTAAAATGATAAATTCTAAACATTAAATATAATGACAAATCAGAACTAAGTTGATGAATAGAGAAAGGTATTGAAATATCCATTATGAATACAAGAGAAAATTGACACAAGAGTGCCAGGGTGAGGATGTATATAATCCCGATACAAACCAAAAGTTGTGAAAATATCACGGTTAAGGGTAAAGTATGAGCCTTAATGGAGACTTCTTCTTACTTTTTCTTTTCTGATTTATATAAAAATGATTTAGTAGATATAAACACATAACGGGGTAGGACTAGATAAGTTTTTTCACTTCATCCTACTCCCTTGAACATAATAACTGTGTTGAATGAAGACTGATTTCTTTCTTTTTACTTTTTTATCTACCTTATTTTCTGTCAAATTATTATTGTATATGTTTTATGTTCAATAAACAAACAAACAAACATTGACAGTTCATTTGAAGTGCATGAGGATGTACTCTATGTGTGTACTCCAAAAACACCTGACAGTGTTACAAATGCAGATGGTGGCTTGGACAAGCAGCGATACAGATGGTGCACCTACTGCAACGAAACTGCATGTTATACAGGTGAGTGAGGGATTCATTTGGGGATTTTTAATGACATAAAGGACAAATAGTATACTATGAAAATCTTTGTGGGAGTTGATTTTCATGGGGAAACATGCACAAAATTAGTTCTTGAGCTTTATCTTGATTTGCTTTTCAGCATTTTTGCACAATTTTTAATGGGAATTTTTGTACGGGTGCCCCTTCCACTTAGGGTGAGATCAAAGTGTGTGGTTATTTTTTGTTTGCTGCAAACACTTTGTTGAAAATATGTATTTAATCATACAAACATACTGAGCTACAGGTCTTTTACTTTGGTTCACAAAAAACTGATACATGCCCATATTTGGTACTCAATTAAAGTTGTATTTTTGTCATACATCTGGTTAAGAAGTGCGCGGTCCACTGTGTCCCATTGAATCAAAATGAAAAGGTGTGCCTCCATCGATTGAGTTGCCCGATCCCTGACTTCAACTATTGCTTTCTTGTCACATTTTACTGACCAGCCATGACAGTGATCTGCTCGTGCAGTTTAGTTCGTCTTTGGTATTTTAACACACACATAGGACCACCTTGAAACGCTGAACTGTAAGGTAGAAATGCTAACCACTAGGGTGGGAAATGATAAACTTAACAAAGAGTTCTCACGGAGGCATAAGGTAGTCATGGACTGAAAGTTGCAATGTGTTTAGGAGGAGAAAAACAAAATGGTAACAATAGGATGCGGACACGTAGAGAAACACTCAACCTCGAGGAGGAGAGAGCAAAGGAATCTCATGAAAGTCTTGTCCATAGTGTCACACCCAACTCTTTCTTTCTTTTTTTTCATGTATATGTGTGATGTCTGTAACACAATCCAACGAGCCACATGACTTGGCATCCTCATCCAATCTGCAGCCTGTTTTGGGAGTCTTCCTGATTGAGCTGTTGCGGATAACTGCACTTAAAAACCACGCCTGGAAACAGAGCAGATTGTGATTCAACAACTGAGACGTGTTAATTAATACCATCCAGCCGTTGATACACAATTGGTTTTAAATCCATTTAACACCTAAATGAAAGTTCTGAACAGATGATGGAATTAACCCTTTCATGAACCCTGTAATCTGATAAAATGATAAACTGTCCATTGTAGTAAACGCTGTCCCTGTAATGGTTAATGCCTCAGATGCTATCTGAATATAGAATATTTAATACGATTTAAAGGCACAAGAGGAAACAAACAACAAAAAAAGATCAACTGGTTTTATTGGCAAGTCTCTGTATAGTTACGCTGTCAGTGGCAGTGTGAGGCTGAGGCTGCTGTCGAATCAGTTTGAGGACAACCTCAACACTCGGGAAGGGTGCTGGCCCAATAACACATCTCAGATGTGTTTTCAGCTGCTGATGGTAAAAACAAACAAACTATGGATGAAATAAAATAACGTGAGATGAAAATATATTCTTCTAATTTACTTTAAAAAAAGGACCTTTGAAACTATAAATGGAAAAATTGTAAAACAAGAAAAACAAAGGCAGCTTACTCATTGTCACGACACCAAAACAAAACCAGCAAACAGCCAAAGTCGCAGACATTGTTAGAGGGAACATGTCACGGAAAACTGACCTTTTAAGTGCTATGATATCAATAGTTCTCTGCAGGGAAGCCCAGACTTCCCTCTCCCTAGCTACTTCTTCCAGCTCTCCCCGGGGGATCCCGAGTCGTTCCCAGGCAAGCTGTGTGACATAGTCTCTCCAGCGTGTCCTGGGTCTTCCTCGGGGTCTCCTCCCGGTGGGACATGACCGGAACACCTCACCGGGGAGGCGCTCAGGAGGCATCCGAATCAGATGCCCAAGCCACCTCATCTGGCTCCTCTCGATGTGGAGGAGAAGCGGCTCGACTCTGAGCCCCTCCCTGATGACTGAGCTTCTCACCTTATCTCTAAGGGAGAGCCCGGACACCCTGCGGAGAAAACTCATTTCAGCCGCTTGTATCCGGGATCTCGTTCTTTCGGTCACGACCCATAGCTCGTGACCATAGGTGAGGTTTGGGACGTAGATCGACCGGTAAATTGAGAGCTTCGCCCTTTGGCTCAGCTCCTTCTTCACCACGACAGACCGATACAACGTCCGCATCACAGCAGACGCTGCACCGATCCGCCTGTCGATCACCCGCTCCCTCCTACCCCCACTCGTGAACAAGACCCCAAGATACTTGAACTCCTCCACTTGGGGTAAGATCTCCTCCCCGACCCGGAGGGGGCACTCCACCCTTTTCCGACTGAGGACCATGGTTTCAGATTTGGAGGTGCTGATTTTCATCCCAACCGCTTCACACTCGGCTGCGAAACGCTCCAGTGAGAGTTGGAGAGCCCCGTTTGAAGGAGCCAACAGCACCACATCATCTGCAAAAAGCAGGGATGTAATACTGAGGCCCCCAAAACGGATCCCCTCAACGCTTCGGCTGCGCCTAGAAATTCTGTCCATAAAAGTTATGAACAGAATCGGCGACAAAGGGCAGCCTTGGCGGAGTCCTACCCCCACTGGAAACGATTCCGACTTACTGCCGGCAATGCGAACCAAACTCTGACATCGGTGGTATAGTGACCGAACAGCCCGTATCAGGGGGTTCGGTACCCCATACCCACGAAGCACCCCCCACAGAACTCCCCGAGGGACACGGTCAAACGCCTTCTCCAAGTCCACAAAACACATGTAGACTGGTTGGGCGAATTCCCACATACCCTCGAGGACCCTGCTAAGGGTGTAGAGCTGGTCCACTGTTCCACGGCCGGGACGAAAACCACACTGCTCCTCCTCAATCTGAGGCTCGACTTCCTGACGGACCCTCCTCTCCAGCACCCCTGAATAGACCTTACCAGGGAGGCTGAGGAGTGTGATCCCTCTGTAGTTGGAACACACCCTCCGGTCCCCCTTTTTAAAAAGAGGGACTACCACCCCAGTCTGCCAATCCAGAGGCACTCTCCCTGTTGACCACGCGATGTTGCAGAGGCGTGTCAACCAGGACAGCCCCACAACATCCAGAGCCTTGAGGAACTCCGGGCGGATCTCATCCACCCCTGGGGCCTTGCCACCGAGGAGCTTTTTAACCACATCGGTGACTTCAATCACAGAGATAGGAGAGCCCACCTCAGAGTCCCCAGGCTCTGCTTCCTCAAAGGAAGGCGTGTTGGTGGAGTTGAGGAGGTCTTCGAAGTACTCTGCCCACCGGTTCACAACGTCCCGAGTCGAAGTCAGCAGCGCCCCATCCCCACTGTACACAGTGTTAGTGGTGCACTGCTTCCCCCTCCTGAGACGTCGGATGGTGGACCAGAATTTCCTCGAAGCCGTCCGGAAGTCGGCTTCCATGGCCTCACCGAACTCTTCCCATGCTCGGGTTTTTGCCTCGGCGACCACCGAAGCCGCGGTCCGCTTGGCCAGTCGATACCCGTCAGCTGCTTCTGGGGTCCCACAGGCCATAAAGGCTCGATAGGACTCCTTCTTCAGCTTGACGGCATCCCTTACTGCTGGTGTCCACCAGCGAGTACGGGGGTTGCCGCCACGACAGGCACCAACCACCTTACGGCCACAACTCAGATTGGCCGCCTCAACAATAGAGGCACGGAACATGGTCCACTCGGACTCAATGTCCCCCGTCTCCCCCGGAACATGGGAAAAGCTCTGTCGGAGGTGGGACTCCTTCTGACAGGGGATTCCGCCAGACGCTCCCAACAAACCCTCACTATACGTTTGGGTCTGCCAGGACGGACCGGAATCTTCCCCCACCATCGGAGCCTACTCACCACCCGGTGGTGATCAGTTGACAGCTCCGCCCCTCTCTTCACCCGAGTGTCCAGAACATGCGGCCGCAAATCCGATGATACAACTACAAAGTCGATCATCGAACTGCGGCCTAGGGTGTCCTGGTGCCAAGTGCATATATGGACACCCTTATGTTTGAACAAGGTGTTCGTTATGGACAATCCGTGACGAGCACAGAAGTCCAATAACAAAACACCACTCGGGTTTTGATCGGGGGGGCCGTTCCTCCCAATCACGCCCCTCCAGGTATCACTGTCATTGCCCACATGAGCATTGAAGTCCCCCAGCAGAACAATGGAGTCCCCAGCAGGAGTACTCTCCAGCACACCCTCCAAGGACTCCAAAAAGGGTGGGTATGCTGAGCTGCTGTTTGGTGCATATGCACAAACAACAGTCAGGACCCGTCCACCCACCCGAAGGCGGAGGGAGGCAACCCTCTCGTCTACCGGTGTGAACCCCAATGTACAGGCACTGAGCCGGGGGGCAATGAGTATGCCCACACCTGCTCTGCGCCTCTCACCGTGAGCAACTCCAGAGTGGAAGAGAGTCCAACCCCTCTCGAGAGAACTGGTACCAGAACCCAGGCTGTGTGTGGAGGCAAGTCCGACTATATCCAGTCGGAAATTCTCTGCCTCACACACCAGCTCGGGCTCCTTCCCTGCCAGAGAGGTGACATTCCATGTCACCAGAGCTAGCTTCTGCAGCCGAGGATCGGACCGCCAGGGTCCCCGCCTTTGGCTGCCGCCCAGCTCACATTGCACCCGACCCCTTTGGCCCCTCTCATGGGTGGTGAGCCCATGGGAAGGGGGACCCATGTTGCCTCTTCGGGCTGTGCCCGGCCGGGCCCCATGGGTGTAAGCCCGGCCACCAGGCGCCTGCCAACGAGCCCCACCTCCAGGCCTGGCTCCAGAGGGGGGCCCCGGTGACCCGCGTCCGGGCAAGGGAAACCTAGATCCATTTATTTTTATCATCATTGGGGTCTTTTGAGCCGTGCTTTGTCTGGCCCCTCACCTAGAACCTGTTTGCCATGGGTGACCCTGCCAGGGGCATAAAGCCCCAGACAACTTAGCTTCTAGGATCATTGGGACACACAAACCCCTCCACCACGGTAAGGTGACGACTCACGGAGGGGAACATCTCTTTATTTTCGCGATAATCAATGAAGATGAACAAAAAGTTGAACCAAGCAACAACACTTTTGTGGGCCGAAGGCCCACCTTACCAGCCTTCTGCAGGAACTAGCTGATGAGCCGCCCGGAGGGCGGTGTACCACCACCTTACCAGCCTTCCGCAGGAATTAGCTGATGAGCCGCCCGGAGGGCGGCGAACCAGCTAGTACTGTATATACAGTATATATACAGTGCTGCTCCTGAGTAGCCAGGATGAGTGCCTATGTTCTGTCCTTCAGGCCAGCCCTCTGATAGGACTTCTTGAGATCAGCCACTTCAGTTATGGTCCAGTGGTACATCCCGTGTAGGGGCTTGTCCTCCAATGATGGTCCCTCTATCTGTTTCATCCTAGAAAGTGGCTTTCACACTCACTAGTCTCTGGCCTCTTTCCTTACGGCTTGTGTACAGTCTTAGGGTGCTGGATTTGTGATGGAACCCTCCATGCATGGTTAGGAGCTTTTGGGTCTTAACATCCATGGTCTGAATCTCTTCCTTTGGCCACCTTATTATTCCTGCAGAGTATCTGATCACTGGCAGGGCATAGCTGTTTATTGCCGTGGTCTTATTCTTGCCATTGAGCTGGCTTCTTCGGACTTGCCTCACCCGTTGGAGGTATTTGGCCATAGCCGCTTTCCTTGTTGCCAGTTCGAGGTTGCCATTGGCTTTTGGTATGCCGAGGTACTTGTAGCTGTCCTCAATGTCTGTTATTGTTCCTTCAGGGAGTGAGACACCTTCGGTGCGGACTACCTTTCCTCTCTTAGTCACCATCCGACTACATTTCTCAAGCCCGAATAACATCCCGATGTCACTGCTGTAGATCCTGGTTGTGTGGATCAGAAAGTCTATGTCCCTTTCGCCGTTTCTGAGGCGTTATCCATTGGCGATTACTTGGCTTAGGGAGTTAAGTCCCAAGCAGAACAGCAGCGGGGAGAGTGTATCACCTTGGTATATGCCACATTTGATGGACACTTGGGTAAGTGGCTTGCCAGTGGCTTCAAGTGCGGTTTTCCACATCCTCATCAAGTTCGCAACGAAGGCTCTCAGGGTCCTGTTCCCCTTATACAACTCCAAGCATTCAGTGATCCATGTATGTGGCATTGAGTCATAGGCTTTCTTGTAATCAATCCAGGCTGTGCACAGGTTGGTATGTCGGCACCTGCAGTCTTGTGCGACTGTTCTGTCAACCAGGAGCTGATGTTTGGCTCCTCTGGTATTTCTACCAATACCCTTCGGTGCTTCGCTGTGCTCTTCTCTCAGCGTACAACCTTATACATACTGTACATACATACATACCAATCGCAGGGCACACAGAGACGAACAACGATCCGCGCTCAGACTCACACCCAGCCACAAATTAGAGTGTTCAATCAGCCTGCCATGCTTGTTTTTGGAATGTGGGAGGAAACTGGAGTACCCACAGTATATACCGTATTTTCACGACTATTCGACGCACCGTAAGGTTGGGCGCACTCTCATTAATGGGTGACATTTCTGTATTTTACACATATACAGACCGCACTGTACCAATGGGCGCAGTTTTACAGTGGTAAAACATACGCCAGCTTAAACATATGGCATGCATGCGCGCACGCTAACACGCAAGCTAAAAACACATTTTTAAAAAGCCAACGAAAGAAGAACTGAGTTCGGGTGTATTTTATTTAGCCATCGTACAATGTTCTCACGTTTTTCGATCAATCATCACCCAGAAATCCATCAAAGTCCTCATCCTCTGTATCAGAAGCAGAGGACTGCACATCCCAGTTGTCATTGAACGCATCACATGCTAGTGTGAGTTGCTACGCATTGCCGAGCGGAAAGAAGGAGTAGCAACAGCAAAGTCAACATTTCTCTTGTGTGAAGCTTTCCCACATTTGAAAGTAAAGAACAGAGCGAAATATGGTGGCAGCGCGTGTGTGTGTAGAAAGAATTGAACAATTGTGCAAGTACCGTAATCCATCAAAAACGCCGCGTTCCCTCTCGTTGTTGCGTATTGTGGCGTAACTCGCCAAGCGCTGCCTCTCAGTCTTTGTAAAGTTGTGTTTGCCACTGATCATCCATTGTTCCCATGCCGTTCGCAACTTTACTTTGAATGCCCGGTTGATGCCAATGTCCAGCGGTTGGAGTTCTTTAGTCAAGCCTCCGGGAATAACGGCAAGCTCAGAGTTCATTTGCTTGACTTGGTTTTTCACCGCTGCTGTGAGATGGGCACGCATGCCAAAAGCATAACCGGTGGCTTTAAGTTTGAACTGAGCTTCGTAGGCGTGTCTCTTTGTCGAATTTATTTTCAGGGGTTCTTAGAAACCAAAACCGGAGTTGTTTTGCAACAATGCACATTGCCACACTCTATACAGGTGTTGGTGCCTGCTTGCGGTGTCCCTTTAGCGTGACGTCCACTTACACGCCCACCCTTGCCAGTCCTCCCTCTCTCTCTCTCTCTTTCTCTCTCTCCCTCTCCATATATGTATGTATACACGCCCACCCTTCCCTGATTGGCCGACTTCTTTCCCGCATGCCTGGCCACAGTCACTTCCGCCTTTTCTCTATATAAACAGCGTGTCGGCTGTCAGTCAGATTTTGGAACTCGGCCCATATAAAGGACGCTCCGCACCATAAGGCGTCCTGTCCATTTTGGAGAAAATTTTAGACTTTTAATGGTGCCTTATAGTCGTGAAAATACGGTACATGATATTATATATTTTTTAAAGATGCATAAAAGTAATGTGTTCATTATGGGGTGTTTATATAATAAAATAATAAATTTTAATAATAAAAAATTACAATTGAGCTGTGTTTTGTACTGTTTTTCTCCAGTGCCTGGTTGGTGGACGGGTAGAGCTCTGCATCATGACATGGCCTACATGTTGTTACGTTAAGCATGTATAGCAGAAAAGATCATTTATTCTTTTCAAACGGCAGCAAACTTCAACAACAATGGGAAAGTAAACACACAAAACACACAAACACACACACACACACACTCACGAATGTGTCCTCATTTGTAAATGAAAAGGTTCATTGCTTTGTGGAAGAACTGGTGACTGGAGCTGTGATTCAGTGCATCACATTTTGCAATGTGAACATGGGTTCACACTGAAAATTGAGATTTTTTTCAGGGTTTTTATGTGAAAACCAGCATTCTCCTGGCTTGTCTACTTTAAATGAAATCATAGACAATGGGCGTCAGTATTTGATTCCCAAGCATGTTGATGTTCTGATTTTAGAGGATAATTTGCTCTTGTATTAACTTTGTTGTGATTGTACCACACCAAGAATGAGCATTGCATTTGAAAAAAAAGATCCTTAATTTCAGAAGTATTACTAAGCACTTATTACACTAATTTTTAATTAAAATAATTTTTGTGACACAACCAGAGAGAGAATTGGACTGTTGGCTCACTAAGGCATGCAAGGCAAAATATCAAGGCAAAAGATCAAAATGATGGGATGCCTCTTTGCTGTGTGTGGCTTTGGAAATTTGCTCAAGGGCATCTTGACAGTTGTCAAGATGCAAACGAGCATCTCTTCAACAAGTTGAACATTTTGTTTCTTCGTGTAGTAAATCAAAGTGAATCTCGTTGCTTTGAAAGTCCCAAGTCTTGTGCAGATGAGCTCCTCCTAAAGTCTTAACGAAGGTAGTCCAAGAACAATAGGGGAAGAAAGAGAAGAAATGACCAAAATCCTGGTGCGCTCCTGATGGTTACAGAGAGAGCGAGAGAGAGAAGCACTCTGGTGTGTAATCAGGCTCTTTGCGGCTCCCATCGACGGCACTAACTCTTTGAGGCGAGTATATTGGGACATGGATAATTTTGCATTAGCAACAAACTCTTTATCAATAAAGTTGTGGTCTGCTCCTGAATCTGCCATCGCTTGAAGAGAGACTGAGTTTTTGGAAGAGGAGACAGTGGCAGGCAAGTTAATCCGATGAGAAGATTCACTGGAGGTTTTCATGTCACAATCCAAAGGCTGCGTTCTGTGGACCATTCACAAGAGATACAAAGATGCTGCGCAACCCGCCGTGCATGTTCCTCCAGTGAGAGGCAGGTTTTACTGAGTTGTGTTGGTTCTTCCTCGGCAGCAGGCATCTCAAGGCTTCTGAAAGGCTGGGCGACCAGTTGAAGAACAGCAAAGGAGGAAGAGCAGGCAGGTGTGACACTCCAAAGACATTCTCTGATGCGATTTGGATCACTAATGAAATTAATTGTGCGAGAGACTCAGGCTCTAGACAGCTGAATTTAAAGCTTCTCAGAAAGTCCGCAAACGAAAGCTGTTTTTTTTTTTGGTCCAGCTTCATTCCATCCACTGTCAGAAGCGAAAATCCTGAATTTGATCGCATAGTCCAGAGCTGACTGACATCAACTGATGGAATAACATTAGCCTTTTGCCTGAATATTGACTAATGAAGGATTAATCACCTATAGACACTGGATGGATGGGAATATTCAGGTTTCTGTAAATGTGCTGTATCTGCAGAGATCACTTTCCCATAGGTAAACAAACAAACAAACAAACCAAAACAAATTATAGTTCACAAAACCCCACAGCAAATAAAAAAAAAAAGCTGATGTCTCTATTCCAGGTCCTGAGAAAAAAGTGGCATGAAGTTGGCAGGAAACTAAATCTATTCATGT
Source organism: Hippocampus zosterae (assembly GCF_025434085.1). Lineage (NCBI taxonomy): Eukaryota > Metazoa > Chordata > Actinopteri > Syngnathiformes > Syngnathidae > Hippocampus > Hippocampus zosterae. Next base: position 22,710,545 of record NC_067455.1, on the reverse strand, counting down.
ACACTTCAACCCAAGACCCATATTGTGGAGGAGACAACCTGTGTTCAAGTCAGTACCTCATAGGAGTGTGCTTCACCATTGGTAGCACCCCCAAAAAACTGTAGTGTTTACACACACGCACACACACACACACACGCATGCACGCACGAACACACACACACGCGCACTCACACAACATTAAAAGATGACTCTGGCACTCTTGTGGTTGTCTTTTCGGAAAACGCTTGGCACCAAAAGAGTTAATATAACTTGTTTTTGCCTAATTGTGAATAATTTGTGCCTTTGAGTAATGTCATCTTAACTTTGTGTGAGTGTGCGCGTGTGTGTGTGTGTGTGTTTGTGTGCATGCGTTCGTGTGTGTGTGTGTGTGTGTGTGTCTTCCCAGCAATAATGTGTTATTTGAAGGAATATCACTCCCAAAGTTAATGCTAATTTCCTACAAGCATTTTAATGGGATCCTCCATTTACTTTAGCACTAGCGCTAGTCATGTTTAAAAACAAAGCATGTTTGTTTTTTAAATATACAACGTGTGTAATTCTTTTTGTTTTATGTTTAGTTTTGCAGGGAACTCCAATTAGGGTGTCATTTAACAGCTTGAAACATTCAAGTAAGGCAGAATCACTCACGCCACATGCTTGCTGCGAAGCAACATGGAGCATTCTGGGTACTTTCACAACGTCGGGATTTATAAATACAATGCACCGTTCTGCACTCGTTTTTCTTCATTACATTTTAAAGATCGAGACAAACCAAAATCGAATTGACAATTTCAATTTCAATACAACTTTAACCACTATGTTCGAGTTTTTCAATCATCATGCACCACCTGTATGGAAACCACAATGTTATTTTTTCTTCTAAATGCTGTCATACAGAATAGTGGTGCTGCCAATGTGGGGGAATAACATTTTGACGAACAAATCTGTTGAACCATACTTGCAAGAGCATTTGAACATACTTGCAATTATATTTAAGATAACCTTTATTTGTCCCACATTGGGGAAATTTACAGTCTATAGCAGCAAGATTGTGGGTAGAGAGAAGAAATATGAAAAACAAAGTGTTTGCATTCACAAAATAAATGTTACAGTTTCAATGTATTGAACTTACCGTATTTTCACGACCATTCGCCGCACCGTACGGTTGGGCGCAGTCTCATTAATGGGTGCTATTTCTATATTTTAAACATAGACAAAACGCACTGTATGATTGGCCGCAGTTTTAAAGTGGTAAAACATACGCCAGCTTATAAACATATGGCATGCATGCGCGCACGCTAAAAACACGTTAGCTTGAAGCATACGGTAGCATGCCAAGACATACAGATACAAACTAAAAACACATTTTTAAAAAGCCAACGAAAGAAGAACTGAGTTCGGGTGTATTTTATTTAGCCATCGTACAATGTTCTCACGTTTTTCGATCAATCATCACCCAGAAATCCATCAAAGTCCTCTTCCTCTGTATCAGAAGCAGAGGATTGCACATCCCAGTTGTCATTCAACGCATCACATGCTAAAGTGTGAGTTGCTACGCATTGCCGAGCGGAAAGAAGGAGCAACAACAGCAAAGCAACAGTTCTCTCGTGTGAAGCTTTCCCACATTTGAAAGTAAAGAACAGAGCGAAACATGGTGGCAGCGCGTGTGTGTGTAGAAATAATTGAACAATTGTGCAAGTACCGTAATCCATCAAAAACGCTGCATTCCCTCTTGTTGTCAGAGTCACTCTCATTGCCATGCGGCTCCACAGAAATGATGCCGGCTTTGCCAAAAACTCGAACAACAGTGCAAGCAGACACGTTCGTCCAAGCAGCCACAATCCATTTGCAAATTGTGGCGTAACTCGCCCAGCGCTGCCTCTCACTCTTAGTAAAGTTGTGTTTGCCATCGATCATCCATTGTTCCCATGGTGTTCGCAACTTTACTTTGAACGCCCGGTTTACTTTGAACCAGCGGTTGGAGTTATTTAGTCAAGCCTCCGGGAATAACAGCAAGCTCAGAGTTCATTTGCTTGACTTGGTTTTTCACCGCTGCTGTGAGATGGGCACGCATGCCAAAAGCATAACAGATGGCTTGAAGTTTAAACTGAGCTTCGTCGGCTTGTCTCTTTGTCGAATTTATTTTCAGGGGTTTTTAGAAACCAAAACCGAAGTTGTTTTGCAACAATGCACATAGCCACACTCTATACAGGTGTTGGTACCTGCTTGTGGCGTCCCTTTAGCGTCCACTTACACGCCCACCCTTCACCCAATGGCGGACTGTTCCCCAGCATACCTTTCCTCTTTCACATCTGCCTTCTCTCTCTCTCTCTCGCTCTCTCCCTCTCCATATATGTATATATACACGCCCACCCTTCCCTGATTGGCCGACTTCTTTGCCGCATGCCGCCTTTTCTCTATATAAACAGCGTGTCGGCTGTCAGTGTCAGTCAGATTTTGGAACTCAGCGCATACAAAAGACGCTCCGCATCATAAGGCGTCCTGTCCATTTTGGAGAAAATTTAAGACTTTTAATGGCGCCTTATAGTCGTGAAAATACGGTATTTGTAGACTGAATGCCACAAAGCATTTTTCCATGCCGCAGGGTATTGACTTGGACATGTGCGGGTAAAAAAATTTTTACCTGTTTATTTTTAATTTTTTTAGCATGTGGCCGACATTATATCAGTACGTTCAAAAGTCAAATAAGTAAACACTGTTAATTTGCAATTTTATGGTTTTATTCTCTGCAGTGCGTGTTTTCTCCCATTTTTTAAACTTTGTGTGTGTGTGTGTGTGTGTGTGTGTGTGTGTGTGTGCGTGTGTGTGTGTGTGTGTGTGTGTGTGTGTTTTTCAAGATGGTGCCTGAGTAGGCATCCTTCGGCAAGTGCTCTTCAAGAGCCTTGCTTTTTTTGTTCTTTGTTGTTGTTTTTGCCTTTTGTTTTGTCACATGATGACATGTGTTTTTGGCGCCTGTAATGGGCAGCATTTTTCACAGCCCCGTTTTGTTCAGTGGAGATGTCGGCGCTGTTGGACAGTCTGCGTTGGTGCGGCTGGATGGATGGCTGCTGAAGTTGAGGATGAGGAGAGAGGAGCGTCGGGGCGGAGTGCAGATGCGTATTTGGAACTGAGAGCCACCGCTTGGAATTGGAATGGATTTACATGGAACAGGAGAAGTGAACCAATCTCATTTTTTCGTCAATGGATGCTACAGCTTCTTGTTGACTTAAAAATTTAACTTGTAGCCGACGTGTGCACATTATGAGCATGATGTCTCAGTGCCTCTGTCCACTGGTGAAAGGACACTTTGGATCTCTCCTCTTTCATCTCAAACTGCTTTAAACAACAAAGCATATGAGGGAAAAATGGTTAGGATTCCACGACTGTCTGTGTTTTATGTGACGTGTTGTGTTTATTATTTTACTTTATGTTAATTGTTTTGTTAAGCGCTTTGTTACAGCTGTAGCTGTTGTGAAAGTGCGATATAAATCAGCATGTATAGTATTGTATTGTATAATGCTACGGGCTAATTACTTTCACATGCACATACCCTGGGGGGGGACTTTAATATTTTCTCATTTTAACAATACAAATATGAAAAATAAGTTAGTATTGTTTATTTTTCATGCAATAGTTTTATTATGGCTGCAGTGCAGGATTTACGTAAGGCATTTTTTTTCTCAATGTACACACAAGTCAATCCCTCGTTTTATTTGGGGGGAAATGCTACATTTGTCGCATTTAGCCTACAATATGCTCGAGCGCATTTGCCAGTACATTCGAACGGACTCACTTGTATGTTTGTACCAGAGGCGATTGCTCTAAGACTGCAAGGGAAGCTGAGCTTCCCCAAAAATGTCAAAAAGTGATCAAATATGTGTGTACATACAATTGGGTGGACATGTCATTGACTAAATATGCACTACAACACGCTCAACTTTTGTTCCGAATCAGCTTCTTAAAACGGGTTACGATGCGACTCTCTTCTTATTTATTCCCGCAGCTTCCCTGCGCTTTATACGGTGTGGACGCTGAGCGCCTACAGCGCGGACACTGGGTGTCGAGAGAGTTCTGAGTAGGTTGTCCCAATACATTGAAACGGAACGAGTCATTGGATAAACGCTGGTTTTGTCCCCCCCCCCCCCCCCCCACCGGACCCCCCCCACCGGATGCTTAGCGTCTCTGGGAGTCTATGGACAGTGGGCGTGTATTGGCCCATGATGATTGGATGATCTATCTGAGGTTGAATTCTTTTTGATTGACAGTGAAATGAGCCAATCACTGACCTTTGTGTGTCGGCATCCATGGGAGCATTTTTCAATTCTCATTCTGTTCTGAGTTGAACTGGAGACTTCTAAGCATCTTAGCGACACTCTCTTTGTTGAAAGTGACTAGCGACAAATTAATCCTTTTTCTGGTCAGTTTTATTGTAGTTACTTGTGTTCGCAGACTGACTTATATCACCACAGGGCCACAGATCATTTTCTTGAAAAGGAACGAAGAGTAGAATTCACGTATAAATAAACAGACACATTTTTTGATGTAGGCCGGAATTGAGCTTGACGGACCAACATCCTCCACTGGTTTGTATGTACTCGCAAGGTACGTTCGAACATCCTTGTGAGTTTATTTGAACGTCCGAGCAAGGATATTTGAACATATTTGGCAGTCAAAATATTTTCACACCAAATTCAATTATAATAAACTCCTCCATCACAAAATACTTTGGTGAACTTTGTATACTCGTTTAAAAAAAAAGCAAAGTTTTGCAGGTTCCTCCTGTAAAAATAAGGTATGTTCCACTGACTAGCAAATGATTTAAAAACATCAGGATTTTCATAGAGGTCAGGATTTTTGTCTAAGGTGTGCCCAGCAGCAGTTTATCATTTACAGCCAGTCGTGAGATCACGTAAAAAGCAGTAGGACAATAAGTCTCTGTTTAGAACTCTTCATAACTATTTCTAGGAAGAGAAAATGTTGGGTTTATTTGCAAACACAAAGAGGAAGTAAGATCGAATCCCAAGTGGGAACGAAGGATGCTTGTGAAGACACATGTTAATGCCAGGTGTGAAGTGTGGCCTCGGAGGCACACAACTCTGAGGAGGAATTTTGGTTGAGATGACTCATGTTTCCAAGAGGTTGAAACAATTCCTATATATATATATATATATATATATATAGCCAAGTGATGGAAACATCAGAAAGAAGGAACACGAGAAACTCGAGAAATACCAAGGGCTCAGAGACGAGCTGGAGAGAGCCTGGAAGGTAAAGGTGACAGTTGTGCCTGTGGTAGTCGGAGCACTCGGGGCAGTGACCCCCAAACTAGATGAGTGGTTGCAACAGATCCCGGGAACAACATCGGACATCTCAGTCCAGAAATGTGTAGTGCTGGGAACAGCAAGGATACTGCGCAGAACCCTCAAGCTTCCTGGCCTCTGGTAGAGGACCCGAGCTGAATGAGGGACGGACACCACCCGAGGGCGGGTGCGACGAGGAATTTTATATGTGTGTGTGTCTTCCACGAAGAAAGGGGGCATTTGCACCATTGTGCGCTGTTGTGGGATGGAACACAGCTGACTCCGGGATGGTCAAAGCGCACACATGGTTGACATAGCGAAAGCAGAAATAGACTCACAAACTTACACCGAACGAAAGACCCATGGCCGTGCTCTCGTCATTTTAGATCGGACGTATGGGAGGCCTTTCATTTCAGTCTTAAAACCAAATGCAGTGCCTACTATATTTCCTCACCAGGTGACTTAACGCCCACAAGCGTTGAGTTAAAACCTTTCTGAATGTCTAAACGTCTAAAAGACGGGAGGCGTTGGACATGTACCTGGACCATGTTCTTCTTCAGGAACTGCAGTTATGGTTGACCACATTTTCAGTGGAAGAACAACGCTAAATGTCATCCAAGCAGCCTGGCAACTCTACAGTAAGTGTACAGTGGTCAACGCCTACGACATATGCCTCCACTCAGACAGGGACAAGCATGTTAAAAAATGACCACCTCCAGAGCTCCGGTGTTCGATCCCGGCCCCGGCTTACCTGTTTGGAGTTTGCAAGTTCTCTCCGTGTCTGTGTGTGTTTCCTCCCACATTCCCAAAAAACATGCATGGTAGGTTGATTGAACGCTCTAAATTGTACCCAGGTGAGATTGTGAGTATGAATGGTTGTTTGTCGATGTATGCCCTGTGATTGGCTGGTAACCTGTTCAGAGTGTACCCTGTCTGCTGCCCGGAGACTGCTGGGATAGGCACCAGCCCCCTTGCGACCCTCATGAGGATATGCAGTTTAGATAATTGATGGATGGATATAAACACACACACAGGCTGCGGCTGGATGGATGGCTGGTGGAGCCAACGATGAGAAGAAAGGAGCGTCAGAGCATAGCGCTGATGCATATGTGGAACTGGGAGTCGCAGCTGGGAATTGAAGCGGATTTACATGCGACAGAAGATGAGAGCCAATTTCATTTTTCGTCAATGAAGGCGACAGCTTCTTGTTTGCTTTCAGGTTGTAGCAGATGTGTGCACGTTTTCAGCATGACATTCCTAATCCACTGGTGAAAGGACACTTTGATCCTCTCCTCTTTCATCTATAACTGCTTCAAACAACAAAGAGTATGCAGAAAAGTGGTTAAGATTGAATGATGTTGTGTTCTATTATTATGTTATTATGACTTCAAGATGGCGCCGCGAGAGTGGCTGCTTTTACAGCAACTCCTATACTTTTTGTTTTTCTCCTTTCTTGCTATTAATACTTTGCTGCTGCAAATTGGGAATTTCGCCATTGTGAGGTGAAAAGGTTTTCTTATTTTTATTCTTATTATTTTCACAGTCAGTTATATGATCTGAATCAGGGGTCACCAACATATGTAGCCCACCAGAACCACATGAGTAACCCGCAGGGCTGTTCTAAAAATAGCTCACCAGCAGTCATAGGACATTGTGATTTTCAAGTAGTGTTTTAAGAAGTGATCATTTAAAAATGTGAAAACTAGCTGAGATTAAAGAATATAGTGTTGGCTGTGAGACGTAGTTTTCTGTTTCCTAATTATTGTGAGGAATCATAAACATGATCAGTGTCTTAAAAAAGATGAATATCAATACCGTACAGGATTACCAATAACACATGCTAATAACTCAAGTCACATCAAATGTATTTAAATAGCCCCGAATCACAAAAGGCCTCAACGGTTACACAAACCCACAGTTGACAAATACTGATGACATCTCCTAATCTTATCCCCAAAGGAGGTTAAAGGTGATTTGAGCAAATTTATTGTTCTCAAAGTATGTATCTACTCAGAAACCAAGAAGTAGCTCTCACTTTCAAAACGGTTGATGACCCCTGATGCTTTATGGCCTGGAATTGCTTTAATTTCACAGCTGTGCATTATCAAGAGTTAATTTCTTGAATTTCTCTTAATGTGTTTGACACCATCAGTTGTGTTGTCAAGAGGTTTTGCTTAGGATGCAATGAATGTGGTCATTATGGTAGGTGGGGTGGGGGGGTCACACAAAACTAATCCAAGAAGAATGACAGTCCATCATTAATTTCATAAATGTCACTCCAAAATATGTCAAGAACTTTGAAAGAATCCCAGTGTACACTCATAAAGACCATTTGTCGTTATCTTTGTGCTCTCATCAGGACCAACCCAAGAAAGAAAGACCTCGATTGATTGCTCAGGGGTAGTTCATCAGAAATCATCTTCAGACAGCATTAGTTACCTTAGGGCACTGTACACATGGAGCAGGTCAAACATCACACTTCTTACTTATTTCAAGACTAACTGAGCACCAACTGAACACCACATGAGCGAACATTTGGCAACAGAGGCAAGGTAACATTCACTCATGGGAAGAAACGTGGAGCCGACTCAACGTGGGCAGACAGCTGGTTGAGTTAGAGAGTAGAAAAGGACAGAGAAAGAGAGAGAGACATAATTGCTGTCTATTAGTTCATGCAATCAGCCCTTGAGTGTCCAACACTCAGGACATTAAGTCACAAAAATGAGTGAGGCAATACATCATCCCTGGCCATGTAGACAAATAACCACAGCTGGACAAATAACAAATCACCAGAAAAAAAGTGCAAGTACTGGGGAGAACAGAAGGCCAGATACTAAAAACAAACCCAGAAGATCAGAAGCAGACATGCTAACCATTTCAACGTGCTAACCCAGCTTGAAATCTATCATGCAACATGTTCATCAACCTGAGCAAGTCAAGGACCAAAATATTAGGACAAACTGTCAGCTTGATAGGGGGCAGTTTGACACCAAACAAAAACTAACGCTAATCATAATTGTTAAAAGTGATTTGGTTGGACAGGTAGTTTTAAATATATATATATATTTTTTGCTTCAACTTTCACATTAGCTTCAGCATCAAATTGTTTAGTTCATGTAGTCATAGTCTTATTGAACAAACATAATTTCAATCTCAATTGTGTTCAAATATTACACCATGTAATATTTTATATTATATTTTATATTATTATAATATTTTATATTATATTATATATAATATTTGATTACTCACTTACTCACAGCAAGCTCACTTTGTACACAGTGGCTTGCTGTCTATTAATATTAAGTCCAAAATATTAGGACAAACTGTCAGCTTGGTAGGGGTGCAGTTTGACACCAAATAAAAAACTAACGCTAATCATAATTGTTAAAAGTGATTTGGTTGGACAAGTAGTTTTAAAAATATATATATACTTTTGCTTCAACTTTTACATTGGCTTCAGCATCAAATTGTTTAGTTCATGTAGTCATAGTCTTATTGAACCCACATAATTTCAATCTCAATTGTGTTCAAATATTACACCATTGTTGTAGGTGTCTTTTGCTTGATAAACGTGGTAAACTATCGCATTAGTGACTGACTCCCAGTTACAGTAAGCTGTTTTATGAGTCTTGCCATCAAGGGAGCGTATTTCAGCACTGCCTGCTGATCGGATCTTGTAACTGCACCAGCAAAAAAGCCCGATTGCAGCTGCACAACTCCAGCTGCATTTCTCACACAGATGACTGTACTGTTTCACCCCCCCCCCCCTCCCCCCCCCCCCCCCCGCAGCCATCCACCTGGTGGTCCATGTAGTACTTCTGAACATTTAACAAAGTCTGTCATCTCAAGCATCAATTTTATTGCCAAGTACTATACTGTAAAATCAATCAGACTGAAACTCGATAATCACATTTGGACACCGTCAGAATACATACCATTTATTATTAAGTGAATCATTCAAAGAAGAAACAAAACTACGAAGTCACTGTCCTGCTCCACTCTGATGGAGAGAGCAGACACCCCTCCTCTTTTCCTCTGAGCTTGAATGTCTGGGTGCCCCCATCACCCCCGCCTCTCTTTCCTCTCCTCCTCATCCTACTCGTCATCACCCCAACCCCCAGCCCGAGCCACAACGCCCCAAAAACTCCCCCTTCCTATTAAAACAACACGCCAACCTGGTACAACCCGGTAAAGGGGCTTTGGGACAGCTGAAACAGCACCAATGACTTGTGGCCACCTCTCTTCTTTGTGAGACTTGGATGCTGGGGCTATCCTCACATGAATGCCCCAAAAAGACTCACAAGTACAACTTTGAGTTCTAGAATGATTGCTGGAATTTTTTTATGTGATGCTGTCAAAGCTGATGGCCACTTTACTAAAAGGTTCTTCAACCGTGCATGAACACGTTGATGGAGGATAATATTTATCATTTTTATTCGGTCATTTTTTTGGCATACCTTTTTACATTCATGCCGAAGTTGACTGACAGATTATTTATACAAGAGGCATTTGGTGCCATGATAGTGAGGCACAAGAACAAATTGGTCATTTTTCTTGAGCATCGACGTCTGAGGAAACGCCACTATTAACTTTTTTTTCTTTTTCTTCCGTCGACTTTTTTTGTAATCATCGCATTGAGAGGCTTCATGAGAGACACGCAAGTGTCCTGTGAAACATCCATAATCTAACGTTCGAAACTTTCCCTAACACTGGAGCTGTACCGCAAGTAGCGGTGTTGACCGCATCTTTCTACCGAGGACCAGTGAGCAGACGTCGGCTGCCTCAAGGTAGGTGGCATCACCACAGACTCTCAGTGAAGTCTGCCGCGCGTCGGCAGTTATTTCGTCTTCAATGAGAATATTTCTGTCCGTAAAGGTTGATATGTTTCAAGTTTGGGGGCTATGCCATTTTCTTGCACGCAGACTGAGAGAGCACACGTGCGTAAAAGCGTATTTCTGATTCCTTCTACACTTAAATGAAGGCGTTGTTGCTTTATTGCTTTTTCTCTAACGCGCGACGAATGTTTGGCTTGATGCAGTCTAGTGACCTCATAAAACGTGCACGTGTAGATGACTCTTTTCATTCTTGTAAAACCACACACGGCTGAACCGATAATTCAAACCAGAGCCGAGATGCAACATTTGGTCGAAGACGTCAGCGTCATACGTCATTCATTTAGAAGTGTGCACCAATGGGAATGCGTCGTTTGGGTCCAGTTTAACGTCATTCGCGGGCGCGTAGTTCGACCAAAAACAGGATAATTTTAATGGAAATCACACCGAGCTTTATTACATAGAAATGATTTTACAATGCAGATATAAACTGCTCAAAAATAAATGGAACACTTGGAGTTACATTATGCTGTTTAAGTGCGCCCTTCATTTTTGAGGCAGAATAGTTTAGCCACTGATCCTCTTCAGAGAGTCAATGTTAATTGCGTAGATGTAGGCAACGGTATTGTTACATAAAAGCCTTGTTCAAGTTTACTCTCAATGACAAATGTAACCCTTCCATTAAAACTACAATCTAACACCGTAATCAATCACTGTTGCCATTGCAGTGTACTGTACAACAGTGAAACACAAATGTTGATCTCTCGCAGTCATTTAAACTTTTGTACTACAACCCGTAATATATTAAGAATAAACACTACCATGCAAACAGTGCTTACTTCAAATAATTATCAAACATTTGTTGCTTTACCAAAGATTCCCATTAATATTACTAAGCTGGATGAAGTATGGATAGAAAAGAAAAGGAATTCTTTAAAAAAAATGAAACAACACTGGATTTGAGGGTGTTTCCTAACCTTTGATTGGTAAAATACAATGTCAAGAGAACCTCTGTATTGAAGCACATTAGAACAATGATAAAAATGTAATTATGCAGTTCTTCTGTGTGCACAGAACCACATTCAACCAAATCCCATTCAATAAACACTCCCACTATCTACTCTATTGGTAACATAGTAATTAGGAAACACGTTAAATCGTTTGATCATCTCTTAGTATAACATATTATACTGGCCTGAGCTCATTATGCCAGAGTCTTTCTTAAAGCATGCACATGCCTTTTGTACACTTTTGTGATATAATATATTATCTCAATAATGTCAGCCCTCCAAGGAGTCTGTAAATTAGTGGTACAGTGAGGACTTTCTCATGTACATTTGTCGTAATGTACTACAGATGTGTCTTTGTAAGCTGAACAAGGAAGACAGTGCCACAAAGCTTTATAAGACGTCTTGTTTCACAGTCAAACACTCAGCTCATCTGCGTTACAGGATGTGCATCCAAATCGAGCAGAAAGCAGTTTGCTATTCAAGAAAGGAAGGCATTCCATGACTGGTCCCCATTAGGGCTCCCAACACTCACGTGCCATTAGCCCGTGCAGGGTCCTTCATTGCATAGCCCTCAGGGTTTTTAAATTACAAGTAGTGAAGCTAGAAGGGAGCGCCTTGAATCTCTCCCAAACATACATCACCACCCACCTCATCTATTTAGCTTCAAAACAGTATTTATTTTTTTCATTACATTTTTTTCCAAGTTAAAGTAACACAAAACTGTAATTGCAGCCAGACAGGAATAGTGGAAATGTAATGTGAGCAAGGTTGTGTCTGAGCTGTCCACTACCTCATTCTGAGTGACATGGGGACGACTATTGATTGACGGCACTGATGTCCAAGAGTGACAGTGTTCTGTAAATTGACCAGAGATGGGGAACTTTAGTCAATTGACTTGACTCGAGTCAGACTCGAGGTACTATATTTCGGACTGGTGACTCGCTTGCCAAAAACTTGAGAATGACTTGACTTGGGATTTGGTATTGAATTAACTCGACTTGAACTACATGACTCTACAAGTCACCTTGTTCATAGTTTGAAATTTACATTTTAACACAGCTTGCCTTTTTAGAGAAGCATGAGTGGTTTTGTTTTGTTTCGTTCACGCCAGCGTGACAGTCCAGTCAGCGTCACTTGTTGGTATGTGACTTCAACAGAAATGGAAGAAACTCAGAGGATCATTAATTTGAATTACGGTAATGGATTATTTAGGTCAGCACGGTGGTCAACTGGTTAGCACGTCGGCCTCGCAGTGTAGAAATGTAGGGTTCAGTTCCGGCTTCGGCCTTCCTGTATGGAGTTTGCATGTTCTCCCTGTGGGTTTTCTCTGGGTATTCCGGTTTCCTCCCACGTTTCCAAAAACATGCATGACAGGCTGATTGAGCACTCTAAATTGTCCTTTGGTGTGAGTGTGCACCCTCTGCGTTTGGCTGGCAAACCAGTTCAGGGTGTACCCCGCCTATTGCCAAAAGACAGCTGTGATGGGTTACAGCACACCCACGACCATTGTGAGAATAAGCGGATTCGAAAATGGTTTGTTGGATGGATTATTTTGTTGATGACTGCAAAAATAGGATGGCAAAATGCACTGTTAGCACCACACATAATGAGTACATAACCACAACACCGAACATCATCCATCATTACAAAACCCACAAATAGGTAAGAGAAAGTCACTGTGTAGCTAGCCATGTGAACATTGATTTAGGAGCATCAAAGATTTGATTTAATTCGCAACTCAATATGGGATGGCTTCTGCAAACTGACCGAACAGTTCGTTTTAATTGTGGCATTTCTGTTCGCATAGTCACCCACGTTCTCCCCCGTACCCTCTATTTCAGTGTTTTTCAAACCCTGTGCCGCGGCATACCGGTGTGCCGCGAGACATTATCAGGTGTGCCACGGGAAAATATCCAATTTGTATGCCTGTGCGGTCTATCACCCAGCAAAGTAATCTTGTAGTAACCTTCCATACCGCTAGGAAGCAGCGACAGCTAGCCAATTGCCTTGTGTTGAGACTAGAGACAAGCGAATTTGTGACGCATGAATGCCGGACAACGGTGAAACAATATGAAAGATTATAAAATACTTTTTTCTTTGTGTTTGTTTGATTCCAATTCAAGCTGTGACAACGTCATTCTTCAATGTTAAAGAACGGTTATCGTAACAATATAACACGTTAATTGTTAAAACAAGCTTATTTTTTCACATTTTTTCAATGAAAGAAGTGTGCCTTGGCCTAAAAAAGTTTGTAAAACACTGCTCTATTTAATAACAAAGTCAAGTGAAAGTAGCTCCTATGCTGCAAATTACATACGTCAATGTTGAAATGAAAAAAAAAAGTGAAGCGACATGTTGCTGTAGCATAACAGTTGCTAGCAGCCAACTGTGGAGAGGAAGATGTGTGGAGACGTTTTGGGATTCAGGGATGATTGTTTTGATGAAACTAGGAAAAAGACAACAGCTAGGCGTGAATCTCGAAAATAAAAGACAACACCATCGACAAACGACAATATTTCCGTTCATCTGTTTCAAGTATGAGAGCTTTGTGAACTTGCAGTAGTTTTGTTAGCTCGACAGTTTAGTTCACACATCACTGGTCAAATTCTTCATGTCAGTTCTGCATTTAATTAAATTAGAAGCCAAGAAAGCAATAGATTGCATACCAGAGACACTTTTATCTTTATTTTTTTTTAGAATAAAACAGCGATGTTAACTAATGCATGTGAAGTTCACTCAACTTCAAAAACGGATAGCCAACAGAGTACACAAAGTGAATGCCTTTCATTGATCTGTCTACACACACGAATTAGATTTGGGCAACAGAGTGGAAAGAACAATAACATGTCGTTTTTAAATTTGACGATTACACGTTTACTCCCACTTTGATCATATTTCAGTATTTGTCACCACATTAACAGTGTGCCACTCATATAAACATCAGTATGAAAAAAATATACAGACTTGATTTAGGACTTCAGATTTAATTGTCTTACTCTGGATATATGCAGATATATACAGTGGCGCGTTTTAAGATTGTTGTTCCTGTAAAAACCAACTTCTCTCCCCGCCCCTCCAAAAATGTTTTGAATGCTGCTATTTATATTTTGTCGTAACTGATTGTGACTTAAGTATATGTTATCTCTTTACCTGCGTGATAATACAGGACATATAAATAGAATTTTCAACCAAGTAGTCGGGAAACAGTTGCTTTACAAGGAGATACGTGATAACAGTGCAGATAGGACAACTGTCAGTGGGGAATAACAGAAACCCAATTTGGAGCCATGAAATAACAGATCATTGAAAGCGTTGCTGAAATAGAATGACGCAGTGATCGTGTAATGGTCGATACACTGCGTTGTGGCTGCAGCAATTCTGTTTGGAATCCTGGTCAAGGCATGTGCAAAGAACATACCGGTACTTAACTTCTAGGGCAGCCCGGTGGCACGCGGGCTGGAACCGGCCCCCAAGGAGGTTCGATCAGGCCAGCAGGATCATTTAAAAGGGAAAAAATACCTAAGACACGGAATGAATATTTTTAAGAAGGTGCAACCTACCGACTGCTGTCAGGCTGATGAATAAAAAATAATAATAATAATAATTAAATGATGTGAAGAAAAATCGTAAATAGTACTGCGATTTATCCATTTGTGTTCATATTGTATTTAATTGAAAGAAGGTTGTTTTTTTTTTCTCTTTCTCCTTTCTTCTTTCTACATACATTCTTGCTGCTGGAGGCTGTAAATTTCCCCAGTGTGGGACGAATAAAGGATATCTTACCTTATCTTATCTTATCTTATCTTATCTTATCTTATCAATTCATGGAGTATCAGCTGTTGTCTTCTTCTCTGTTTTGATCAGAGTAGAAGACAACATTGTTTTGATCAGAGAAGAAAAGCAGCCTTAGTCTGTCACTGAGACAGACCCAACACAGCAGACGCTATCAAGGATGCGAATACTTTATTCTTTACACATTTAATAGCACTCTCCTTAGTTTGTAAGGTGTAGGCAGGGATTCAATTCAGATTTTATATGGACATGTGTAAATGGTTTCAAAATTCCTTTGTTTATAAATCTCGTTTAATCTTAAAATGCATTACTCTATTTTTTCAATACCAATTACTTGTTAAAGTTTTGTGAATGATAAAAGAAAATTGCGCATTTGTCTAAGGAAATCTAAGATGCTTCATGAAATGTTTTGTAAAGTACAGTATATGTTCAGTAATTTCAAAATTTTCCTAATGTTCTTGTGCTTCTGTAAACCAAAACAAAGGAAATACATATTATTTTGGTCATTCATAGTAGAGTATGGTATAATACTAATAGTCCGGCCCACTTAACATCTACCGAGGCTGTTTGTGGCCCACAATGTGAAATGAGTTTGACACCCCTGGTGCAGAGGCTTCAATTCTCCCTGTGTGGAGTTTGCATGTACGACCCGGGCCTGGGTGGCTTTTCTCCGGGTGCTCTGGTTTCCTCCCACCTTCCAAAATCATGCATGGAAGGCTGACTGAACACTCAAAATTGTCCCTAGGCGTGAGTGTGAGCGGTTGTTTGTTTCTGTGTGCCCTGCGATTGGCTGGCAACCAGTTGAGGGTGTCCCTCGCCTACTGCCCGAAAACAGCCGGGATAAGCTCCAGCACCCCCCGCGACCCCTGTGAGGATAAACGGATCGGAAAATAGATGGATGGATGGATGCAAGAGAATGTGAGTCATGTTGATCAGCAAGGAATTATTCTGAAATTCTGCACTAATAATGGCCTATCAAAATAATGTTTTTATAATTTAGTGTTTTAAAACTTGTCATGCGTTTACAAGAATAGCCTATCAGAGACAAACGGCGTGACTGAAGGCTTGCCATACACACGCAGACTCACGTGCAGCCTGAGTGTCTTAGGCCGTATTATTTACTTCCAGTAAGTAACTGAAATTAAAAAGCAATTGGTCAGCTCTCAAAACTAACAAGGGTGATTACAACATAGTCGATCATGAATAAGTCACACTTGAGATGTATCAGCCGTGGCTAAGAACAAATTGATAACATGATCCTTCTTACAGTGCATTTCTTGTGCACGTTCACACGATTGAGGGGCATTGCTTTGGTCAGAGACTCAAGGTGGGGAGGGAGGAGTCTAGTGAGACTACATTCATATCCATCCATCCATCCATCCATCTTCTACCGCTTATCCAGGGCCGGGTCGCGGGGGCAGTAGCTTTAGCAGGGAAGCCCAGACTTCCCTCTCCCTAGCTACTTCTTCCAGCTCTCCCCGGGGGATCCAGAGGCGTTCCCAGGCCAGCTGGGTGACATTAGGGGTGTTCACACGGCAAGATTTGGTCCGGTGCTATGCCGGGGCTGCCCCAGTAGAGCGTTCACATGTGCAAATTAGCTCCAGCGTAGCCCCGGAAAACAGCTTACACCGGACCAAATTTGATCCACCTCAGGGAGGTGGTTTAAAAATTTGCTCCAGGGCAAATGCTCGTTTGCGAAGCAGCACCGATGTAAATTTGCATGTGTGAACGCAACTGGGTTAAATTTGCTCCAGAGCAAATGCTTGTGAAGAGTACGTATGGCGAGAATGCGTTTCATGCTCTGTCGGACTTCCGTAATGTGTTTGTTTAATAACGACACAAGACTTGGCTGGTAACATCTTTCCTTTGTAGGAGACTGGACTGTCTCCGAGTTGTTTGTGTAGTTTGTTCCTTTGTTGTGTGATCACAACCCCCCGCACCCCGTATAAATTATTTTGATTTCCTCTCTTGATTTTCTGTTTGGCCCATTACGTGTTTGCTTTTCTGAGTGTCATTGAAGTCATCATTGATTTACGTTTTCGGGGGCGGTCACTCTCGAGCAGAAGGCACGGAGACCGAGAAGGAGAAGGACATGCCTGTCCAGTCATCACTTGAGTTGTGTATACGTTTTAAAAAGAACCAACATGACAGCTCATTTGTTTTCGTTTTGCTCCGCTGCAGAAACTGCCGTGTGAACGCAAGTGGGGCTGCACCGAGGCTGTGCAGGTGCTGACACGCTCAGCGGCTTTGTACGTGTGAACGCTCCACACAATTTGCTGCGGTGCAAAATATATCGCAATAAAATACGTTGGTGCAGCACCGGAGCAAATGTGTGCCGTGTGAACACCCCTATTGTCTCTCCAGTGTGTCCTTGGTCATCCTCGGGGTCTCCTCCCGGTGGGACATGACCGGAACACCTCACCAGGGAGGCGTTCAGGAGGCATCCGGATCAGATGCCCAAGCCACCTCATCTGGCTCCTCTCGATGTGGAGGAGAGGCGGCTCGACTCAGAGCCCCTCCCGGATGACCGAGCTTCTCATCTTATCTCTAAGGGAGAGCCCGGACACCCTGCAGAGAAAGATAATTTCGGCCGCTTGTATTTGGGATCTCGTCACATAGCTCGTGACCATAGATGAGGTTTGGAACGTAGATCGACCGGTAAATTGAGAGCTTCACCCTTTGGCTCAGCTCCTTCTTTACCACGACAGACTAATACAAAGTCCGCATCACAGCAGACGCTGCACCGATCCGCCTGTCGATCTCTTGCTCCCTCCTGCCCTCACTCATGAACAGGACCCCAAGATACCTAAACTCCTCCACTTGGGGCAAGATCTCCTCCCCGACCTGCAGGGGGCACTCCACCCTTTTCCGACTGAGGACCATTGTTTCAGATTTGGAGGTGCTGATTTTCATCCCAACCGCTTCACACTCGGCTGCAAAATGCTCCAGTGAGAGTTGGAGAGCCCTGCTTGAAGGAGCCAACAGCACCACATCATCTGCAAAAAGCAGAGATGCAATACTGACGGTACCAAAACAGACCCCCTCAACGTTTCTGCTGCACCTAGAAATTCTGTCCATAAAGGTTATGAACAGAATCGGCGAAGAAGAAGGGCATCCTGGGCGGAGTCCTACCCTCACTGGAAATGATTCCGACTTATTGCCGGCAATGCGAACCAAACTCTGACATCGGTGGAATAGTGCCAATACAGCCCATATCAGGGGGTTTGGTACCCCATACCCACGAAGCACCCCCCACAGAACTCCCCGAGGGACACAGTCAAACGCCTTCTACAAGTGCACAAAACACATGTAGACTGGTTGGGCAAATTCCCACATGCTCTCGAGGACCCTGCTCAGGGTGTAGAGCTGGTCTACTGTTCCACGGCCGGGACAAAAACCACACGGCTCCTCCTCAATCTGAGGCTGGAGAGGGGTGCTGATGGACCCTACTCTCCAGAACCCCTGAATAGACCTTACCAGGGAGGCTGAGGATTGTGATCCCTCTGTAGTTGGAACACACCCTCCGGTCCCCCTTTTTAAAAAAAGGGACCACCACCCCGGTCTGCAATTCAGAGGCACTCTCCCCGCTGACCACGCGATGTTGCAGAAGCATGTCAACCAGGACAGCCCCACAACATCCAGAGCCTTGAGGAACTCCGGGCGGATATCATCCACCCCTGGGCCCTGTCACTGAGGAGCTTTTTGACCACATCAGTGACTTCGACCACAGAGATAGGAGAGCCCATCTCAGAGTCCCCAGACTCTGCTTCTTCCAAGGAAGGCATGCTGGTGGAGTTGAGGAGGTCTTCGAAGTACTCTGCCCACTGGTTGAGACTGACCTGAGTCGAGGTCAACAGCGCCCCATCCCCACTGTACACAGTGTTAGTGGTGCACTGCTTGCCCTTCCGCAGAGGTCGGATGGTGGACCAGAATTTCGTCCGGAAGTCGGCTTCCATGGCCTCACCAAACTCCTCGACGGCCACAACTCAGATTGGCCGCCTCAACAATAGAGGCACGACAAATGGTCCATTCAGACTCAATGTCCCCTGCGTCCCCCGGGACATGGGAAAAGCTCTGCCGGAGGTGGGAGTTGAAACTACTTCTGACAGGGGATTCAGCCAGACCCACGTTGCCTCTTCCGGCTGAGCCCGGCCGGGCCCCATGGGTGCAGGCCCGGCCACCAGGCGCTTGCCAACGAGCCCCACCCCCAGGCCTGGCTCCGGAGGGCGGCCCTGGTGACCCACGTCTGGGCAAGGGAAACTGGGTTCCATTTATTTTGTTCATCAAAGTGTTTTTTGGAGTCGTGCTTTGTCTGGTACCTCACCTAGGACCTGTTTGCCATGGGTGACCCTGCCAGGGGCATAAAGCCCCAGGCAACTTAGGTCCTCGGAACATTGGGACTCACTAACCCCTACACCATGGTAAAGTGACGGCTCACAGAGGGGAGATTCATATCTTGCAAGCATTTTGAAAACTGGAACCTCCCTTTAATTTTAACTTGTCATATCTGTTTCCGAAACAGCATGAAATGAAAACCAAGGGAAATGCTTGTGCTTTAAGTAATCTGTTATTTGATTAGTGCTACGTCGAACTTCACAGTGCAGAGGTACCGGGTTCAATTCCAGCTCCGGCCTCCCTGTGTGGAGTTTGCATGTTCTCCCCGGGCCTGCGTGGGTTTTCTCTGGGTGCTCAGGTTTCCTCCCACATTCCAAAAACATGCGTGGCAGGCTGATTGAACACTCTAAATTGTCCCTAGGTGTGAGTGTGAGTGTGAATGGTTGTTCGTTTCTGTGTGCCCTGCGAGTGGCTCGCAACCGATTCAGGGTGTCCCCCGCCTACTGCCCGAAGACGGCTGGGATAGGCTCCAGCACCCCCCGCAACCCTAGTGAGGATCAAGCGGCTCGGAAGATGAATGAATGAATGAATGAATGATTAGTGCTAGCTGCAACTGGCATATTAATGCAAATTTCTCTCTGAAATGCACAGGTTAATAAATTGAAGCTCTTTTGTTGTGCCACTGGTGTGCCAATGAACATGACGCAAGTTGCAGTATGAAAATGGCATTGTCAGCTGATCTGTCAGCCTGTCACTGTGAGAGTTGACCACAGTTCACTTACTCACTGCTGTGCTCCAACTGAAAATAAATTCACTCAACTCTGCCAATCTCTCTTTTTGCCCCCATCCATTTTTAAATCTCTATATCCCTCCCTCAGTGGTTCTTAACCTTGTTAGAAGTATCGAACCCAACCGGTTCATCTGCACATTCACCGAACCCTTCACTAGTGAAAATTAATGACATAATTTTTTTACAACTTCAAGACATAAAAAACAAATTCAAGTGTAAATGTTTTAACTGTGCAAAAAAATGGACCATCCGGTGATGGCCAAGCGGGCGTGTTATGACTAATTAACATGTTGAGTCAGGCGTGTCTTCACCTCCATGGCAGAGGCCCCCGTGCGGACCACTGAGACTGTTTCACCGAACTCCTAGCGTTCGATCGAACCCAGATTAAGAACCACTGCCCTCCCCTCATGCAACGTTCACATTGCAGTGTGTGATGTCCATATTGGATATTTCGTTCAATCCAATTTTTTTATGTGCGCATTCACATTACAAAAACAAAAGGCGATAGCAAATGTGACACACATGCACACAAAACACAACGTCAAATGACGTGCACCAAAAAATGTGAGTGTGGCACATTGAAATGAATATGTTTCCAAATGAAAGGCCTCATCATTTCATCATCTCGTATCGCCAGAGTCGGGAGGTGGGAGGACGTAGACATTTTGTTGAGAAATGAAGCGGCGATATATACTGTATATATACTGTATATATATATTTTTTTTAATCCTCGTCTCACCCCTTGGGTGGTGTCCGTCCCTAATTCAGCTCGGGTCCTCTACCAGAGGCCAGGAAGCTTGAGGATTCTGCGCAGTATCCTTGCTGTTCCCAGCACAGCACATTTCTGGACTGAGATGTCCGATGTTGTTCCCGGGATCTGTTGCAACCACTCATCTAGTTTGGGGGTCACTGCCCCGAGTGCTCCGACCACCACAGGCACAACTGTCACATTTACCTTCCAGGCTCTCTCCAGCTCGTCTCTGAGGCCTTGGTATTTCTCGAGTTTCTCATGTTCCTTCTTCCTGATGTTTCCATCACTTGGGACCGCTACATCCACTACAACGGCTTTCCTCTGCCCTTTATCTATGATCACGATATCTGGTTGGTTCGCCATTACCATCTTGTCCATCCCAAATCCAGCACCCTGAGACTATACGCAAGCCGAAAGGAAGGAGGCCGGGGACTAGTGAGTGTGAGAGCCACTGTCCAGGATGAAACATCCAAGCTCCATGAATACATCAAGGAGAAGGCTCCAACGGATGACATACTCAGAGAATGTCTCAGACAATGGGGAACAGTAGATGAGGCGCTGGAAGAGGGACCATCATGGGAGGACAAGCCCCTACACGGGATGTACCACCGGACTATAACTGAAGCGGCCGAGCTCAAGAAGTCCTATCAGTGGCTAGAGAGGGCTGGCCTGAAGGACAGCACAGAGGCACTCATCCTGGCTGCTCAGGAGCAGGCCTTGAGCACCAGAGCCATCGAGGCCCAGATATACCACACCAGACAAGACCCAAGGTGTAGGTTTTGCAAAGAGGCACCTGAGACGATCCAACACATAACTGCAGGGTGTAAGATGCTGGCAGGGAAAGCATACATGGAACGCCGTAAACCAGGTGGCTGGCATAGTCTACCGAAACATCTGTGCGGAGTATGGACTGGAAAACCCAAGGTCAAAATGGGAAACACCTCCGAAGGTGGTGGAGAATGACAGAGCGAAGATCCTGTGGGACTTCCAGATCCAGACTGACAAGATGGTAATGGCGAACCAACCAGATATCGTGATCATAGATAAAGGGCAGAGAAAAGCCGTTGTAGTGGATGTCGCGGTCCCAAGTGATGGAAACATCAGGAAGAAGGAACATGAGAAACTCAAGAAATACCAAGGGCTCAGAGAGGAGCTGGAGAGAGCCTGGAAGGTAAAGGTGACAGTCGTGCCTGTGGTGGTCGGAGCACTCGGGGCAGTGACCCCCAAACTAGATGAGTGGCTGCAACAGATCCCGGGAACAACATCGGACATCTCAGTCCAGAAATGTGCAGTGCTGGGAACAGCAAGGATACTGCGCAGAACCCTCAAGCTTCCTGGCCTATGGTAGAGGACCCGAGCTGAATGAGGGACGGACACCACCCGAGGGGTGAGATGAGGATTTTTTTTTTTATATATACATGTATATATAGAGATATATATACTGTATATACAGGTATATATAAATCAATTGGGGACCAGAAAACTCAAGAGCAACCGAGGCTAACACAAAAACATCTGTCTGACAAATAGGATCTAAACCACTCCAGAGTGCTAACAAATAATGCCCAGCTGGTGCTGCAAAGGAGCCAACAGAATACTGTGGTCCACCATATCAAACGCTGCAGTCAGATCCAACAAAACATGACACAGATAGTTTCCAGTGTGATTTGGCGGCAAGATATCATTAAAAACTCATAATGTAGAAAATTGTCAGCCCCACCCTTTTCTGTCCTTATTAGCAGGACAAATCCACTCTTAGCGTACCTCAGACCAAAATTTAATCTTAGAAAACAATCTTTTCAGACATAAGATGTCTGTCTTCTGATGTCCTTTGTCAGAAAGGGGTAAAATATGGACAAAAACAGGCAGATTGTCTTTGAGTGTACGAGTTTTAAAATAATCCAGTGACAAACACTAAATACAATGATATCCGAGTGTGCTGCTGTGAAGACAAGTTCATTGAGCACCGTGCATAACCTTGAAATGTTGTTTGATGGGACTGTTGCAAACGTCAGACCCCTTTATGACTAGTGACCCAAATGAAAAATAGTAAATAACAATATGAAGACCCTCCTCAACATATAAAGCTGTACTGCATATGTTGGTTTAATAATAAGATAGGAGAAGATGTCCTTTATTCTTCCCACACTGGAGAAATTTACAGCCTCCAGCAGCAAGAATGTAGGTAGAAAGAAGAAAGAAGAAAAAAACAAACAAACACCGTTCAATTAAGTGCAATATAAATACAAAATGGATAAATCGCAGTGCTATTTACAATTGTTTTTCACATCACTTAATTATTATTATTATTATTGTTGTTATTTGTATATATGTTGTTAATCCTACATCCGATGATATTGTGTTTGGAACTTAATTTATACAATAATAATTCAATTATCTTTTTCCAGTTAGCAACAAGCCACTTTTCCTCTGTGAATCCCCATGGTGAAATGAGCTCAGAGGAGCACCTTCTCAATCTAGCATTTCAAGGCGGACATAATTTGGCCAGACCAAAAATCAAACTTATTCCAATGCATTTGAACTGGGACTTAATAGAGAACTGTAAAAACACAGAGACCGAACTGTCAGTAATCTGATTAATTTGTGCGTGTAACAATTGCCTTGTATGTCTGCCAGTTGCGCTCCAGTCAGCCTGATTCCAATCATGTAAGGGAGTGGTTCCATGCTGCTCACAACAGCACATTGTAACCTCATAGTTGTAAGCAAGCATGAGTGCATGGAAGGAAAGCTAGTGGCTTGCATGTGGCAGTTTTAATAAAACACTCCTCTTTCTTTTCAACAACGAGCACTGAAAGATCCTTTTTCAATACTTGATTGCATCATAATAGAAGACTAACTTTGATCGCAATTTGGTTGTCCGTAAACACAATTCTGAAGACGAAAACAAAACAAAAACATATGCTTCGACATAAACCATAACATTAGGCCTGGACTCACTCCGCAGGTCTTTAATACCAAATTTTGGCTTTTGTGTCTATATCGTTTTTATTTGCTTAGTTGTACGATTAACATGTGCATTCAATGACTCACACAGCCCCACAGTTACAGTGTTTTTCCCTGATTTATTACATTGGCAGCTATCAGACTCATGTCAGATATTTATTCGCATATGAGCAAGGCTTGTTTTGGCGGCAATCCAATTCCATGGCTTTTTTCACTCGCATATCCTATCCAGACCGGGCCACATTGGAGGGGGGGGGCATGTATGTAAATCATGTCGTGTAAATCCAGTCTTAAGTGGAGATCTGAATAAAGGTGTGAATAAGGATTTTTCTTCACCCCATTTTGGTTGGATCATTGCTGGATCAGATATTACAGACATACTGTCTCCCTAAAGTTACAACATAATTCTGTATGAATGTAAAAAAATCTGTTTCAGGTAGGAGGCCAGTCACCATGTGTATTGGTTTTGTGTGATCTCTGATTCTATTCCTCCAAAAGGACAAATACTACTCACAAAAAGTTAGGGATATTTGGGTTACAGGTGAAATTTCAGGACTTGCCCAAAATGCATTCAACCCTTTACAGGTGAACTTAATGTGACATTCTTTCAACTTTTGGGTGCACATGTCCACCTGTAAAATGTTTTAGGACTTTTTGCACAAGTTGCTGTTCTCTAACAAGGAGCTTAATGGCAATTTTTTCTTCTGCTTATCCGAGGCAATAGCTTTAACAGGGAAGCCCAAATGTTCCTCTCCCCAGCTACTTTGCCCAGCTCTTTCAAAGAGGATCCCGAGGCATTCCCAGGCCAGCTGGGAGACATAGTCTATCCAGCTAGTTCTGGGTCATCCCAGAACACAGGTGCATAATACCTCACCAGAGTATACAGGTGGTAGCATAAGCAGATGCCCGAGCCATCTCATCTAGCTCATTTCGATGTGGAGGAGCAGCAACTGTTCTCTGAGCATTTCCTGGATACCAAGCTTCTCACCCTATCTCTAAGGGAGAGCACTCAAACCATCCGGAGGAAACTCATTTTGGCTGCTTGAATCCGCAATCTTGTTCTTTCGGTCACGACCAAGAGCTCATTACCATAGGGGAAGGCAGGAACATAGATCGACCAGTAAATCAACAGCTTTGTTTTTCGGGCCAGGTCCTTCTTCACTAAAATAGACGATACAGAGTCCGCATCGCTGCTGATGTGGCATGGATCCACCTGTCGTTTTCCCGCTAAATCCTCCCCTCACTTGTGAACAAGACAAGACTAGACAAGATACTTGAATTCCTCCACTTATGGCAGGGTCTCATCCCTGACCTGGAGAGGACACTTCACTTTTTCCTGATTGAGAATCATGGTCTCAAATTTGGAGGTTCTCATTCTCATCCCAATTCTCCAATCCCATCTTCACCTCTGACCCATTCCAATAAGAGTTGTAGAGCGTGGCTTGTTGAAGCCAACAGAACTACTTCATCTACAAAAGCAGAGACCCAATACTTACGTCACCAAATCTGACCCCCCCTCAATGCATTGGCTGCACTTTGAAAATGTGTCCATAAAACTCATGTACAGAATCATGGACCTTGTTCTATGTTCACAATCAGAAAAATCAGAGTCTAAAAAAACAGCGTGGTAAAATAGAAGAATGTGAAAAACTAGGGCAAGAGAGAAGCATGGGGGGAAAGACAGAGTTTACATGAAGGGCACAGGGGTTGTCGGCAGGCTGAGGGCGGTAGGACGTGAAGCTTGGAAGGGGCTGTGGACCCATCCAGGAGGAGCGACAGGAGTGGTTCCCAGAGAAAAGGCAAAGCAGCAGCTGGTGAGACAATCACTCTGTGACTGGAGGTGGAGGGGTGATTTGGAGCAGGCGGTGACATCTGTGGTACGATGGATTGTATCTGTGTCTACCTTGAATCCCTTATGCATCCTTGATGAAACCATAACACTCCTCCTGAATCTCAGATTTGACTTTCCGATGGACACTCCTCTCTCGAACTCCCGAGTACACCTTAACAGAGATGATGAGGAGTGTGATCCCTCGGTAGTTGGAGCATAGACTCCAGTACCCCTTAAAACAGGAGACCACCACCCCATTCTGGGTGTCCAGAAGCACTGTTCCCAGCGCATACACAATGTTGCAGCGACGTGACACCCAGAACAGCCTCACTACGTCGAGAGCCTTTAAGAACTCCATGGGGATCTCAACCACTCCTGGGCCATCCAAAGTTTTCTCTTGTGACCTTCTGTGAAATGGAGCCAAAGGGAGTTTTACTCAATCGACTCAGTGACATGGCTAAATGCGTCAAACACATGCTCGTGACATTTTCAAGTGCCAAATTTTAACACCAAACATTAAATTGTGATGGTATCATCAACATGTATTGACGCCCACTTCAATGTGAACATTCATGCTGTCTATGATGAAGAGCCACCTTGTGTGAGATTCTCTTTGCACTGTGTGCACGCTGTCACTGTCAGATTGTACCCATTTTACATCACAGAAACTTTGGCCAACTTTAGACGAACTGTAACGACTGACCTTTTGTCTGTTGTTTGTCGGACCTTCCACAACAGGTCAACTGGTCTGGATCACAGACTAAAAGGGCTTCTGGAGTGCAACAAAGAACAAAGACTCTTTACACATTACAAGTTTGAAGAGTGTCATCCTTGCCATATTACTGAATTCACACATATCCTAAAAGTTTGACACCTTCCACTTTGCCACCCCGTTTAGAGGCACTGCAGCAAATTGTGAATGTCTGTGCTAAAGAAATGGAATTTAACACCTTTTTTTTTCCTCAAGAAAATCATCAACAGGCATTTCATGGATATGAAGTGCAAATCATAAATAAACAAGAACATCACGGAGCAACAATATTTGTTTGTTTGACCCTGTAAGTTTGCATGGCATCCACGCATTTGCGGTGGTTTGCATCAGTATTTCCTGCAGTTCTAAAACAAACTGGGGAGGTGAACTAGAACACTAATGTGCCAATGTGTCTTTGTCAGGAATATGGGAAGCTGTCCTGATGTTATCAGAAGATGAAACTTGTTTCTTGACTTATTCTAGTGACTACGACATTTATCACCATTGTTATGTTTCAGTTATGTAGGACTATTTTGATGGGTGTGTTTCCTCCAAGTGCCTGGTTTCACTGAAAGCTGAGCCAAAAAATAAACGGTAAAGGGGTTTATTCTGCCCTAATTGTCTTGCAAAACATTATTCACATACAACTGAAGCTAGCACACAAAAGATGAAGGTGCTCTCGGGTGATATGTGTATATTTACATCAGCATACAAAAAAAAGCTGTGTTCTAATGTGTTTTTATATGTGCATTTGTCTTCAGCAAGCATGAATAGAGTGTGTGTATAAAGGCATCTTGTAAAAGAAAGTCTGACACTAATAGCCTGTCCACGTGCCAGAGAAGGTATGCTACACTGCTTGGGGCCTTCCCATCTAATAATGAAATGAACAAGGCATTATTTTAGGGCCAAGAGCTTTTTGGACTTTGTTGCTGGTTATCTCCCTTCTCACTCCTTTTTAGTGACTAACAGCTCACTTAAGGTTAGGGCAGAGGTGTCACACTCATTTTTGTGTGTGTGTGGGGGGGGGGGGGGGGTATGTGTGTTTTCTTTATTTTTGTTGCATGGTCAAAGACAGCAAGCAATTTTCACAACTTCAGTTTGGTCAATACTGTAAAACAAGTCGTTCTTAACCTGGGTTCGGTGAGTCGGTCTCAGGGGTTCATGTAGGGGAAGACACACGCAACTCAACATGTTTATTAGTTATGACATGCCCACTTGGCCATCACTGGCTACAGATGATACATGATACATGACATTGCTTGTCCAATCAGTGCTGTGGGAAATTTAGTTTGCTTCGTCATCAACGTGTGACTGTCCTGATAGTACGCCGTACAAAAAAAATATCTCTTGAAATTTAAATTTTTTCTGTTTTTAATCATTAAAATTTTTTATATCTTGAATTTATAAAAAAATATATATATTTATTTATTTTCACTCATGAAGTGTTCAGTGAATGTGCATATTAACTGGTTGGGTTCGGTACCTCTTAAAAGGTTCAGAACCACTGCTGTAAAACAATCACGCATGTGGACTGCCCAATAATATACATTTGTAAATTAAAAAAAATGTCCAAATGTTGACATGGGAGGTTTCGGGCCGACGACAGCTATAAACACAACAAATACCTGAATAACTTATTTTGAAATTAATATCCAGTAAAAAATGAAATATTCAAATTTTCAATTCAGATTCATATTCAAATATTATTACATTAATTTTAAAATGAGGATTCGGGAACAAAAATGCTTGCAGGATTTCAACGTTTCTAAAAGTGAAGACAATTTTCAAGTTTGGCATTTTAGCAATAAAAGCACATAATTTATTCACGCGGGCCACATAAAATGATGTGGCGGGCCGGATTTGGCCCCCGGGCGTTCAGAGTTGACACGTGCTTTAGAGGCTTGCTGTACTGTTCTTTTTTGTCAATCAGAGTTGGAATACCATCTTCTGTCTCCATCATTTCTCCCCTCCCTTCATTTTTCGTGTGTATTTCGGTTATGTGTTAGTAACTCCAAATATCACCTATTACACTGCTGTGGATGGGCTACTTCGATAGCTATACAACGCGCATCTGAATAACTTTCTTGTTGATATGGTTAATTCTCTCTCTTTTTCAAATATCTTAAGTTGTAAAAAGTGATGGTGTGGGATGTTGACCATGGTAACTTTATGTACTGGACGAAAAAAGAAAATACGGTTCACTTGTTGTAAATTCCAGTCTCTTAGAGGGAGAGGGGGAAAGATGTCACAGATGTTAAATAAGAGGGTCTGGCTTACCCAGAAGGAGAGATACCGACGCTCCTTCCTACCGACTGCTGTCAGGCTGCTGAATAAAAATAACAATAATAATAATAATAATAATTAAATGATGTGAAAAACAATTGTAAATAGCACTGTGATTTATCCATTTTGTATTTATATTGCACTTAATTGAACGGTGTTTGTTTGTTTTTTCTTCTTTCTTCTTTCTACCCTCATTCTTGCTTCTGGAGGCTGTAAATTTCCCCAGTGTGGGACAAATAAAGCATATCTTAAAAAACATGCGTGGCAAGTTAATGGAACACTCAAAATTGTCCCTAGGTGTGAGTGTGAGTGCGGATGGTTGTTCGTCTCTTTGTGCCATACGATTGGCTGGCAACTGGTTCAGGGTGTACCACACCTACTGCCCATAGATTCATGAAGATAAACAGTTCCTAAATGGATGGATGGATATTAAAAATACTAATAATAATAAAATCTTAGACTTAGCAACTGTCATGGGATCCAGAGATTGCAACCAAACATTCAGTGTGTGTGTGCGTGCGTGTGTGTATGTGTGTGTGTGTGTGTGTGTGTGTGTGTGCGCATGTTGAATAGGTGTTTGAAGGATTTTTTAGAAAACATCCAACAGGTTTGCAGCACTGAAGGCTCTGTCACTCAAAGTGTCACCAGGTGTGTTTTTTTGTTCTTCCTCATGGGGTCGCACACATTTCTGAAATTATTTAAGATGTTTAATATCATTTTGTTTACCCCGCCAGTTTCGTGACCTACTTTAGCTTGATATTATCCAGTACATTTTATGATACTTTCTTTGCAAGTGACAGACGAGTGCATAAGCAGCACTAGAAAACTGAAACACACTTGTCTTTTTCTTCCCACGGAGATATAAACAGATGACATCACAGGGTGGTCCGCTGTGAGCTGAGCCACGCTGAGTGGGTCTCCGTTGATCTGCCAAACAGATGGAAGTAGCAACATAATAACTGCTGGAAAGAACACTGTGAGAAGAGCACGTTCATACAAATCTGTCAGTTACAGTGGAGACGAGAAAAAAAACAGACTTGTTTTTTTGAAAAAGCAATTAGTTTGATTGGCAAACAGCACTAAATCAGACATTTATGTATTTGATGTTTGTCTCTTCATTGAAAATAATTGGACCAAAAAAAACATTCACAAAGGACTTGGAACCTAAATGTTCCGCGTTTGTTGTTAATTGGGTCAAGAAGTCCGTCCTGTCATGTGTACACAATAAGAGACTTGGAACAACTGGTTGCATCCATCAGTCTTTGCTAGATTGACCTTGCGACATCAAACGGATTTGATATTATCGATATTATCATGACTCTTTCAGTCTTTGCAGTGACATGACACAACCAACAACAATTAGAGAAGCTCGAATAAAACGGGAAAAATTGCAGACGCGAGAGGGGCAGGAACAAAGGGGAAACATGACTCAGCAAAATGAGAAAAAAATCCACTGTAGGAAAAAAAATGGCCAGACAATATACTTGTAGTTTTGTAAATAGTGACCCTGCAAAACGTTTTTAATCTGATAATCAGCTCTGAGATGTGGGTGTGAGATGAAAGTTTTCCAAATCTCAAAATCTTCGGAATCACAAGTATCCTAAATTAGTGTAGTGTAACTATGAGAGGTTTTGTGTTGAGTTGATGTGGCACAGGATGATGGGTGTCACATGCCATCCTAATGACAGACGTCCAATCTAGGGTGTACTACTCTCACCCAAAGTCATCTGGGTGAGTAAAGTGAAGTGGGACTGGAGAACTGAACCAATCCTTCAGTATGTGCGTTCCTCGACAACGGGCAAACTATTGGCTGCAGTTGTTTGTTTACATTTAAACTAACCATCGAGCAAATGTGAGTAATCACACTTTGATCGCGAGATTACAATCCCAGTTAGAGGCAATAAAACTCTGCAACTCCTATTTGCCAAATGTCAATGTTAAGGAAGCTTTTGTATAATTCAAACAACTAATAAGATTTTGTTTCATTTTTTTAAAATTGTCTGATTATATTTCAGAAATCTTTTTTTTCATGTTTTTCTGTCACCTACATCAATGTTACAGTTGCAGTTGTGGTTAAAGAGCAACAGAAATAAAGTTGACTTCAGTTCCCAATAATGCTTAAATGGTGTATCAAAACAGTTAAGCTAAATAACATGTCTGCATATTATTTGCCGAAATCCTATTAAATGTTTCACCGCAATCATGAATTAATTCCATTTCCCCCCTTCCCTCTCCCCATCCCAACCCAGATGAGTGGTCAGCGAGTCCTCACCTATCTGCGGATATTTGGGACCACAATGTTTGGTGTTTCACTCCTGGTGGGCATCTCCACAGCATACATCATGGGCTACCAGTTCTTCACCACAGCCCACAATCATCTGTCCTTTGGACTGTATGGAGCCATCTTGGTTGTCCATCTCCTTATCCAGAGCATCTTTGCACTCTTAGAACACCGAAATATGAAGCGATCCTTAGAGACGCCAATTAAACTGAATAAATCTTTAGCGCTATGCATTGCAGCATATCAAGAGGACCCAAACTATCTGAGGAAATGCCTGGTGTCAGTAAGAAGGCTGACGTACCCCGGAATCAAAGTCATATTGGTGGTCGACGGCAACTCAGATGACGACTTGTACATGATGGACATTTTCAAAGAAATCATGGGATGGGACAATGTCGCCACATACGTGTGGAGGAGTAACTTTCACAGCAGGGGGCCGGAGGAGACAGATGAGAGCTATGCTGAGAGCCTTCAGCAAGTCTCGAGACTGGTCCTAAACAACAAGTGTGTGTGTATCATGCAGAAATGGGGAGGCAAGAGAGAAGTCATGTACACAGCCTTTAAAGCGCTTGGAAGGAGCGTCGACTATGTCCAGGTGAGAATGTAAAACTACACTGAAATGGCAAAAAAAAAAGAAGTCAATAATATAACGGATTACTGTATTCCTTGCATAATATTCCCTTGTTTTTGTCATTGTCCATCTGAAATTAGAATTATAGAGAACACAAGGACGATTGACACCAGAATGTAGGTTAGGGAGCTAATTTGAATAAATCCCTCTTGAGGATTCAGGTGAAAAAAGAAGACACTTTTGACATTTTTACGCTCTGCAATATGAGGTTACAATATTTACAACGTTATGAGATGCTGCTAAGATTCACACCTCATAGTTATGATGTTTTCTGTAAGGTATCTTAAAGGGGAAGTAAAAAAATGTCTACAATCATATGTTCTTTGCACTCTCATTAGTATAAACGTGGTACAGAGGAACCTAAATTTTGAATTGTTGAAATGCTTCTGTGTAACTTCAAATGTTCATAAATCGAGAAAATATTTCCCATTGAAATCAATGGATATTCAATGTGTCCGTTCCAAATGCAAAATGAAGTTATATTTACCTTTTTTTAGTAGCTTTATGTTTAAAAATAAATGAACTGAAATATAGAAACAAGTCAAAACACACATTTATCAGAAATAGAATGCCGGTACTTAAAAAAACAAACAAACATAACTATTTATTGCTGATAACTTTACCAGAAGAGAGGAACAGGGGAAGAAGACTACAGCTCCTCCAATAAATAGTCTTCTTCCATACTAACATGGAGAAAATCAGATTCAGGTGTTTCATATTATGTCGGTTTCTCTCCTAATTCGTTAGTTGATTTTGGCATACCGATTCAGGGAAATGTGTCCTTTTTTTTCATCACATTTTCATTTAAAAGATGAATACTCCATAAATTTCTTTTGATCATTTTTAGTTTGTTTTTTTTCCTGGCTCACACGAGCGAGTGCGTTCTCATGTGTCTTAAAAAAAAAAAAAACACACGTTGCCTGGTTCCAAAACGTGAGAAGAAGAGCACAGATCTTTCTGCTTCTGTATGACAAGCGCTTCCAATAACACTCCCTTGAGCTGCTTCACTTTTCTTAGGAGCCATTCTGACTGTTTCACGCTTTATTTACTTGTTTGGCAAAACATGGCACATGTATGGGATGGCATTCAACCCGGCCGCTATTGACATTGTGATTGGGTGAATGCATTACTGTATATGTAGTTGGAACTTCTACCTCGCCGCCATACACGGGTAAGGCTATATGATGTGAATTACACCAACATTAACCATTTGTTCTCTTATTTAAATATAAAACACCCACATTCTAAATAGACTTTTTTTTTTTTTTTTTTTACAAAAATTAAGTGATTTTCGGACGTCCATTAAGCTAGATTGTGATCGGATGTTCAAGGACATGGAGGGGGAACTTCCGCCTACATATGCAACGAAGCGTTATGCACGTTGCCAATGACGTTTATGCAGCGTGATAAGAACATAGATCCATCCACTTGTCCATGCCCAAACTGTTCGCATCTCGAAAATAGCACGTAAATAAAGGTAATGTTTGGGCGAAAATGTTACGTATATAGGGGCGTTTGTAGCTCAAGGCTCCACTGTATTCCGATTAATATTGTGCTTGTGGATTGGGGATTGTGATTTAAGATGCAAAATCCACCCCTTTGTAGCCATCTCAGGGGCCAAACATTTTGCCCCTTTATGTCTACAAGTACTAAAAATGACATCACAGTGTCGAACGGCTCAGTCACCAATCATGGCTTACCTGTTTTCTGGGTTAGGATTACCTGGAAGTCAAATTCAGGTCAAGAATACAATATGACACCCAGTTTATGTCCTTGCAAAAGCTTTACATAAACTCAATACTGAAATACATTGTAATGACGCCAGCAAGCCGAATACTCGCAAAAGAATCACATACGATTCTGTTGGTGTTCTAAACATGGCTCAGCTATTAAAACGACCATTTAAAGAGGAAAATTGACAAATCCAATACACACACACACACACACACACAGTGTTGCCCCACATTGCAACTTTTTTGAGTTACGAGTCATGGTTTGGTGGATTTTTTTTTGATGAGAGAACTTCACATAAACTTGACGAAAGAGAGAGAAAAAAGAAGAGCAAAAGTCTTTGATGCAATTTCAGCAGGTTGATGAGCAGGAAAATCAAACAAACACACCGAAATTGTTGTCATAGAGCACCATCTTTGTTTAACAAATAGTCTCTGCACAACCGGACTTAATAAATTGCAGATTGAATACATGACCAACATTTCAGAAATCCCCCAGTACTCATGTGGATGCGGTTTTCTGCCCCTCATCTTTTATCACTCCACCAGAGAACCAAAACACAACAATGAAAACACTCACAAGGAGCTACAGTACAGTAAGCCACAACTCACCATTCGACGCTAACACAAAGATTAACCTGGCATCGTTCCTGACGTCACTCATATGTCCTGAAATGCACACACTACACAACATTACAGCGATTGTTGTTGTGACTCAGCTTGTTTTAATGTACAGTAACTGCAATTTAACTTTTGAATGTCTTTTCATTGTCTTTTGTATTGTGTTTTTATAGAATATAATGCTACTTTCTACATATAAAATATCTAAGAAAAAATGTTGGAGTTTGATGGAACAAATTAATGGCATATCAGTTCATTTAAATGGGGACCATTGATTCGGTAGGAAAAAAAAGAGATATGAGCTTGATCACAGGACAAATTATTTCATTAGCCAAGGTGCCACTGTAATCATAAAGATAGATTTGGATATAGGCTATGTTTAATCCCTGGTGCATGGTTAACTTTCTGCCTTAGCAGAACTTCTCTGAGTGTCAGTACACTGCAAGTTTATCGTGTCCTTGTTTGATTCACTAATGGACTTTTGGACCACAAGAGAACAAAAGATAAATGGGGATATAAAAACATGTACAAAAAAAGTCCAAAAGCTGTTAATCATAATTCCAGTGGGTCAAACATTTTGCATGGCTGTACCATGATGTATTGTGTATGGTTGTTTATGTTTTTGTTTTTTTAACCCAGGTGTGTGACTCTGACACCATGCTGGATCCAGCATCATCGGTGGAGATGGTAAAGGTTCTTGAAGAGGACCCCATGGTGGGTGGTGTTGGAGGAGATGTGCAGGTAAGGTAACCAAGCTGCACTTTTAAACTTACCTTTCTACTCGTTATTGTTTTATTGATAGCCTCATACCTCTTGTTTTCTGTGTTTGCTCATACATCTCTGCCTAGATTCTAAATAAGTATGAGTCGTGGATCTCCTTCCTGAGCAGCGTACGGTACTGGATGGCCTTCAACATTGAGCGGGCTTGCCAGTCTTATTTTGGCTGCGTGCAGTGTATCAGTGGACCATTAGGAATGTACCGAAACTCACTCCTGCACGAATTCCTTGAAGACTGGTACAATCAGACCTTCATGGGATCCCACTGCAGTTTTGGGGATGACCGCCATCTTACGAACAGAGTTCTGAGCCTTGGGTATGCAACCAAGTACACTGCACGGTCCAAGTGCCTAACAGAGACACCAATTACATACTTGCGGTGGCTCAATCAGCAGACGAGATGGAGTAAGTCGTACTTCCGAGAATGGCTCTACAACTCCATGTGGTTCCACAAACATCATCTTTGGATGACCTATGAGGCTGTGATTACTGGGTTCTTCCCATTTTTTCTCATCGCCACTGCGATCCAACTCTTCTACCAAGGAAGACTTTGGAACATTTTGTTGTTTCTCCTTATTGTCCAGGCAGTGGCACTGATCAAGTCGACATTCGCCAGCTGCCTCAGAGGCAACATTGTGATGGTGTTTATGTCCTTTTATTCAGTACTGTACATGTCAAGCCTGTTGCCAGCCAAAATGTTTGCAATCGCAACAATCAACAAATCTGGATGGGGGACCTCCGGGAGGAAAACAATTGTGGTGAACTTCATTGGTCTCATTCCAATATCAGTTTGGTTCACCATCCTCTTCATTGGGTTCATCTACACTACGATCCTGCAGGCTAAAAAACCCTTTCCTGAATCAGAAATGCTCATTCTGATCATTGGGGCGGTCGTCTATGCCAGTTATTGGGTGATACTGTTGACTTTGTACGCAGTACTCATAAACAAGTGTGGTAAAAGGAAAAAGGAAACACACTATGACATGGTGCTGGACGTTTGACTTTGCCGACAACACTTAGCATGTACCACCGAAATGCCTTACTGATGCTCTTCTGACAGATGTTCTGATTAAGATGAGCCTCTCTGGATTTTTGTGTTGAGTTCAACTGCAATGGGCAAAACCAAAATGCTCAAACTTGAATAACAAGAATACAAGAATTTCAGGAGCACCATAGGATTCCTAATCATGGGATCACAGTGTCCGTTAGATTGCCTATATTTATTTTAAATGATTTTTGCTCATTTGAAAAACAATGTGCATAGGTTTGCTTTCAGGAGACATGATGACTGAGTATGGCAAGAGGAAGCATTTTCAGTTGGCAGGAAGCGTGCATGGCTTTGTACGGGCAGCTACCTCTTAGACTTGTCATCTGCACTGGGCTTCACGAAGTGTAGCATAGCTCACCCAATGAAACTTCGGAGATTGCTCATTAAGGTTTTCTTAAGCATGAGAAACTCCAGAGCATAACTGTGCAAATCCTTGTTTACCTGAACTGAAAAAGTGAAATAGCAAAGTACCAATTAGTACCGTTGCTTTCAAAAGTGTCTACTTGCTTCCACAATTAGCATTGAACTTGGCAATGTGAACGGCACATATTGCTTATCAGTTATGTGCCAAACTGTACAGTACTCAATTTGGTTTGTGTAACCGTTTTTGTCATCCACTTCTACGTAGTTGTTCCATATTGCTGTACCTTGATGGTATTTTTTTTAATACGAAATATTGCAAAAAAACAAACAAACAAACAAACAAAAACAACAATAACTATAAAATGGAATGCTGCTTTCTTTCTTTTATTGTTTTCAAGTCATATGGGGACGGTTCTGTAAAAGTTTCCCATGTTTGCCTGAGGAGTTTGAAGTAAATGCTTTATTGAAACATTTTTTTATTGTGATAAGACCGCATTTGTTTTGTGTAAAGTATGCTGTATTTACATATTCTTACTTTTTTCAACAGACAATTGTTGGGAAAAAAGCTTCAATGCCGGTTGCCATTTGTTTGTTGTGAACTGCTCTTGTGTAAACAATGTAGAACTGATGTGAAATGAAATCCGAAGAAATATTTTCTCCAAATCAATGACAGGTTTTTGGATGTCCCACATAGAAGTAGGGATGGGAATTTATAAGAATTTAGTGCCTCCATTATCGACACTGCTTATAGATCGAATTCTCTTATCAACCTTCATTAGGTAAGGAGCCAAATGTCACAGATTTCCCCACGCCGAACGAATGCCCCCCCCCCCCCCCACCGCCGTTGGACCTAGAATGGTGCCGACCCCTGATCTCAGTTATTGCCAATGGGTGTCCTGTTTTGATGACTTGATCACCTACCGTCGAAAATGTATGCACATGCCTGCAGCTAACAATGTAATGGTGATACGTGGGTTTTTTTTTCCTTAAAATTCATGGCAGTTTTCACTGATCTTATCTTCATTTACTGTACCTATGTAAAACAATCTAGAGGAAAATAATGAAATAATTAAAATAATAAGAAAAACTAATAAAAAATAATCAACCACAAATGGTAATAAAACACATATATCCGGTGGAAAAATAGCACTCAAAATATGTGAGTGGTCAAATAGTGTTCAAGGAATGCACACTGTTGGTGTGTACATTGTAATGTACAAAGTTGTTTATATCCATGATGCTCAAATGTATCACTGCTATGAACCAGTATTTGCAATTGATGTAGGTGCATTGCTGCAGGTACATTGACCCTTATTTATTTTTCATACAATGTTACTGTAACGTGTCTAAAGTCACTCTTGTCTGAGGCTGTCCTGCTCAAGGCTTGAACCTATATTTACTATCATTCTCTGGATTCAGAGTACAGTAGAGGTGGACCATATGGGATTAAAAAAAATCTCAAAAAAACATGACGATAATTCCATGATATTCTACCCCCCAAAAAATAATACTGTAAATCTGTATTTGCTTCACATGACAATTACGGATGGACAGCGTTTGTACACAACAGTTGGAATACAGATTTCTAATTTTTGGACGGTCCTTAACACACACGGTAAGGGAGATACGGCGTCTTGCGCTGTTATGTTAAGTGCGCAGTGGCTTTTGGCGTTTTATAAAGTTGTCCAACATATACTAGATGTGAGAGAATTTAGCTATGAGTGTATGAGTGTGTAAACTGAATGTTGAGCAAACACCGAACATCCTGTCAAGCGTTACCCGCATGCATGAAGTAATGTAGGCGATAGTGACATAGGTGAGGTTTCGCCGACATTTACTTCGCTTTGTAAATAGTGCAGTGTGTTTTATCAACTCGGCGAGGGTTTTCTGAGTTATTTGCGCGGTTTCACTCATCTTCTTTAGTGATAGTCGTGCTTTGTGGAGTCGCAAAGTTTTCCCCGTAAACCATGTGCTTTGTTGTGGAACATATTTGTTGGTGAATTGTTCACAGCGACTGTTTTGGCACATTTTATGTTAATCCGACGCACATCAGTCTTGTCAACCCCGACTAATTTCCAGGCTAGCAACGTGGACTTTCGTCTTGCAATGAAATAATCATGGCGATGCAATACGCCATGATTATGATAATATGCAATACCATTTCTCCATTTCCTAAATTTGATACAGTGCCATCTCCCGTTCAGCTGGTCACACGAGGTCACGTAACTGAATCCTGTCCGCTGATTCGCAAGATGAAGTCAGATGCCTTTCTCGTCCTTTGCCGTCCATGCGTACTGATTCGATGATTAAGATCTTTCATAATTTCCTCCAACGAATCAATGGACCTGTTCGACTTTTATTTTTGAGACAGTATTAATACTCAAGTTCAATGTAAAATTGATGACGACATATATCACCAACAAGAGAGTGTGCTAACCAACAAGCTAAGAGCCCGTGCTACAAATCTATCAGCTGTCATGACTGTCGTCAAAAGCCTCTAGTTCAGTGGTTCTGAACCTTGTTAGAGGTACTGAACCCAACCAGTTCATATGCACATTCACCGAACGTTAGTGAAAAATAAAAATATGATTTTAAAAAAATTCAAGACATAAAAAACTCATTTATTAAAAACTGAAAAAAGTAAACACAATTAATTGTAGTATAAAGTATATATATTTTTTAAATTGTGCACAAAATAAACTAGCTAGTGATGGCCAAGCGGGCGTATCATACCGAATTGACATGTTAAGTTGGGTGTGTCTTCACCTCAATGGCAGAGGCTCTGTCGAACCCCTGAGACTGATTCACCGAACCCCTAGGGTTTGATCGAACCTAGATTAAGAACCACTGCTCGAGTTGAACAAGGACTGACTATTGTACTTTTGCACAGCACTGGCTGGCATTTGTTACACATGCACACTGCACGAACTACAATGGCGCCATTATTGAAGCACAACTATTTGCATTTATGTCACCACAGTCACAAACACGTAACCAGAGTCACCGATATGAAACCAGAGTCACAGCCAGATTCACAAATTTGTGAAATAAATTTGCAAACGAGCGCATTGATCTGTACATTTTGGGATCTGCCTCTTGTTTGGGTGTGATCTAAAACATAATTATTGAAACTACCTGAAGAGGATACATACAGTCAATGTGTGCAGTGATTTACAAAAACACGCAGTTACTTGTGTGTCCCTCCTTTTCATACCACCAGTGGGTGCAAGCACCAAAAAGCATCGACCAATGATGGCTGAGCTTTGATGGCATAGTCTGGTTGTGTATTTACGATTCTGGTTATGTATTTGTGAACCAGTCATGTACATTTGTGACTCTGGTTACTAGATTTGTGACTTTGCAGCAAATGACTTTGCAACAAGAACAGCCCCATTGACTCACAAACCACTGTTAGAAGTAAGAGTCGCATTTTTAGCACGTGATCCTTTCACCAGACTAACCCGGCATGACTTCACTACCCGCGCTCAATCCACCTGTAATGTAACAATTGCATTGGATTGATTGGTCCTTCCTGGAGCATAAGGCACAAGAACATTGTTGTATTCCTGCCTTAGATGCTAAAAGCAATCGATACGCAGCTACATTTAGGCAAACAAACGATTCTGTGTCATCGAATTACTGGGAAGTGGTTCTCATTAAAAACCGGCTCCAGGAAATCGGGTTAGAATACAATCAATTTGATTCCCAACTTAGTAGTGTTGTTGAGACCCCCATATGACTTGAATTCATTATTTTTCTATCAGTTTACAAAGTGAAGAATCTCAAACTGATCATTGATTGGTTGATATAATTTCCACCATATCAGGTGAAAATGTGACCAGAAGAAAGACTGTGTATCTCTGCTGCTGTGACAATTGTATCGTTTTCCAGGAACAAAGAATTGTGTTTCAGATGATTAGATGTTGACAGTGGATTTAACACACGATCTAAACCTTTTTCCAAGTTGAATGAAAATCCCCAGGAAAACATAATTAACCTATTTTAATGTAATAATGTTGTGAATGATGCCTTGATGGCCGTGCTCACTTTCTTTCATCATGTGACACTTAACGACATGTGTCCGCGTCAGGATCTCATGTCGGATGAAGTGTTAAATGTTTCATTCATTATGGAAGGGTGGGTAAGTGTGTGTTGGGTCCGGGATGGGCTGGGCTGGCTTTAAGTGGGCAGTGGCATGGATCAAGGAATTGTGACAACTGCAACCAAAGTAGAAGAGGGGAATAACTGATCCAATTAAAGTGAATAAGGGCACTTGGATGAAGGGAAACAGAATTCTGAAACTATTTTTTTTTTGCTGTAGTAAAGTCAGAAGTTTGAGTTTAACTCTTATGCACTTTTATAGTATGTCTCGCCCATCGTCCTTTGTAATGCATGGCATAATCAAGATGAAATACCTCAGTGGTTTTCCATGCAGGATGCCATCCAAAGATTAATGCATTCAAAAGGGCTCATGTAATTTATGACGCAGTTTAAAGATGGATGACCAGGCCTTGTTGTTCCTTTGCTGTAGCTGTTTACTTAATACTTCATCTTCAT
Source organism: Hippocampus zosterae (assembly GCF_025434085.1). NCBI lineage: Eukaryota > Metazoa > Chordata > Actinopteri > Syngnathiformes > Syngnathidae > Hippocampus > Hippocampus zosterae. The sequence continues at coordinate 22,669,916 of NC_067455.1, read as the reverse complement.
GTATTTCTGTGTGTATACGTGTGTGTGTATATATATATATATATATATATATATATATATTTATATATATATAATCTCATCTTCCGTACCGCTTGATCCTCACTAGGGTCGCGGGGGGTGCTGGAGCCCATCCCAGCCGTCTCCGGGCAGTAGGCGGGGGACACCCTGAATCGGTTGCCAGCCAATCGCAGGGCACACATAGACGAACAACCATCCACGCTCACACTCACACCTAGGGACAATTTAGAGTGTTCAATCAGCCTGCCAAGCATATTTTTGGAATGTGGGAGGAAACTGGAGCACCCGGAGAAAACCCACGCAGGCCCTGGGAGAACATGCAAACGCCACACAGGGAGGCCGGAGCTGGAATCAAACCCGGTACCTCTGCACTGTGAAGCAATATATATATATATATATGGGCGGCCCGGTAGTCCAGTGGTTAGCACGTCGGCTTCACAGTGCAGAGGTATATATATATATATATACATATTTTAAAAAATCCTCATCTCACCCCTCAGGTGGTGTCCGTCCCTCATTCAGCTCGGGTCCTCTACCAGAGGCCAGGAAGCTTGAGGGTTCTGCGCAGTATCCTTGCTGTTCCCAGCACTGCACATTTCTGGACTGAGATGTCTGATGTTGTTCCAGGGATCTGTTGCAACCACTCATCTAGTTTGGGGGTCACTGCCCCGAGTGCTCCGACCACCACAGGCACGACTGTCACCTTTACCTTCCAGGCTCTCTCCAGCTCCTCTCTGAGCCCTTTGTATTTCTCGAGTTTCTCATGTTCCTTCTTCCTGATGTTTCCATCACTTGGGACCGCTACATCCACTACAACGGCTTTCCTCTGCCCTTTATCTATGATCACGATATCTGGTTGGTTCGCCATTACCATCTTGTCAGTCTGGATCTGGAAGTCCCACAGGATCTTCGCTCTGTCATTCTCCACCACCTTCGGAGGTGTTTCCCATTTTGACCTTGGGGTTTCCAGTCCATACTCCGCACAGATGTTTCGGTAGACTATGCCAGCCACCTGGTTTACGGCGTTCCATGTAGGCTTTCCCTGCCAGCATCTTACACCCTGCAGTTATGTGTTGGATCGTCTCAGGTGCCTCTTTGCACAACCTACACCTTGGGTCTTGTCTGGTGTGGTATATCTGGGCCTCGATGGCTCTCGTGCTCAAGGCCTGTTCCTGAGCAGCCAGGATGAGTGCCTCTGTGCTGTCCTTCAGGCCAGCCCTCTCTAGCCACTGATAGGACTTCTTGAGATCAGCCACTTCAGTTATGGTCCGGTGGTACATCCCGTCTAGGGGCTTGTCCTCCCATGATGGTCCCTCTTCCAGCGCCTCATCTTCTGTTCCCCATTGTCTGAGACATTCTCTGAGTACGTCATCCGTTGGAGCCTTCTCCTTGATGTATTCATGGAGCTTGGATGTTTCATCCTGGACAGTGGCTCTCACACTCACTAGTCCCCAGCCTCCTTCCTTTCGGCTTGCGTACAGTCTCAGGGTGCTGGATTTGGGATGGAACCCTCCATGCATGGTTAGGAGCTTTCGGGTCTTAACGTCCGTGGTCTGAATCTCTTCCTTTGGCCACCTTATTATTCCTGCAGGGTATCTGATCACTGGCAGGGCATAGCTGTTTATTGCCCGGGTCTTATTCTTGCCATTGAGCTGGCTTCTTAGGACTTGCCTCACTCGCTGGAGGTATTTGGCCGTAGCCGCTTTCCTTGTTGCCAGTTCGAGGTTGCCATTGGCTTGTGGTATACCAAGGTACTTGTAGCTGTCCTCAATGTCTGCTATTGTTCCTTCTGGGAGTGAGACCCCTTCAGTGCGGACTACCTTTCCTCTCTGAGTCACCATCCGACTACATTTCTCAAGCCCGAATGACATCCCGATGTCGCTGCTGTAGATCCTAGTTGTGTGGATCAGGGAATCTATGTCCCTTTCGCTCTTAGCATACAGCTTTATGTCATCCATGTAGAGGAGGTGACTGATTGTAGCTCCATTTCTGAGGCGGTATCCATAGCCTGTCTTGGTGATTACTTGGCTTAGGGGGTTTAGTCCTATGCAGAACAGCAGAGGGGAGAGTGCATCACCTTGGTATATGCCACATTTGATGGACACTTGGGTAAATGGCTTGCCATTGGCTTCAAGTGTGGTTTTCCACATCCTCATCGAGTTCGCAACGAAGGCTCTTAGGGTCCTGTTCACCTTATACAACTCCAAGCATTCAGTGATCCATGTATGTGGCATCGAGTCATAGGCTTTCTTGTAATCAATCCAAGCTGTGCACAGGTTGGTACGCCGGGACCTGCAGTCGTGTGCGACTGTTCTGTCAACCAGGAGTTGATGTTTGGCTCCTCTAGTATCTCTACCAATGCCCTTCTGTGCTTCGCTCATGTATTGATCCATGTGTCCACTTATCTTAGCCGCAATGATGCCTGACATGAGCTTCCATGTTGTGGAGAGACAGGTTATTGGCCGATAGTTGGATGGAACTGCACCCTTCGAGGGATCCTTCATGATCAGGATCGTTCGCCCTTCAGATCGTCCCATCCCTCAGCAGCTGGTTCATTTGTACTGCTAGGCGCTCATGGAGTGCTGTGAGTTTCTTTAGCCAGTAGGTGTGGACCATGTCCGGGCCTGGTGCTGTCCAGTTCTTCATATCTGAGACTCTTTCCTGTATGTCTGCCACTGTTATGGTAACTGGGTTCTGTTCAGGGAGGTTGCTGTGCTCCTCTCTCAGGGTCACCAGCCATTGTGCACTGCTGTTATGTGCAACCTCCTTCTCCCATATTCCTTTCCAGTACCTTTCAGTTTCCAGTCTTGGTGGGTCAGCTCTGTTGTTAGGACCCTGCCACTGAGCGTACACTTTCGCAGGTTGTGTTGCGAACAGCCTGTTTATTCGTCTGGCCTCATTCTCTTTCGTGTACCGCTTTAGGCGACTGGACAAGGCTTGGAGCCTTTGTTTGGCAGTTTCGAGTGCTTCAGGTATGGTCATCTGGATGTACCTCTCGGGTATCGGCCTTTTCATCACACCTCTCTGGGCCTCCGTCAATTGACTCAGATCTTTCCGGGCCGCCTTGATCTTAGCCTCCAACCGTCTTTTCCATGGTGGGTAACGTATCTCATGGCTTCCATGGTTGCTCTTATAGCCCAGAGTCTCCAGGATCACTGATGCTGAAGCGTATATCAGCTCATTGGTTTCTGTGATCGTTACGGTAGGGATCGCCCTCAGTGCTGCATTCACACTTTCTATGAGACTTTCAGATGGTACTTTACATAGCCGTTGTAATCGGTTTCTAGGTTGCCCAGCTTTCATTCTTGCCATGATCTTAGCTTTCAGGTCAATTGCTGCCTCGCTCAGCATTTCATTCATTGGGGCTGGCCACCCAATCTCATCATCTGCATTCATTGGGGCTTGCCTCCCAATCTCTTGTATGACCTCCTACTCTGATCTGGCAGCCTGGGGCCCTTCACCATGGAACCTGCGTTGTACCTCATCAATCTCAAGTTGTGACAGCAGTTGCCGTTTGTGGATGTTGGAACACTGAGCTACTAGTTGTTTCGTGGTCATTCGTGACTGTGGGTTTCGAAGTAACCATTTAGCCCACATTCTCTGCATGTAACCCCTCTGACTAGGGTTGCTTGAGTAGTAGCATTCCAACAGAGCCATGTTATCGCATCTCGTCCATCTCCACTTTGTTCCAGTGGCCCATTTTTCATCAAGGTGCTCTGAATATCATGGTTCTGGTGTGTGTATATATATATATATATATATATATATATATATATATATATATATATATATATATATATATATATATATATATATATATATATATATATATATATATATATATATATATATATGCATACACACACACACACTTTGGACTCTCTTTCTAATTAGAAGCTGTCCGAGTTCTTTTGTCTATTAGTGTATACATGCCATTGTTTTATTCCATTTTCTTTTTCATTCGTGTTTTTGTAAAAGAATACGTATTTTGTGTTTTCAACTGTTCTGGCATTGACTTTTTTTATCTGACCAAACAATGTGAAAATATGAGCTGGGGATTTTATTTGCAATAACAGCAATACGAATGCAATTTGTAGGGGTAAGTTATTGAATTCAAGAGAGATGATGAACCTGTGATTTTGTAGAAAATCTGCATATTTATATACAACATTATGTTTCATGTTAGGCTGTACGTGGTACAAAGGTACAATATAAAATGAGAAAATAATTTTATATCGTACGTTTTATGTTCAGTTACTACACTTAATTCAAACAATTTGACAGTGAAGGGCTGAATGCTTCAAATAGACAAAACATAACACTGCTCAACATTATTCAGAGATGGCTTTGTGTCGCAAGTGTATTTTTGACCCTGTCCTTCCTTTTTGTCTAGCTCAACACATTTATTTTTATATTTTTATTTTTTGCTATTAAATGTGACCGACAAAAGCTTTCGCAATACAGATTTTACCATGTGTTGTCATGTATTGTGATGACGTTTTACCAAAACAAATTCCACCTGTTGCTAAACCTAATTATGATGAATATTATTAAAGATGTCACCATATGATATTATTATTATTATGGTATTGTTTATATATTTTTTAACCTGATGTGCTAGAGAAAAATGCAAGGGCAGATTCTGAATCAGCGTAACAAAGTGTGTTTGCAGTTGTTTACTTACCGGTACATCTGATATAAACATTTGTACAAAGTTGTTAACCAGTGTAATTGGAAGTCCGATTTGTTGAATTTGTTGACCTTACACGGAGCACTGAAGATATGCTTCTTGTAATCAGTGATACATATTTGGCGAATGATCTGACAGGAAAGCCAGTTCTAGACAGTAAGATGTCATGACAAAGTTTCTATTTAAAAGCATTTGCACAGATATTTCAGAATGCAAACAATGTTTTCAGTTTAATGGTTCTTTTCTGAGTACATGCTACATGCTATTTTCACATACAGTTATAAGGTTTGCTTTTTTATTTTCATGCTCAGCACTTTTGTGTTTTGACAAATAAAACATTATGATTCAACGTGCTGTTTGTGGTGTTTTGGTTATTTAATCATCATTCCTGACTTCAAATGTTGCTGGAACCATTTCGCAAGAGTAATTACAATTTCTCGAAACACTGTACCTTCTATAACACATGGAGGAGGTTCAATCATTTTCCAGGTTTTCTTGCTTCATTTCACACAGTGTATTTTGAATCTGTGGAGGGCACAATAAATTCACAAGACTATCAAGGTATTCTGGAATGAAATGCATTGCCCAGTGTCAAAAAGCTTGGCTTCAGCTTCATGTCAGAAGTTCTCCAACAGAAATTTCCCACAAGACGACATTTTGAATGTGCACAAAATCCTTTAAATTGAATGAATGACTGAATATTTATATTATTTTAAATATATATTTTAAATATAATATTATAATATTTTTTCTACCTATTAACTGTGTTGAATGAAGACTGATTTATTTCTTTTTACTTTTTTATCTACCTTATTTTCTCTCAATTATTACTGTATATGTTTTTTTATTTTCAATAAACAAACAAACAAACCTATATTCTTGCTGCTGGAGGCTGTAATTTTCCCCAGTGTGGGACAAATAAAGGATATCTTATCTTATCTTATCTTATCTTAATAAAATAGACAGACAGACAAACAGACAGACAGACAGACAGACAGACAGACAGACAGACAGACAGACAGATAGATAGATAGATAGATAGATAGATAGATAGATAGATAGATAGATAGATAGATAGATAGATAGATAGATAGATAGATAGATAGATAGATAGATAGATAGATAGATAGATAGATAGATAGATAGATAGATAGATTGTTAACATTTATTTTGATAGCAGCGCGGACACCCGCTGAAATTTCATCTGTGCTGTATGTTACACATGCAGTACATTTGACAAAAAAGTTGATCAAATCCAATCCAATCCAATAGATATATAATTTGTGGCTCGCCATGGTGGTCAACTGGTGCGCAAGTCGGCCTCACTGTGCAGCAGTGCAGGATTCGATTCCGACGCCGCCCTTCCTGTGTGGAATTTGCATGTTCTCCCCGCACCTGTGTGGGTTTTCTCCGGGTACTTTGTTTTTTTCTTACATTCCAAAAACAAGCATGGCAAGTTAATGTAACTCTCTAAATTGTCCCTCAGTGGAATTGTGAGCGCAAATGGTTATGTCTATGTGTGCCCTGCGATTGGCTGACAACCAGTTCAGGGTGTACCTCGCTTACTCCCAGAAGACAGCTGGGATTAGTTACACCATGCCCATGACCCTTGTGGGAATAGGAGATTAGAAAATAGATGGATGGATGGATGGATGGATGGATGGATGGATGAATAATTTTTAAATCATATCTACATTGCTGCAAGTGGGGAGCAACCATTTCAGGGTGTACCCCACCTACTGCCCTGGGTTAGGCTCCAGCACACCCGCAACCGTCATGAGGATAAGCGGAATAGAAAATGAATGAATGAATGGATATGAACACTGGAGTTAATATGCTGTGGTATGAAAGCCTAAAATACCCTTGAGTGTGGTGGTGGTGATGCGTACACACATTCCCATGCACACCCATGCAGTACCCATCCAAAAAATTATGGCACAAGTACTTTACAGAGATCCAAAAATGAAGAAGTGTTTATGTCATTCAAAAAAATGTCCAGAGAGTCCAACTCTCACTGGAAACGGTTCAAATTAAATGGAATCTTACATTATTCTAACTAACTTTGTATAACACCATGTGATGTGAAATGTTGTCCACTGTGGATCCATTGCAGCCTGGTCATCCTAGAAGCGGGACTCCCCCGGTCATCTGTGATTAAGGGCTATATAAATAAATTTGACTTGACTTGAATCCAATTTACTGCTGGTTATGCGGACAAAACATCAACATCAGTCGTACAGGGACCAAACAGCCCCAATCAGCGTTTTTAATGCCCTATTCTCTAGAAGCACCCCCACAGAACTGCCCAAGGGACATGGTTGAACACCTCCTAATCCACAAAACATGTTGACTGGTTGGGCGACCTCTCTGCGCTCTCGAGGACCCTGCCGAGTGTGCAAAATTGTTCCACTGTTTCACAGCTGGGACAAAATCAACACTGCTCCTCCTAAACCTGAGATTCCCAACTTCCCAATTGACTCTCCTCTACAGCAACCTTGTCTAGAACTTATCAGGGAAGCTGAGGAGTGTGATCACACTATATTTGGACCAGATCCTCCGGTTCCGTTTCTTCAAAAGGGTGACCACCACCCTGGTCTACCAATTCAGAGGCTGTAGAGGCTATCAATGTTGTAGAGGCTATCAACCAGGACAGCCCACAACACCCACAGCCTTTACTAACTCCAGAGGGATCACATCCACCCCTGGGGTCTTGGCACAAAGGAGCTTTTCAAATGCAGTGACTTCAACCCCAGATAGAAGAATGCCCAGACTCTGCTTCCTCAAAAGCATGACAGCGGAATTAAGGCGGTCTTTGCAGCGTTCTTCCACACTAACTCACAACATCCCAAGTCAAGGCTCAGCATCTTAACTATGCAGCTTTGTCGCTTTCCCCTCCTGAGAGGTCGGATGGTGGACCGGAATTTTATCAAAGCCATCCAGAAGGATTGACTTCCACAACCTACTTTGTGGGAGGCACAACCACAAAATCTCTATTCCACTTGGCTAGCCATCAGCTGCCTCCGGAGTCCTACCAGCCAAAAGGCCCGATAGGGCTCCTTCTTCTCCTTGATAGCATCCCTTATTGCTGTTGTCTAGCAACGGGATGAGGGATTTGCAGCCAAGAAAGGCCCACCACCTTACGGCCTGGGCTCAAGTGAGCTGCCTTGACAATGGAGGCGCGGAAAATGCTCCAGTTGGACTCAATGTCCCCAGCCTTCCCTGGGACATGGGTAAAGTTTTGCTGGAGGTGGGAGTTGAAACTCCTTCTGTCAAGAGAGTCTGAAAGATATTCCCAGCAGACCCTCACAATACATTTGGGTCTGACATTTTGAACTGGCATCTTCCCCCCATCTGAGCCAAAACACCACCAGGTCATAATCAGTTGATAGCTCCGCCCATCTCTTCACTTGGCTGCAAGTCTGATGCCATAACCACAACGTTGATCATCAAACTGTAGCGTAGAGGGTCCTGTTGCCCAGTATACATATTGACACCCTTATGTAACATGGTGTTCCTTTTGGACATTTTTATATGAGCACAGAATTCCCTTCCAATAACAGAACACTGCTCAGGTTTTGATCAGGGGATAAATCAATAATTGATCAAGGGATAAATCACACCCTTGCAGGTCTCAATGCGCAGGTGTGCATTGAAGTCCCTTAGCCAAATGATGGATTCTCCAGCATGAGGGCTCTCCAGCACACCCTCCAATGACTCAAAAAAGGGTGGGTACTCTGAACTTTTGTTTGGTGTGTCAGCATAAACAATCGTCAGGACCCATGCCCCACCCAAAGGTAGAAGTTGGCTACCCTGTCGTCCTCCAGGGTGAACACAAATGGACAGACACCAAGCCAGGGGACAATAAGTATGTCCACATCTGCTCGGTGCCTCTCTGCATGGGCAACTTCAGAGTGAAAGAGAGTCCATCCTTTCTCAGGGGGACTGGTACCCGAGCCCAAGTTATGTCTAGTCCGAATTTCTCATCCATGTCCCTAAAGCTAGCTTCTTTAGGATTGGCCCGTCAAGCATCCTGCCTCTGGCCACCGCCCAGCTCACATCGCACCCGATCCCTATGGCCCCTCCCACAAGTAGTGAGTGCATGTGACAGGGGGCCCACATTCACTTTTTAGGCTGAGCCCGGTTGGGCCTCATGGGTGCAGGCCACGCTGGGGGCAGGGATGACCCGCGTCGGGGCAATGAAAAACATAATTCAATATTTTTACTCATCACAGGGGTCATTTCAGCTGTGCTTTGTCTGATCCCTCACCTAGGATCTGTTGTCACATTACCATGGCAGGGGCTAGAGCCCCAGACCATTTAGCTCATAGGTGTCTAAATCAAGTCCTGGAGGGCCGCTGTCCTGCATGTTTTCCAAGTCTCCCTGTTGTAACACACCTGATTCAAATGAACAGGTTCAATGTCAGGCTTCTGCAGAACTTGCTGATCTAATTGAAGTTTGTATTTCGATTTTTCCACAAACAAATAATTTTATCTGAATCGATTGGAACTGTGAGTGAACTGCTCTTTTTATTCTCCTAAGTGACATATCAGGGTAGATGATTTTAAAGGCTGCAATTTTAAAGATGCATGACATGCACCCTTCCCTCCCTACTCTAAAAGCTACCGGTACTTCAATTTAGATCATGTAAGTCAGGCATGTCCGGCCCGCGGTCGAATTTCATCCGGCCCTCGGCCCCTGTCATAAAGTCAGTGCCGTCTGGCCCGCAGGTTGGGCGCAATGGAACACGTGTTGCATTGACTGAGGTCTCGTAGACTGGTGAGTGATGTTTCATAGAGTACTGCTTCCCTCTAATGGCTAAACGAGTAATAGCATTCACTAAATGAGTAATAGCATTTAGACACTAGAGGGCATCACTCACGAGTTAACAAGACATCACTCCGTTTTTATATTGACTGATATGTCATATTTCAAATGATCCTTGCAGTTGTGGATATGTGTATTGCTTGTTCATTTCCCTGTTGTTCGAGTCAAAGGTTTTGTGACTATTGAAAAGTCATGGTGATATATTTTATGTTTCAAATCAATCAATTTGCACTCAGGAGACTTCTGTTTAAGAAAAAGTCAAGTGAATAAGCAGTTGCGTGTGATATACCTGTTTCAAATGAACCAAAAGAAATTCTTAAGATTGTTGAAATTAAAATAAAAATGGAAATGTGAAACAGACTGGCTTACTAAAATTTGTTGAACAATATTGTTGTTCAATGTATTCAATGCCAAGGTCGGCCAAGGTCGGCCCCCCGACATTTTACCACATAAAATCTGGCCCCCTTGGCAAAAAGTTTGGACACCCCTGATGTAAGTTGAACCCCACTCCAAACCCCCTCACCAAACTAAATTCTCGGGCAAACCTACCGTTCTCTTCTTTCTTTTCCTCTTGCCTGACCCCCCCTAACAACATAATTACGCTCGTTCACCAAAGCTAATTGTTTTAAAAACTCCCATGTGGTGTCCTTTGCCACAAGTAATAGTTAAACTTTTATTTTAGTTTATGATACACTAACTTGCCAATGCAGTGCCATTTAGGTACATATACCGAACAAAAATATAAATGCAACACTTTTGTTCTTGCTCCCAGTTTTTGTGAGCTGGACTCAAAGATCTAAACGTTTTTGGACATCGAAAATGCCATTTCCCTCAAATATTGGTCATTCATGAACTTTCAATTGATGGGCAACAGCTCTTGTGGAGTTTATTGCAGTCAACATGCCAATTGCCCACTCCTTCAAAATTTGCGAAATCTGTGGCATTGTGCTGTGTGATGAAACGGCACATTTTAGAGTGGCCTTTTATCGTGGGCAGCCTAAAGCACACCTGTGTAATAATCTTTCTGTCTAATCAGCATTTAGCTCTGCCTTACCTGTGAGATGGAATGGAATCTCTGAAATGATTTGGACAGATTTGTGAACAATATCTGGGGGAAATGGCCTTTTGTGTATGTTGAAAAAGTTTTAGATCAGGGCGGTCAGAAAAGTATTACTATCCATATCACCAAAATTTATATGCACATCTCTACTTATGCCCACATAAATCTCTGAAAATATCAAAACTGATCGCCTCAGTATATTCCTTAGCCTCTCATTCCCCTGTGCTTAGTGTCACTGTTCAGGACCCAGCACAGTCATCTGTATAGCAACTAGACAATGTGTTTTGGTGTACAGCACTTTGTATATGGCTGTTTTAAAGTGCTCTTTAAATACAGTTGAGTTGAATTGAGTGCCAACTAGTTACCAAGGACACGGACTTGCGCACACATTTTGTCGAAATGTCTCTGTCCTCGTGCATGCACAGTGACAATAAAAATGATTCCATTCAATTTCATTTCCCAAATTGCCACACCTGTTTTTTTTTTTGTTTTTTTTGTTTTTTGTTTTGGGGAGTGGTAAGATCAAAATGTAATGTTGCATTTTTTCATTGCTTTACCTGTCCTTTTAGTGTTAAAACGAATGTTACTTGTGTTATTTAGTCAGTTTTATTGTTGTATAAATAATCACTTGCATCTGTATCTATCGTCTCCTTCCACACAAACTCTTGTGTGATATAAACCATCTGGCATGGAAGCATACGGACTTAGAGGATACCGACTGTTTATTCTTGTGACAGAGGAATTGATTTGTGATTTTTTTTTTCAGAAAGAGAAGAGGCTGGACTAGATGAATAAAAAGGGAAAACAAGTAACAATGAAATATTCCCTTGAGCAACCCTTCAAATTTTGAAGTAACACATCGTCCTCTTTTTTTCAACTCGAGGATCCCATACCCACAAATATTAAAATGATTACAGTAATGGTGATTGTCTCAATGACAGTTTGAGGTTTGCACTAAAATAAAATTCTTGGTGCAAACACAATCCTTCTTTCTGGTGGAATTTTGTTTTATTGGTACTTGCAATAAACTTTAATTAATATTGTTGTTTCCATTAAGATGACATTCAAAATCAAACCAACATCAATATCCCTAGCCATTCTGAGGTTAATGCTGTTGATGATTGAAAATAATGATGGTGAAACTTTGTGGGTTTGAATCTCAAAAGACCAGTAGGGGGAAAAATAGACTGGAGAAAACAATGGAGAAGAGAGAAAGCCTTGTCAAGAAAAGAGCCGGGCACAATATCAATGTTTTGTTGCATCACTCAGGTCTCCTTGTTTGCTTTTTTCCCTTCTATTTCAATAAGTGAGAAGCACCGCATCGTCACATTTTTAGTATCTAAACTTCAGATGCGGCAAAAAAATCTTTAAAAAACAATGCCACATTTTTTGTTTGTTTGAGGGTTTTTTTCAATAATTCATTTGTATCAGTTTTAAATGTGTATCCTCACAAGACTTCTTGGTGATTTTATTTATTTTGTCACCTATTGTCACAATTTTCAACAGCACCTGACAAGTTGATGGCAAAGTTAACTATCGGCCTACGCAATTAAAAATGCTTTACCTATTCACCTACAATATATATGTAACCAGGTGAACCTTACTTAGATGCTTGTAGTGAAGGCTTCCTTGTTTAACAAAAGTAGCACTGTCACTTTAAGAGCCACACTAGATCAAAACACGCGGGAACATATGCAGTGTGTGAGAATCAGACCAGAAAGGGTGACATGCACGTAAAGGAGGGTAGTCGCTGAACTGTGCCCACTGTAGGTCCCAACTTGATACACCCATGATCGTCCTCGTAACCAAGGCGATATTCAGAGCACAATATCTGGAGTGGTTTGGGTTGGAGTTTGACATCTACCACTAGTGAGTCGTGTGAAAAATTGTACAGCAAGGGAGATCATTTATGTTTCACCACGTGCTTTGTACACACCCAACACACCGGAACATATCGACAAGCCTCTGCTGTTGTCTATTGTGGCGTAATTGTCTGTAATCTGTTAAATGATTTTCTTTAATCTCTTAGATCCCTTTTCGACCTCTTTTAAAATTCAGTTAACATCTCAGTCTTTCATCTTAATGCTGAACAATTTTTCATTGTTCAGTCGGGAATAAAGCCCACCTAAAAATTATTTTGCGTCCAGTCCAGTCTTTCCAAAGACCCGGCTACACAATTTTGGTGTCAGAAGTGGGATTCCCTATTAAGTTCTGAGATTGTGAGTTTAAGTATAATAGACAACAGTAGTGGTGAGAAGTGAAGCAGTCCTGACGCCATAGTGTGGAGTGTCGATGGAGTAAGGCCTTCGTGTACAGCCGGTGGTTCGTGTGGTTGAATGTGGAACAGCCTCGCATCGACACGCATCACTGGACGCGAGGGAGTCTTCAAAGCTGTCAGAAGAGAAACGGATTGACTTTTTGTGACTGTTGCGCTTTGCTGCATTAAATACATTGGAACGGAGACCTGAAAATGTCAGAGGACAACGTGCAAGCAGCTGCCATTCTAGCAGGAACCTACAGCGAGGAGGACCCAAGTTCCTTACAATTGGGTGAGGAAGCTAACTGTGTGACCGCATTACAGTCACAGATTAGAGAACTCAATCGGAAACAGGAGGCTCTCATGTCAAGCCTTGCAAATTTGGGTAATGTTCAGACAAGATCAATTGTTTACATCTCAAAGGAAAAACAAGTTGTACCTTTTTGTGGGAAGAATGGGGAAGATGTGGACACTGGCGATGAGTTTATCGAGGAAGTGGAACGAGCAATAAGAATGAGAGGTTTACAGGAGGAAGACCAAGTAGACTTCATTCTTTCACTGTTAAAAGGTTCAGTTCTAGAGGAGGTAAAATTTTGCATGCGAGGGCAACCTAAGAAGCCCAGTGACGTGTTTTCATGTTTGCGTGAAGCCTTTCGAGAAAACCGTACAGTGCCGCAACTTCTACACGCTTTTTATGCTCGCAGACAACTTGATGGAGAAGGAGTGCGCGAATTTTCACATGCTCTCTCACAGCTCCTCAATTCAGCCCTCCAACAGTTGCCTAATGTGGTATCTAATGCTCAGATCGCTCTTAGAGATCAGTTCGTGGAGGGACTGCGAGACTCCACCTTGAGGCGTGAACTGCGTAGGCTGCTCAGAGAGAGACCGGAAAGTAGTCTATTCGATGTGAGAAAGGAGGCAATGATGTGGGCCCTTGAAGACCAACCACCTCACACTAGCGTTGCACAGAACAGAAACCTGGTTAGTGACCACCAGGATAGGACTTTAGCGAAGAGAGACAAAACCACTGAAGTCCAAACTGACTTATCTGTGACCCTGCAGGAAGTAGTTAAAATAATTGCCCAACAGGGAAAGGCTATTAGTGAATTGACAAATGCCGTCCGAGGACTCACCATGACCAATAGCAGACCTAAGGTTCAACCCAAATATACGAGTGACGGCCAACCAATTTGTCTGCGATGTGGAGGTGTTGGACATATTGCTAGGCAATGTCCGGTGACACGCAAACCCTCAACATCCGACTGTCCCCAGCCCGCCAGTCCAGAGAAACGGGAATCCTCCACTGTTGTGAGCCGGGCAGTGAGGGGTCGGAGTGAAGGTTCAGGTAATTTGTTGACGAGAGAACATTTTATAGAGAGGGCTGTAGGCAAATGCCCTGAAGTAGACATACAGATTGGTGGAGTCCCCTTGCGATGCATACTTGACTCTGGAAGCAATGTAAGTACCCTCACAGAAAGTTTTTTCAGAAACTGTCTTAATGGAGGAGATGAAGATATGCACTGTACTGCTAAATGGCTTAAACCAGGGTTGTCCAAACTTTTTGCCAAGGGGGCCAGATTTTATGTGGTAAAATGTCGGGGGGCCGACCTTGGCTGACATTCTTTACATTGAACAACAATATTGTTCAACAAATTTTAGTAAGCCAGTCTGTTTCACATGTCCATTTTTATTTTAATTTCAACAATCTTGAGAATTTCTTTTGGTTCATTTGAAACAGGTATATCACATGCAACTGCTTATTCACTTGACTTTTTCTTAAACAGAAGTCTCCTGAGTGCAAATTGATTGATTTGAAACACAAAATGTATCACCATGACTTTTCAATAGTCACAAAACCTTTGACTCGAACAACAGGGAAATGAACAAGCAATACACATATCCACAACTGCAAGGATCATTTGAAATATGACATATCAGTCAATATAAACACGGAGTGATGTCTTGTTAACTCGTGAGTGATGCCCTCTCGTGTCTAAATGCTATTACTCATTTAGCCACTAGAGGGAAGCAGTACTCTATGAAACATCACTCACCAGTCTACGAGACCTCAGTCAATGCAAGACGTGTTCCATTGCGCCCAAACTGCGGGCCAGACGGCACTGATTTTATGACGGGGGCCGAGGGCCGGATGAAATTCGACCGCGGGCCGGACTTTGGACACGCCCGGCTTAAACTAACCGCAGCAAATAACTTGCCTCTACCCTATTTAGGTTATGTTGAGTTGGACGTGCAGGCAATGGGAGTCAGGATCCCTGAGTGTGGATTCCTAGTTATCCAAGATAACACCGATGAGGCTGGCAAATCTTTTCAGGGAATTATTGGAATGAACATTGTCAAGCGATGTCAACAATTGGCATTGGCACAGTTCGACACCACTTTAGGTGGTGAATTGGATTTTGCCTGGAAAGAGGCCTTTCAGCGCGTGCAAGAAACAGAGTTGGTAGAGAAGGTTTCAGCTGCTCGTGTCATAGGAACAAGCAAAGTTAGAGTACCGTCTTTTTCCGTTGCAACAGTGTACGCACGGGGCCTAAAGAGGTCGTCCAATGATGCTGTAAGCATGCTGCTTGAACCTGGAAATAGCCAATTACCAGGAGGATTGATTGTGGTACCAACAGTAGTCCCTTCCCACAGCAATGTTTTCCCAGTCCAAGTCGTCAACTTGTCTCCAGAGGACATCTGGGTAGCTCCAAGAACACGGCTAGGTATTCTAAGTCAGTGTCAGTGTAGGGAAGGCGATACCTTAGAAGTAAATTTTCAACAGATTTCGGCCAACCACGAGGAAGTCACAATTAGTCGGAAAAGTGTTCCAAAGTCAAACTGTGACGTACAGGGCTAACTAGACCGGTTGGACATAGGTGGTACAACGACCCAACAGGCAGAGTTTAGGGGGCTCCTGACAAAGTATGCGGATGTCTTTGCTCTACAAGACGAGGACTTGGGATTTACTGACAGGGTTAAACATGAAATCCCCGTGGTTGATGAAATCCCAGTAAACCAAGCATACCGTCGCATCCCACCTAATCAGTATCAGGAAGTCAAAGAACATATATCAGAGTTGTTGAGGAAAGGTGTTATTCAAGAGAGTTCAAGTTCCTATGCTTCACCAGTCGTCTTGGTCCGAAAATCAGATGGCAGTTTGAGACTTTGCGTTGATTATAGGAGGCTCAACTCGAAAACGAGGCGGGATGCTTTTCCGCTCCCCCGTATCGATGAAAGCCTGGATGCTCTAAGTGGCGCCAAGTTCTTTTCCACACTTGATCTCGCCAGTGGGTACCATCAGGTGGCAGTACATGAGAAGGATAAACACAAAACGGCATTTACCACACCTTTTGGTCTTTATGAGTACCTTAGAATGCCTTTTGGGTTGTGTAATGCGCCCGCCACTTTTCAGCGACTAATGCAGACTACAATGAGTGACTTGGCGTTTCAGATCGTACTGGTCTATTTGGATGACCTACTGGTCTTCTCACCAACCTTCCATGACCATCTCGTGAGACTAGAGACAGTTCTGAAGCGATTGAGGGACACAGGCCTTAAGGTAAAGATTGAGAAATGTCACTTCCTAAAAACAGAAGTGAAGTTTCTGGGCCACCAGGTGTCTGCGGAAGGCATAAAAACAGACCCAGATAAAATAAGTGCAGTGAAACAGTGGCCTATTCCCACTACAGTAAAGGAACTCAGGTCTTTCTTAGGCTTTTGTAGCTATTATAGGAGATTTGTGGAAGGCTTCTCTAAGATCGCCGGACCACTTCATGACGTTGTTAGCACCTGGGCAGCAGAAAATAGTCGGGCCAGGGCTAGCCAATTGGTGTCCGCTTGGACACCTCAGTGTCAACAGGCTTTTGAAGCGTTAAAAAACCGGCTCACAAGTGCACCCACACTAGGTTACGCAGACTTCACTTCACCTTTCATACTCAAGACAGATGCCAGCAATTTAAGTTTGGGTACAGTCCTTTATCAAAAACAAGCGGGTCAGAAGAAGGTGATAGCTTTTGCAAGTCGTAGACTTAGGGGTGCTGAGAAGAATGATCAGAACTATAGCAGCATGAAGCTTGAACTCCTAGCACTAAAGTGGGCAGTGACTGAAAAGTTTAGGAGTTATCTGCTCGGGTCTAAGTTTACAGTCCTCACAGATAATAACCCTCTGTGTCACCTTCAGACTGCTGACTTAGGAGCAACTCAACAGCGCTGGGTGGCTCAGTTAGCAATATTTGATTTTGATGTAAAGTATCGTCCTGGCAGATGAAATACTATAGCTGATGCCCTTTCTCGTCGACCGGTGAATGATGAGCCAGAACCGACCAGTGAAGATGCAGAGTTTGATGGTAGTGTAGCCATTTGTAGCTCCCTGAGGACAGGGACGGTTTTAGAACCAGAGTTGGTTTTGGCAGGAGTTGAGACCCATATGATCTGACAGCTGCAAGCGTCAGAGGCCAATGAGACAGTAAATGATGAAACTGTTCAAGATAATACCCCCACACTGCCGGGATATTCCAAGGAGGTACTTCAAGGATTTCAAGCTGCCGACCCGACTCTCAAAGTGGTGCGAGACTTTTGGAACCAGCAGAGAAAACCATCTTATCAAGAAAGAAGGGGCCTTTCAAAGCCAGTGCGCGCTCTGCTAAAACAGTGGCCCCGTCTCAGAGAGAGAGATGGACTCTTCTACCGAGTGATTAACGATGTTCACCTGGGAGAATGCTACCAGTTGTTACTACCTGCCTGTCTCAAAGATAAAGTTCTCAGAAGCGTCCATGACCAGATGGGACATCAGGGTATAGAGCGAACATTAGGTCTGCTGCGGCAAAGGTGTTTCTGGGGAGGCATGCATGAAGAAGTTGAGCAGTGGATAAAGAAGTGCCAGAGATGTGTTTTAACCAAAATTTCACAACCAAAGATTCGGGCCCCCCAAACTCCATTTTTGGCGACTCGGCCACTTGAGGTCGTTGCTGTGGATTTCACGACACTGGAACGTGCAACAGATGGGCGTGAAAGTGTTCTCGTGATAACGGATGTATTCACGAAGTTCAGTCAGGCAATTGCTGTTCGCGATCAAAAGGCAGATACTACTGCAAAAGTCATCTTGAGAGAGTGGTTTCTCAAGTATGGTGTGCCAGAACGCCTGCACTCAGACCAAGGCCGGAATTTTGAAAGTGCTGTCGTGTTTGAGTTGTGCAAGCTCTATGGAGTTAAGAAGACCCAAACCACACCCTATCACCCCCAAGGCAACCCACAGAGTGAAAGGTTCAACCGAACCCTACATGATCTTCTGCGTACGCTTCCCCCTGAAAAGAAAAGCCGTTGGCCGGAACACCTGTCCGAATTAGTCTATGCATACAATGTGACTCCACACTCAACAACGGGACATTCACCCCATTACTTGTTGTTTGGCGTCCATCCTCATCTTTCAGTGGATGCCTTACTGGGCCAAGAGCAACAAGTCAAAGATGATACAGTCGACTGGCTTGCCATACACCAGGAACGACTCAGAGATGCACATGCCCGGGCAAGAGAGATGGCTGAGAGCAAAGCGGCTGAGAGAATGGCCCAGCAACAGGAGAAAGTCTACTGTCCACCTGTTGATGTGGGTGAACTCGTGAACCTACGTTTCAGGCCTCTCGGAAGAAATAAGATACAGGATGCATGGGCCTCGACCATGTACAAGGTTGTGGATGTACAAGGAACCACCTACACAGTAGAGACCCTGGATGGAGGACTGACAAAGAGGGTGCATAGGTCCAACCTCCGTCCATGTGTGGGACCAGCGCCAGAACAGAGAAGTCTTTGCCAAGCGCCTGAAAAACAACCTATTCCAGCTCCACCATCAAGAGACGAGGCGGATGATATCGAGTTCGTATTGGTTGAAGAATTCAATGAACCACTTGCGAAAGAGGAAGTTTCCCAAGAGCCAGATGATAATGTTAATGTTTGTGACACTGGTTCTGAGGAGGAGGAAAATTTGGAAACGGACTCGCGGCAAAACCTTGAGGCCACGTCAGATGTTAGCATGGCCGAGGAGAGCCCAAGACCTGGGCCTGCACCGAGGGGAGAAAGAAAAGTGACTGTTAGTGTAGGTGTACCCAGTTCTGCCCTACGCAAGAGTCAGAGGAAAACTGCAGGGAAACACAAGAATCCGTTCAATCTCCCCGTGTCAGCATGCAACACCATTTCATTAAGTCCAGATGTATTCTCTCAGATTTTAGCAGGGGTGGTTCGCTACACTTCCACCTTCTCCAGAGAGGTAATCGAGTGATAAGTCACCGAGGACGTTGACTTGTAGCAGGGGAGAATGTAACCAGGTGAACCTTACTTAGATGCTTGTAGTGAAGGCTTCCTTGTTTAACAAAAGTAGCACTGTCACTTTAAGAGCCACACTAGATCAAAACACGCGGGAACATATGCAGCGTGTGAGAATCAGACCAGAAAGGGTGACATGCACGTAAAGGAGGGTAGTCGCTGAACTGTGCCCACTGTAGGTCCCAACTTGATACACCCATGATCGTCCTCGTAACCAAGGCGATATTCAGAGCACAATATCTGGAGTGGTTTGGGTTGGAGTTTGACATCTACCACTAGTGAGTCGCGTGAACAACTGTACAGCAGGGGAGATCATTTATGTTTGACCATGCGCTTTGTACACACCCAACACACCGGAACATATCGACAAGCCACTGCTGTTGTCTATTGTGGCGTAATTGTCTGTAATCTGTTAAATGATTTTCTTTGATTTCTTAGATCCCTTTTCGACCTCTTTTAAAGTTCAGTTAACATCTCAGTCTTTCATCTTAATGCTGAACAATTTTTCATTGTTCAGTCGGGAATAAAGCCCACCTAAAAATTAGTTTGTGTCCAGTCCAGTCTTTCCAAAGACCCGGCTACACTATATAGATCCAAGTATTCATGAAAAGAAAAGAGGATTTAATCTCATAAAGTACATTTTAAATGTTATTCTAATCCACAATGCACAATTTGACTATAAACACTGTGCCACCAAGCAGCAACCCTCTTCCTGCATCCGCCCAGGTCATTAAGACATTTCACATAAGTAATAACACGTATGGCGATTATACTTTGTATTATCCACTGTTATTAATTTTGTGTTTCTCTTTCGATAGGAAAGCCCATAGGAATGGGATCTTAGATTCAATCGGAGAAATGGAAATCAAAAGCCAGGAGTTAACCAGGAGAGGAAATGACGTGTGGCCTTGGAGGCACTCCTCCAAGTTGCTGACAATGTGGAGTTGGCCAGAGTGAATGACCAGGAAATTCCACCCGATGTCTGGCTGTTTTTATTTTGTATTTCAGCTGAACAAATAAAAATTTTAATTGTACAATTTGTTCTTTGTTTTGTTTCCCCCAAAAAGTCGCCATGCAAACACATTTACAGAAACCAAATACATCATGTGGTTGTAAAAAAATGCCCAAAATGCTGTCAATAAAGTTGTGTATATTTTTATTTTCACTTGAGCTTAGTTTATTGAGGTAAGAAAAAGTATTTGAAATGCCTATCTATCGATCGAGCGAGCGATAGAGAGAGAGACAGAGAGATCAGTTTTCAAGTGCCTTATGAGATAAAGGGTACCCGGTAAATAAACTGTATAGACTTACCTTTCGCCAGGTAGCAGTCATTGTGTTTCAACAAGCATCTCCACCTGCCTTTTCATCCCTCTAATTGCATGCTTCACTGTGATTCTGGCTCGAGTTGTGTTATTGTAATTTAGCTATTTTAGACATTTTATTTTATTTTATTTTAGAAATAAAACCTCTCCTCACATGAACACTTTGAGACAGTAATTCATGCGTTTGTCACATCCCGGCTCGTTTACTGCAATGCCCTTTACTTTGGAGTCAGCCAGTCCTCCATTAAGCGCCTTCAGCTGGTCCAGAATGCCGCTGCTCGCCTCTTGACTGGTACTCGTAAGAGGGAGCACATAACTCCTACTCTGGCATCCCTTCAGTGGCTTCCCATTCATTTTAGAGTTATTTTCAAGATCCTCCTCTATGTTTTCAAATCTCTGAATAATCTCGCACCCCCCTACCTCTCTGAGCTCATCCGCCCCTACTAACCTGCCCGGCGCCTCAGGTCTGTGGACCAGACATGATTAGAAGTACCAAGGACTAAACTGAGGCTCAGAGGGGATCGAGCCTTTTCTGTTGCTGGTCCCTCTCTCTAGAATGACCTCCCACTGAACATTAGGCAAGCCTCCTCGCTGCCCATCTTCAAAACCCTCCTCAAAACTCACTTGTATTCTTTGGCATTCGACTCAGCATGACTTAGTTTTTTTCTTGGTTTTACTGTTTGGTGCTTTCTACCGCCTTTATTACCGATTTGTCTTACTGTTTATTGTGCATGTTAAATTGCTCCATGTACAGCACTTTGTATGCAGTGATGGCTGTTTGAAAGTGCTCTATAAATACTGTTGACTTGACTTGACTATTTTGTGGCTGTTACTTGCTGGACAAGAAGGGTAATGCAGTTTGAGTATGCCCAAACACAGGGGTCGACAACACGCACCTCCGGAGCTGCATGTGTCTCTTTAGCGCCGCCTAGTGGCTCACTGGAGCTTTTTAAAATGTTTCAAAATGGAATAAGATGGGGAGTGAAAATATATTTTTTGTTTGAATATGGTTTCTGTAGGAGGACAAACATTCTTAACATTTTCCAATGCTGTAAAAATATGTTGAATAAATATTACATTTTAACAACGAAGATTTGCGTCATAGCCTGTGACACACGTTTCTATTAGCAGAGCGGGATACCAGGCAGGTGGCTGTTGTTTGAAGAAACGGTGTTTCATGTTCAATTCACAGAGGGAACTGGAAAAGAATGGCAATCTGAAGGACTGACAGAAGCATTTTAAAACGGTACACGTCGGTTACGAAAGTTAACGCGCTGCAAAAGTGCGTCCTGTGCCTCGTTCATCTTAGCCACCATTATGGCTGTTGCTCATTATGGCATGCGTGTGTAAGTGCGCGCGTATGCGGTCACAGGTCGATCGCGGGAGGCTGGTTGATCGAAAAATAAAGCTTTAGCCGAAAACGTTTGGGTTGCCGTGCTGTACAGGATGCACTGCGGGGAAAAAAAAACATTTAATCGGGAAGTCATTGTGTATTTGTAGCCAACTTAGTCATTTTGATAGTTGGCTAATATAGCTAATACAGATACATACAGCATGTATTGCCTTCTTTCTGAGGCTTTTAATTTGTTGCGGCTCCCGACACGTTATTTTTTTGGTCCAATATGGCTCTTACAACATTTTGGGTTGCCTACCCCCTGCCCTAATACATATGTCAACAATTTAATTTCGATAAATTCAGGGTAATTTGGATAAATTACCCTGAGCTATGAGTTGCAGACTCGCTATGTGTGAATGCAAATTAATGGCCCACACATAACTTCTTATAACCAGGGACTCCCGCTACCAGGAACTTAAAGTTCTTGGGCTTTTTGATCTGAGAGCCACTCATGGTGAAGAGGACTCTTTAAATGCTTAAAAGCTGCGGGGCCCGACAAAGTGTCCCGCTCCTGCCTGAAAGTCTGCGCTGATCAGCTGGCTCTGGTCTTCACACAAATCTTGAACAGATCCCTGGAGCTGTGTGAGGTCCCATCCTGCTTCAAACAGTCTACCATCATCCCAGTTCCCAAGAAATCAGCAACATCGGAACTGAACAACGAAAGGCCTGTGGCCTTGACGTCTGTTGTCATGAAGTCCTTTGAACGCCTTGTGGTGAACCACCTAAAGAACGTCACTGGGCCCCTGCTGGACCCTCTTCAGTTTGCCTACCGGGCAAACAGGTCTGTGGAGAACGCAGTCAACATAGGTCTGCACTACATCCTCGAGCACCTCGACAGCACAGGGACCTACGCAAGGATCCTGTTTGTGGATTTCAGCTCTGCATTCAACACCATCATCCCGGAACTCCTCACCTTCAAACTTCTCCACCTCGGTGTGTCCCCTACGATCTGCCAGTGGATCCTCAGCTTCCTGATGGGACGGACACAACAGGTGAGACTGGGAGCAACAACATCATCAACCCACACCACTAGCACTGGAGCCCCACAGGGATGTGTCCTCTCCCCACTACTCTTCTCCCTCTACACAAACGATTGCACCTCAACAAGTCCAGCTGTCAAACTCATAAAGTTCGCAGACGACACCACGGTCATCGGTCTCATCAAAGACGGCGAC
Source organism: Hippocampus zosterae (assembly GCF_025434085.1). NCBI lineage: Eukaryota > Metazoa > Chordata > Actinopteri > Syngnathiformes > Syngnathidae > Hippocampus > Hippocampus zosterae. The sequence continues at coordinate 22,646,858 of NC_067455.1, read as the reverse complement.
AAGTCTGCGTAACGACAACAAGTGGAGCAGCTGGAGCTCTGGTGCAGCCGACACAACCTCAGGCTGAACACGCTCAAGACTGTAGAGATGACCGTGGACTTCAGGAAACATCCTTCTCCTTCTCCACAGTTCCCCCTCACACTATCCATCCCTATCCTATCCCACTATCCCTGTGTCAACCGTCGAGACCTTCAAGTTCCTGGGAATCACAGTCTCCCAGGACATGAAGTGGGAAGTCAACACCAACCACCCAGCAGAGGATGTACTTCCTGCGGCTGCTGGGGAAGCATGGCCTGCCACAGGATGTGCTACGTCAGTTATACACGCCAGTCATCGAATCAATCCTGTGTTCTTCCATCACGGTTTGGTTTGGGGCTGCCACAAAAAGGACAAAATCCGAATTCAACGGACAGTTAGGACGGCGGAAAAAATCATTGGCACCGCCCTACCCACTCTTGAGGACTTGCATACTGCAAGAATCAAGTCAAGGGCACGGAAAATCCTCCTGGATCCCCCGCACCCTGCCCACCGCCTTTTCCAGCTACTACCCTCAGGCAGGCGCTACAGATCTATGCGCACCAAATCCAGCAGACACTTAAACAGCGTCTTCCTTCTAGCCATTAACCCCCTAAAGAGTCACTGACGTAGTCACTCTTCTTGTACAACAAATACTGCTACTGGTCACTCTAAATGGTTCAATGATTTTTTTGCACCAACTGTACAAACTGTTATAGTATTGTATTCTACCACTGATCACTTTAGCTCTGCTTGATACTTTGCACAGTGTCTCACAGTTGTCAGTGGGTGGTACCAACTCACTACGGTTCACTTACATTACGAAATGAAATATTTCCAAAAATTGTTGATCAGTGATATTTTTGTCATTTTAGAATGTGTCTCTACATTTGTGTCTAATCCAGTCTATGTGTAAGAAAAAATATTTGCATTTAGAAATCAACATCAACAAGCACATTATTCACACAAAAGATGACAAGTGGAGACTTTCATACAATGGCAAACCCATTTTTAGGTGTCTGTCCAGAGACTCCATGTTTTAAATCCCAAGAAATTAAAATCTCTATGATGAGGTCAGATGAAAGAATGAGTCAAAAAGCAAGACTGTTATCAAGACTTTGATGCAGTTTAATCTGCAGTGGACAGTTTGATTTCCAAATAAAATTGCGAAACAGCTCTCTGGGTGGACTTTTCCCATTTTAAACCATTCGGATGTTTTGAAGGGAACTTGATGACAAAATGCTTGAAGAATAAAACACCACTGGCACTTGAATTAGGAGAAAGGTAAAAAATCAGCCAATGCAGTCTGGATTTAGGTCTGTGATATGTATGATGAAAATTGTAATCAAACAAATAAATTGTTGAGTAACACTCAATGTTTAACATTGTCTCTGTGGGTGGTACACCATAAACAGGTTGACATTTCCCTCACTGGGAGGATAAGAGTTGATGGGAACTGGCAAAAAGATTAACCGCAAGCACGTATTTCATCTTGCCAAATTCAGATATGCTTAATTTGTCTGAGCACTGATCAGAGGAATTTAATGGAAACTAATGCATTTTTTTCATTAGTTTCCATTAGTGTTTCAAAACAATGTAACTGCAGTCAAAACAAATATATGTTTCCTCCATGCCATCACACAAAATCTCAGACTTTGTGTGCAAACTGGAGAAGATCAACCAATTTTTAAGGTACCCCAAATTAACTCTGTAAGGCTACCTCATACGACCCCTACACTAATTTTCTCAGGCAGTTGCAGAGTATGAGCACAAAATACACACACACGCGCACGCACACACACGCACACACACGCACATACACACACAGACACGCACACACACACACACGCACACACACACGCACGCACACATACACACGCGCACACACACACACACACACACACGCACGCACACACACACACGCGCACACACACACACACACGCGCACACACACACACGCACGCACACATACACACGCGCACACACACACACACACACACGCACACACACACACGCACGCACACACACACACGCGCACACACACACACACACACACACACACACACACACACACACACACACAAACTGCACTGAAGGCAGGCAGTGGGCTGGCTGATTTATTGTTGCCAGGGGAACAAGGGATTCAGGGATTCTGTGCTCCAGATGTTTCACAAACAAAAAGGGGACTTCCTGGTTCCTAAAGGACTGGAAGTGCACACCAGGCTTTTGTGTTTTCTAGCCTACATATGTTACTGAGGTTCTCAGAGGCTTGTGTTTGTCAGCTGTAACTCCATCAGCATGTGTGTGACATCAGAGGAGACCATTTACAGAACCTTCCTTCCCAGCAGACCCAGACATTTTATTAAAACACACCCACAGTGGCCTTACACATGCACCCCACTCTAACACACGTGCCACACGCATACACACTACGACATAATATGATATTGATTGAGTTTGAAAGTGTATTCTTTTTTATTTATCCATTTGCTTTTAACAAGCTATAGAAATTACACAAAATACAAAATGATTTTCAGGAAGTATAATTGTGAATTCACCTTTTGGAAAATCTATCTATCTATCTATCTATCTATCTATCTATCTATCTATCTATCTATCTATCTATCTATCTATCTATCTATCTATCTATCTATCTATCTATCCATCCATCCATCCATCCATCCATCCATCCATCCATCCATCCATCCATCCATCCATCCATCCATCCATCCATCCATCCATCCATCCATCTATCTATCTATCTATCTATCTATCTATCTATCTATCTATCTATCTATCTATCTATCTATCTATCTATCTATCTATCTATCTATCTATCTATCTATCTATCTATCTATCTATCTATCTATCTATCTATCTAGCCATCCATCTATCCATCGAGCCATCCATTTTTGTTCATGTCACATCAAGTTGTTGTTTGTTTGTCTTAGCCCTTGTCAAGGTTAGCTATGTTGTTGTCCAAGTTGTTTGTTTGTTTGTTTCTTGGAACCTCATGATTGATTTAATGTTTTATTTGATGCATCCAAGTACATTGGTTACATTTTTGCTTTCTTTAAATTAAAATAGTCTTTGACTGCAAGCATGTAGAAAAAATCACGGGTGCAACTACCTGTGCTACACCGGAAGTAACTGAGCCATTTTATTCTGTGATTATTGTTTCCTGGAGTAGTTTATTTTAACATTTTTCATTTGCTATTGTATATGATCATAACCTTCCATCGTACCGTATTTAAGAATGTATTGCATATCTTGGATACTTGTTATGCTGTTATACTAACAACTGCAAGGAGTTGACACTGTTGCGACCAAAGCAATGTTTTGAACAGGCAACCTCGACGAGATGAAGAGAACATTGTAGTGTGAATTGGTTTAGTTTCCACTGCCTAACCAGGGATGACGAATACATAATCTGACCAGATTGAATGAATCATTGAAAGAAGCTCTCCACAGTATCAATCTGGGACTGCTCCAATGTGATCTGCTTGGAAAATGCGGGACTTTCAGTACAATACGTGTGCTACTTGTGCATGCCCACCAAACTTTTGTTTTGTCTTGGAAATGGATTAAAATGTCATCACCGGCATGCGTCTTGTTTTGACTAGTTGAGTCCTGTTATTTTGTTGATTGGCACGGGGGGCACCTTGGCATTCAGTGATAGTTATCGTTTTTGCAGTGTAAATATGCAAGTAAAGGGCATCTTAAGTAACACAACATTGATTTTTGCAAGGTGGTTGACTGTTTAGCTCATCGGCCTCACAGTGCAGAGGTGCAAGGTTTGATTTAGGCCACGGACTTCTTGGGTGGAGTTTGCATGTTCTCCCTGTGTGGGTTTTCTCCAGGTACTCCTGTTTCTCCCACATTCCCAAAACATGCATGGTAGATTAATGAAGCGCTCTAAATCAGGGGTGGCCAACCAGTCAGAGACGAAGAGCCAATTTTTTTACTGTGTTACTGCAAAGAGCCACATCATACCCTTCCTCGCACAGGCGCACATGCGCAGACACACACACACACACACACACACGCACGCACACACGCACGCACACACACACACACGCTCGCATGCACGCACTCACGCGGGTCCCCACCAGTGCACTCGCGCACATATGCATGCACACCACGATGAGTAACAGTCAGAACGGGCCAAAAATGAATGAAAGCTAAAGATATTCACAAACAAATCTTTCTTTTCCCAACCCATTTCCTCCTCCCACTTCTTGCGGTCGACTTGGGACCGGTTCGCTGGCTCCCGGTCGATTCTGATCGACACATTGGGCACCCCTGCCTTAAAATCAGAGGTAATTTGCTGACTAGCTCAGCGCTTAGCACCGTTGTTTGCGCATGAGCAGTGATGCAGTCATCTGGTTGCCCTCTATGTCAATCAAATAACCGGATTGATGATAGGCTGACTAGTTTAGCGCTTAGCACCGTTGTTTGCTCATGAGCACTGTCGAAGTCATCTGGTTGCCCTCTATATCAATCAAGAAACGGGATTGATGATAGGCTGACTAGCTTAACGCTTAGCACCATTGTTTGCACATGAGCGGTGATGCAGTCATCTGATTGGTTGCCCTCTATGTCACTCAAGTAACAGGATTGATGATAGGCTGACGGAGTACGTTCTGTGAAGTTAAGAGCCTTGTTTGAATGGCATCGCCACTGCCGAGGCGTTTTCGACGTTTGTCGTGTGAGAGATCCGGAGCCGCTTAGAACCAGCCAAAGAGCCGCATGCGGCTCGCGAGCCGCGGGTTGGCCACCCCTGCTCTGAATTGTCCCAAGGTGTGAGTGTGAGCGCAAATGGTTGTTCGTCAATTTGTGTGCCCTAGTGATGGGTCCATGAGGCCTCATGAGGCGTGTCGACACACTGACACACTGTGTTGATACTGTGCTGATACTGTGTCACTGACCACTGCCACCTGCTGGACCTTCAAGATCCCTGCATCCAACCCACTCAACAGACTTTACTGACTGATAATTTCTTTGTATATTGAACATATAAAATATACAATTCGGTAATAAATTGGCAAAAAGTGAAGGTAAGATATAAAAAAAGGAAAAGAAAATAGTCATCATCACAAATATGTGTTCAAAGGAGTAGAAAGAAGTAAAAAAAACCCTAGAGTCCTACCCCTTCTTATATATGAATTGATCATTTTTCAAAATAGAAAAGAAAGTCTACATATCAACAAATGCTTTTACCCTTATGTATGCTGTACTTATACATTTTTACAACTTTAGGTTTGTATATACAGTACAAACTCATTGGAGCACAAGTATATGTCGATTTTCTCATATTCATAATGGATGCTACATTTCATTAATATATTAAATAATCTCATCAATGTATTCCTGATGTATTGCTATATTTCATGGGTGTATCGAATTTATTAGCTTAATTCTGATTTGTGTAGTTGTCTTGTACTACTCTCAAATTCATTTTTAATCTCAGCAAGAGAGTTACTCATTTTACTGGTCCGTTTCAGAATCATTCCACAGATTTACACCTATTACAGATACACTCCTTTGCGTGATGTTTGTTCGTGTTTTGGATTTTTCTGTATAGGTTAGTACCCCTTAAATTATGACAACTTTCTCGAATTTTAAAAAGCTTCTGGATGTTTTGGCAAAGGAGGTTATTGTGTGCTTTGTACATTAATTGGGCGATTTTGAAGTCAACCAGGTCATGAGATTTCATTGTTTAATTTGATAAACAGTGGATTTGTGGGTTCCGTCTATTTGGAGCCAGTGATTGTTCTGATTGCTTTGTATTGTAGTTTTAAAACAGTGTTTTACTGGCATTTCCCCATATTTCCACACAATAGGTCAAATATGGAAGTAATAAAAGTGTGTACAAGGATTTCTTATTCAGCACATCCTTAGTTTTGGGAGGATCCCTATGGTTTGGGATATTTTTCTTTTATTATCTATTATGTAGCTGCCAGCACGGTTTTGCATCTACAACTGTTCCAAGACATTTTCATAAGGTCATTCATCGATTTGATGAAGTGTATACAATATCATTCACATCCATGCATTCATTTTGCAACATTCAATGTGTTCAAATAATGTGAAGATCATTTGAATGAGGATGCTTGTGGGCTTTGATTTCACATTTTTATTGAGAAAAATAAGATGCTCCAATGTTTTAAACTTCAGCCTGTTGCGTCTTTTACAAGCAATTTCTCCTGCTGTGAAGAACACACGCTCACAAGGGACGGATGTGGCTGGCGTACAAAGGAACTCCTTTGCGAGGTGGGAGAGGTTTGTGTTACGAACTCGGGTAAACCGAGTTAGGGAGGGGGATCCAAAAAACGTAGACAAAAACAAGGTCTCCGATGTAAAGACAATTTAATGTCCAAATCGAATCGGAAATAAGCGAGAACATAAAGCGCTGGTCCACAATGAGGACCAGGAGGTAAATCAAAAACGACTAACAAAAGGAGCTTGCACAAAAGAGCAAGAAAAGGAAAGTAAAGCTACAAACTACGAACGAAAAACTATGTAACACTTTGTACACGCGAGAAAAGCCAGATCATCAAAACAAAATGGTACTTACACACAAACTTGGTACCAAGACTACATGCGAAAACACGACGAGGTCAAAAGCCACTAGTCAATGAGCAACGAGGTAAGCAATGCCATAAACAATACTCCCACAACAGGTGTCGAACGTAGGAGTCCTTAAATAGTGTCTCTATTGATTAATGATTGCCAGCAGGTGTGCTAGAGAGACCGCTCCTGCCACCTGCTGGCCAGACCGAAAAACCGAAATGTGACAGTACCCCCCCCTCAACGGACGCCTCCTGGCGGACCACCCGGCTTCGACGGGTGCGCTGCATGGAATGCCCGAAGCAGGGACGAGTCTAAGATCCAGGAGCCGGGGACCCACTGCCGATCCTCTGGGCCGTAGCCTTCCCAGTCAACCAAATACTGAAAACCCCTACCCCTGCGCCGAGAGTCCAAGATTTCACGCACGGTGTACACTGGTTCACCGTCAACGATTTGTGGAGGAGGCGGCGACGTGGGCGGAGGAGCCAGGGGACTGATGGCCACCGGCTTCAACAGGGAAACATGGAACACGGGGTGGACCTTCATGGTGGGCGGCAGTCGGAGCTTGACGGAGACGGGGCTGAGGACCGAGTCCACCTCGAACGGTCCAGTGAAGCGTGGCCCCAACTTGCGAGATGTACCTGCGAGTCGTGGATCCTTAGTTGCCAGCCACACCTTCTGTCCCACCTGATAGCTGGGTGCTGGGCGTCGGCGACGGTCAGCGATCTGCCGGTTCCGCTGAGCCGTGCGTGAGAGTGCTGCTCTGGTCTCCTTCCATACGCGATGGGCCCGTCGTAGATGCAGCTGTATGGAAGGGAGTTCCACCTGACCCTCCTGAGAAGGAAACAGAGGAGGTTGATAACCATATGCTGCCATGAAAGGAGACCGACCGGTCGCTGATGAGACGAGGGTGTTGTGGGCGTATTCCACCCAAGGCAGGTGGACCGACCACGAGGAGGGGCGATCGAGGCAAACGCAGCGCAGAGCTGCCTCCAAATCTTGGTTCATGCGCTCCGTTTGACCATTGGACTGTGGGTGGTATCCGGAAGACAGACTCGCCGTGGCCCCCATGGCCTGGCAGAAACGTTTCCATACCCTGGAGATGAATTGAGGGCCCCGGTCTGACACAATGTCCACCGGAATTCCATGAAGACGGAAGACGTGTTTCACTAGGAAGTCGGCGGTTTCCTGAGCAGAGGGCAGATTGGACAACGCAACAAAATGGGCAGATTTAGAGAAGCGGTCAACTATGGTGAGTATGACAGATTTTCCCCGGGAAGGAGGCAGGCCGGTGACAAAATCCAGGGAAATGTGGGACCATGGTCGAGAAGGGGTAGGCAGCGGTTGCAGCAAACCAGCCGGCAGTTGGTGGGACGCCTTACTGCATGCGCAGGTGGAACAGGCCTTGATATAGTCCTGGGTATCCTTGCGTAGCTCCGGCCACCAAAACCGCTGCGACACGAGGTCCAAGGTCCGGTTCACCCCTGGATGGCATGCCACCTTAGAAGTGTGCCCCCACTGTAACACCTCTGCGCGCAGAGGTGGGGGCACAAACAGTCTCCCGGTCGGACAACCAGCCGGGACTTGAACTCCGTTCTGGGCCTCCTTGACCTTACGTTCGACGGCCCACCTTAGTGCCCCCACGATACAATGGTCCGGAACAATGCTTTGGGGTTCGTTGTCCTTCTCCGCAGGGTCATGGATGCGGGAGAGTGCATCTGGTCTAATGTTCTTAGAGCCCGGGCAGTAGGTGAGCGTGAAGTTGAAGCGAGTGAGGAGAAGCGCCCACCGTGCTTGGCGGGAGTTTAGCCTCTTGGCTGACCGGATGTAGGCAAGGTTCTTGTGATCAGTGTACACCATGAATGGCTCTTCAGTGCCTTCGAGCCAATGTCGCCATTCTTGCAATGCCAATACGACGGCTAGCAGTTCACGGTTCCCCACGTCGTAGTTGGCTTCTGCTGGGCTGAGGCGACGAGAGAAAAAGGCGCAGGGGTGAAGTCTTTGGTTGACTGGGGATCGCTGCGATAAGACGGCCCCCACGCCGGACTCCGACGCGTCCACCTCAACGACGAACGGATAGGAGGGGTTAGGATGCTGTAATACTGGAGGGTTCGTGAAGGCTTTCTTTAATTCGGCGAACGCGTGGTCAGCATCAGTGTCCCACCTAAAGGGGATCTTGACAGAGGTTAACCGGGTCAGAGGCAGGGCTTTCTGGCTGTAGTTGCGAATGAAGCGACGGTAAAAATTAGCGAAACCTAGGAAACGTTGCAACTGCTTTCTATTGGTCGGAGTGGGCCAGTCTACTATGGCCTTAACTTTGGCTTCGTCAGCTCTCAGCTGACCCTTCTCGATAATAAAACCCAGAAAAGAGATGGACTCAACGTGAAACTCGCACTTTTCTGCTTTTACGAATAACCGGTTTTCTAGTAGACGCTGCAAAACCAGCCTGACATGGTGTTGATGTTCTGCTAGAGTCCGAGAAAAAATTAAGATGTCATCTAAATAAACAAAACAAAACAGGTTCAGAAAATCTCTTAATATGTCATTAATGAGACACTGAAATACCGCGGGCGCGTTCGTTAGCCCAAATGGCATGACCAGGTATTCGAAGTGCCCTAATGGGGTCTTGAATGCTGTTTTCCATTCGTCCCCCTCACGAATACGGACCAGATGGTAAGCGCTTCGTAAATCGAGTTTGGAGAATATAGTGGCGGATTGGAGGGGGGCGAACGCTGAATCTAATAACGGAAGTGGGTATTTGTTCTTGATGGTGATTTCGTTCAGGCCCCGATAATCAACACACGGGCGTAACGTCTTGTCTTTCTTCTCAATAAAGAAGAATCCGGCCCCCAGTGGGGATTTAGACGGCCGAATGAGGCCAGCCGCGAGTGAACTATCAATATATTCTCTCAGCGCCTCTTGTTCCGGCTGAGAGACCTGATATAAACGGGAATTCGGGAGTGGGGCGTTATCTATCAGGTCGATGGCGCAGTCGTACGGCCGGTGAGGCGGCAATGACTGGGCACGGTCTTTACTAAACACTGGGCGCATGTCATGGTAAATACGCGGAACTTTGTCCAAACAAATAATTTCTGGTGGCTCGTTACGGGTCGGCCCTCTCTTTTCTGCCGCCGAGCGCAAACAGTGAGTATAGCAAAATGCGCTCCAACTCTCGATTGCCGGACGTTCCCAGGAAATGACAGGGTTGTGTTCGCGCAGCCACGGCAACCCCAACACTAACGGTACCGATCGAGACCGCATGAGATAGAATCTACGGTATTCAATGTGATTGCCTGATAATTTTAGTTTCACCGGCGCTGTGATCTCTTTCACTTCCGCCAGGAGTTGCCCGTCAAGATCGTGAACCCGCTTTGTCTCAACCTGGCAACCCAGTTCCTTAGCTAGGCTGGGGTCTACAAAACAATTGTCCGCCCCAGAGTCCACCAAGGCCCGAACAGAAATGACCCGTAACGGACCGTAAAGAGTTCCGTCCAACTCGAGTCTTGGTGGATGTCCAGGATGGACCTCCTCCCGTCTCGACTCACGGGACGCAGTATCGGGCACAAACTCACAGTTTTCGGGGCGCCCGGAAGGGCGGGCCGGTGTCGAGGAATAGTTGGAAACCCGGTGTCCAGGTTGGCCGCAGTAGAAGCTTGCTCGATCCCGAATCCGCTGCTCTCTCTCCGCTGGTCCCAGGCGTCCGCCTCCCAGCTGCATGGGCTCCTCCTCTGCGTCGGCTGGATCGGAACACGAATGACGCTCGGGTCCGGGTGGTCGCCAGGACTCGTGCTCAGCCGGCCGACGACCCGTACGTCGGGGTGGAACACGGGTAGTTCCTCGCTCTTCCATACGTTCCCTCTCACGCTCTCGCATGCGGTTGTCCACAATGAGGGCCAAATCGATGAGCTCCTCCAAGTTGTTGCTATCGTCGCGGGTTGCCAGTTCGTCCTTTAACGCAGCACTTAACCCGCGGCGAAACAAACCACACAGGGCGCGGTCCCCGTAACCGCTACGGGCGGCCAAAATGCGAAATGAGATGGAATATTCGGCAACGGATTGTCGTCCTTGCCGAATAGCTAATAGCCGACCTTCGGCCTCCCTTCCCATAACCGGATGTTGAAATACGCGACGGAACGCGGCGACAAACTCTGGGTAGGAAGACCGAAGCCCGGGTTGAGCATTGCTGATCTCTACTGCCCAAGACGCCGCCTGACCAGTCAACAGGCTCATAATAAACGCCACCTTCGTGCTATCTCTTTCGTACGTAGCTGGTTGTTGGTCGAATATTAGAGAGCACTGGTGTAAAAATTGCTTGCAGAGAGCCTGCTCTCCCCCGTAGCGAGGGGGATGGGGGAGATTGGGCTCTCGCCCCATGATCAGGGAAGAGGGTGTCCCGGATGAAGCCGCCGGGACCCTTGGGGGTGGCACGCGGGGGGTCGCGTGTTCCCCTTGGGAACACAATATTTCCAGCCGCTGGGCTAGGACGGCGACTGCCTCCCGGAGCTCCGTGAGCTCCTGTTGTTGCTGGCCCACTAATTGCCCCTGGCTGGTCAAGGCGTTCATGATCTTGTTAATGTCTACAGGATCCATTTTGGTGGGAGTATTCTGTTACGAACTCGGGTAAACCTTGGGAAAGAAGTGTGTTGGTCCTTCCAGTACAGCTGCTTCCTGGAACCTTGATTGTCAAACATGGAGTGGAGAGTCAACCAATAATTACTGATTGTCAATTAATCATCAACATAGCAACCGTGAAAAGATGAGTGAACGTTTGTATACCTGGCGTAATACCGGGTGTATCGCGAACTTCATTCTCATGCTTGGCCCGATAATGCGTCAGCATGGTGGAGGTGCTTCTGTTGGCGAATTGACTTGGCAAATTCGACATTTCACCTGTAATGAAATGTGAATAAGAAGTAACTAAGAGTTACCTTGAAATGTATTCGGATTAGAATGGTACAACACGTCAATAATCTGAGAGGCACTCGGCGAGTGCCTCTCGCCGAGAGGCTCTCGGCGACAGAAGGCGATTTGAATAAATAAATAAATAATACCTTATTCTCCAGGACATCAAAATGGTCCCACACGGCGGATGATTTGCGTCTCTGCTCCATAATCGGCAAGGAAGGCAAGGCACGAACACGAAGTCTGCACTGACACGAGCTTCGACAAGCGAGCGTGAGTGAGGTCTGGCTTGTTTCGGCAGGTGTTCCTTATAAACACTGTGTGGCGGGCTTTTGCTGCGTCAACGCCCTCTGCACTGAGTCGACGCCCCCTGGACTAAGTGGCGCAGCCTGTACTGTGCCAAGCAGCCGATGCAGTCTAAACTGCACCGGTGCAGTTCACGTGTCAATTAGCAGCCTGGACTGTGTCAACGCAGCCGATGTGTCAATTAGCAGCCTGGACTGTGTCAACACAGTCGATGTGTCAATTAGCAGCCTGGACTGTGTCAACGCAGCCGGTGTGTCAATTAGAAGCCTGGACTCTGTCAACGCAATTCACGTGTCAATCACGTGACGTAATGAGTCAGCACATGCATCGACACGTGGTTTGCTCTGTGAGCCCGGTGCATGTGTCAATGCATCGGTGTCGCTGGACCCATCACTAGTGTGCCCTGCGATTGGCTGGCAACCAGTTTAGGGTGTCCACCGCTTTCTGCCCCGAGACCGCTGGGATAGGCTCCAGCACACCCCGATGCACCGGCACTGCAAGAATCTGCATCCATAGCAGTAAGGGATCCGTTGGGACAAAGCGTCAGCCCACAGAAGCTCCCCCCGCTGAGGGGACACTGGAGAAAGTGAACTATTACTAAATGGATGATCATTTTAAAAGACAAAATTGAACTAAAAGCCTAAAACTTAAATTACAAAAACAAAAGATTATCATCCTAAACCATGAATGCTACAATTATCAGATCTCATAATATATAGTAAATACAGCATGTAACTCAGATGTTAAGAAATTATCAGACATAAGTAAACATGAAGTTAAATGAATAATCATACATGAAATCACTCTTAATTTAAAGCTAAATTAGAAAGTTGTGTCTTGAAACTGTTCTTAAAAACATGACCATTCTGTTCGGCCCTGAGGTTCTCCGGCAGGCTATTCCACAAATGGTAGAATGCCTCACCGTGAGAGTATGTGCTGACTTTGGGAAGGATTAAAAGGTTGGTGTCAGAGGATCTCAGAACTCGCAAAGTTCACACGATAAAGGTACTTGTGAAAGTACTTTTATCATGTGAACTAAATCATTATGATATTTAAAACTCACGAAGAATACTTTAAAATTAATCCTGAAACGCACAAGGAGCCAATGCACAGATATTCAAATTAGAATTATACTGTATGCTGCCGCTTCTAGTCTTAGTCAGGGCACGTGCTGCTCTGATCCGTAGTAATTCCAGCCACCTTGTGACATGCTCCTGGCTTGCTCAAGGACATGCAATACTCAGATAGGTCAGTGTGGCCTGGAAAGGGGATCAAAAAATTGGTAAAACTCACACTGTATTACATATTATAGCATTGAACGAGATAGACGTTCAGAATCAAGATCACAGTGATGCATCTTAGAGTTAACAGCACAAATCAAACAGCAGTTTAGTTTCCACACAGTAATTTACAGTCCAATGTCCTCTGAGCTCATCTATAAACTCTGTAAATCAATTTCAAGTGGTGCTGCTTCTTTTTTACATGCAAGATGCACCTTGGTTCTGGGAACAGGGAGAGATAAACAGGACTAGACTTTTCCTCTAGTCACCTTTAAAAGCGCACTATTCAATGATCATGAGAAACAGTTATTGTGCAGTTACTGTTCAGTTCCATGAAACTTAGCTTTTATTAGGTCTAATAAAGTACACTAAGTCACTCTTCTGCTCCAGTGCTGATGGTGTACTGTAGTTACCTACAAGGGTGATTCTAGGTTCAGAGTTTGAGGGATGCTACAGAGAGGTCTATGGTTGCTAGAAAGACAGGAGGGCAAGGGGCTGTTTGTGGGGTTTGGAGTTGTAAATTGGTCAAAACAATGTAAATATTAGCGGAGAAAAGCAAAATATACACATCTCCATCCATCCATTTTCTTGTTTGCCTATCTTAACAAGGGTCACGGGGCATGCTGGAGCCTATCACAGCTATCTTAGGGGTGTAGGCGGGGAACACCCTGAACTATTTGCGAGCCATTTGAACACTCTAAATTGTCCCTAGATGTGAGTGTGAGCGCGGGTGGTTGTTCATCTCTGTGTGCCCTGAGATTGGCTGGCAACTGGTTCAGGGTGTCCCCTGCCTTCTGCCTGAAGACAGCGAGGATAGGCTTCAGCACCCCCCGCGACCTTTGTGAGTATAAAGCGGATCGGAAAACGGTTGTGATGGATGGCATTCTGAAGACTGAATACACACTGTATGAGTCACTAATCTTTCACCAAGTCGACATTTGAGTCAGCTCTTTCTGACAACTCCCCTCACATCAACAATTGTGGTTCAATGGTCACATCTAAACTTACTCTGAAGACCCCCTTTTGGCAAATCGTGTGTGAACATGCATGTTATGAGTGAGTCACCATGTATCTGTTTGTATGTGAGGGTAGCAGGCAGGTTTATGTTTAGGATGAGGGTTGGAGGAGTGTCTAAATGTTTTGCTGGCTTCAGCCCTAACACCGGCAGATGTTATGACACCATAATGAGTTGAAGGCACTTGTACAGGACTGTCATCAAAATATGACAGAATATGTTACTCGCATATGTACTTATATTTATTGCTGCCATATGGCAATATCCTAATTAGAAATAGGTTTAAAATACACGAATTCCAGAGACATGAGATCGGGGTCAGAGCCTACGGAACAGTGGTGTGTTAAAAGAATAACAACTCAGGACTGAAAGTCCCAAGTTTAGGTCAAACCTGTGAAGAGAGCGTAATGAAAAGCAAGCAACAGATGTAAACCACTGTCCACTTGTTTCACTTGTCTCTTTGGGTGGGCTTGAAGAACCCTGAGATTAAACTCACAGATGTTTGACAAATGTTATACACAGCCACTTTCATAAACAACAACCCCAAGGATGTTTAGATGACTGGCAGCATCATTTTATGGGTCTAGAACAACCTCGTCTGTAATACCAATCAATTGTTTTATCCCTATAATTAATTTGGTTAACTACTGACAAAAGACATGATGGCCACTTGTGATTTTTTTGTGATCTTACTGATATTGAGCAGCAGCGGCAGTAATCGCATTTATTTTTCAAGGTGGAATGGTTAGGATAATAATAATACATTTTATTTGAACATATTTTTCATCATACTCAAAGACACTTTGAACGCACACTTTAAAGCAACATTTACACATGTTTTACAACAAACAAATCTCAAAAAAGAAGAAGAAAGGAAGACCTGAGGGAGATTATGATACCTATTCAGAACCTTTACACCTCCGCCAACACAGTGGCTTGTCTCCAGTGCTTTGCTGCAGATGTCACCATCTGCTCCAACCCATCCATCCACTTCAAATTAGAAACTGATGGTCTCACCGGTTGCTGCTTCATCTTTTCACCGATAACCCAACAATTCATCACCCGAACATTATTTGGGAAAGGTAGGACCTTATGCCGATAGCGGTCAAACTGTTCCGTTGTCTTTGAGCAGCCGGAGCACCAAACCTGCCCAAGCTTCCTCCTCCCATGTCGCTGTTCCTCCACTGGTCGCCTCGCCCTTCACAAGCCCCAAGACACCTGTTTCCACTGGGGAAGAACAGGAGCCACTCTGCAGAACCCTCCTCTCCCAATAGGAACACGCCTGGCAAGTTGCTTATGTTCTTTGCATTTTTTTTGGTGGAAACCCTGGGGATATCAACAACCAATTCGCATTCCGACCTACCAGTCCCCTGTTCGACCACAGAAGCCAGTCTCCTAATCGTGCCGACCAGTGTATGCCATTGACAGAAACCCCCTTTGACTATGACACACCAGACTGTTTCCTTTTCCCTCACCAATTGATTTTCAGGTGGTGCATGACATGTTCCTGTACTTGCAATACACGTTCTAGGGCTGCCACCCATTCCTGCTCCGGTACAGCCACCACCTGTTCCAGCTCCAGGGGCACATGCCCTGCGGCTTCTACCCAACCCTGCTCCAGCAGCACAAGCCCTCCAATCTTACTTCAGCAGAGCTCAAGTGTGGCCTCCCGAATGACCCGTGTGCTCACCATCTGGGCTGCCCACCCATGTCTGAAGCCTGTCTCCTCTTGCCCCCTCAGCCCTCCTTTTGAACAGCGCAGAGGAACGCCCCTGGGTCTCAAGGTCCCTCATCCTCAACCTTTCCCTTCATCAGCACTCATACTAAGAGTTCTCTCACAAGTCAGGTAAACCACCTGGTGATCACCCTTTGTTGTGGGCTACTGTTGTGAATGTCTGTTGTCACTTGTTATGCAGTTGCGATGGTTCTTATGTCCTCACCTTTTGTCACCTTTATTGTGTCAAATAGGATTGGGTATGGCCCGATGTCTCTCAATATTTAAGATGGATTTGCTCAGTGACACGTGGTCAGAATGTCAAGCTTTTTTCGATGTCAGATCGTGACATCCAAACTTCTGGATCCATCTTTGCTCTCTATTGTTAGTTGGCGTTTTTGTTTTCTGTATAAAACGTTGCTCTTTGTTGTAATTTTTTATTTTTGGAAATAACGACTCAGTTGTTTTCACTTCTGAGTCCTGTCTGTTTCTTGGGCCCAAATTCCTCATCTGATATGACAGATCAACCAAATGAGTGATGACAAACTAATTATTATGCTTTGCAAAGACAAACGACCAAGTGCACTCAACCATGACCACTAAAGATCGGTTAAGAGGACTTAGCTTTGTCAACTTGAAAGATATTGACAAACTTTAATCAGCACTATGAATATATTATTATAAACAGGGACAAAAATCAAAATAATTAAAATCCCAAAAAATGACATAGTGAATTTAAACTTCTGATTGTACGGATTGAGCTAAAACCCGAGTGAAAATATTGTTGGGGTTTTTTTCACAATGTTTTCCATGATATACACAGTTGAGTTAGTTGTCCATGTTACATTATCATTAACATTGTGTTTTGAAGTTGCTGGTGATGTAACTAAGAGACAAGGAAAGAAAGAGGGAATCATTAAGTTTGGGGTGCTCCACCCTTTGCTCTAAAAATGTCAAATGTCAGTCGAAATATTCAGAGAGAATTGCTTTCTGTAATCCACCCTCGCACTCACCGGTATACTGTACTTGTAAACTTCCCAGGTGATACTTCTGGCTCTGCTTCATGGGGTGTGAGGTAATGCTTCTAGGAATGGATAAAACGAGAGGGATGAGGGTGATGAAAGATTGAGAGGGGTAGCAGGCGGGGATTGTGACATAGAGTGACCCTTTTTTAGGAGTATCCCACAGCTGTGTAGTCCGCTGTTGTGTTTGATTCCAGAAAAGTAAGGCGCTTCTCCCTTGTGTCCATCAACACATTGCTTCAATTCCGATACTCCCAGCTAGAATTTATGCGGGTTTTGGGGTGGATCAGCGATCAGTGAGTTTGAAAAAAACAATGTTCAATCATTGATTCATAAAATGGAGCAATATACTGTATCTATTTGAACAACTTAAATACAGTAACCAGTCGACCCGTCTTCGCGGGAACTTACTGGAAAAAAATTAATAAAATAAACAAAAAACCGTCAAAAAATGCTACTTAACATTAAATATAACATGTTTACAACATCTCCTTCTTTAACATTAATGAAAACAATTCATGAATATTGGCTGGCGTGTTTCCTCAAACTACTTTTGTTTCGGTTCAATAGCTGTAAACAAGTCTGTGCACTTTCTTTCCAGCTATGCCAAGCTGCCTTTTCCTGCTCTTCTTTGGCTCATATTGGAAACCGGCTGTGTTGTACAAGTTCGGGTGACCAGGGCGAGAGCTATGTGGTGGCTAAAGGTGGAAATGGGGATTTTATTTATTTTTTTTCTTGCCAGTGTCACACATGGATGCAGTATTTTTCCACCCCATGTCTACCAATAAGTTATTTACCTTAACTGCTTATTTAAAGAATAAATATACACTTGATCTGAATGCAAACTCTAAAAGGGTCTGTCTGAGGCAAAGAACATCATTTATTAAGTCAACATTACTCAAAATCATTGCTTTCTCACAATAGCAAGAAAATGACAGGGCCGGGAAGTCGTGGTTTATCATACCATCCAGCGTCAAAAAGTTTCATTAAATGAAATGCACATGTAACCCAGACATGCTGCAGAATGCCTCTGCGCCCTGATGAAGTCTGCGTTGTATAGTTGTGGGTGTGTCGTAGTGTGGAGAGAAAGAGCACGGATTTCAGTTCGTGGCTGAGACAGTTGCAATCACATTTCCAAAATAAAAAAAAAATTAAAAAAAACTGACCGCCGCCTCACTTGTACGGTGAAATATAAATAAAAAAGTACAAGATGAACCCCTTGTTTCAGCAAGCGCTCAACTCACTGCAAATACGCCAACTAATATTTCCAATTTCATTACCACAAACTAAATGAGCATGTCAACACACATTAAAAACAAGTTTAGCTGAACAAGATCAAAGGATGGCATACTAGTTGAACAAGAACTAAGGATGGTATGTTAAAATTAATAGTATAGATTTGACGACGATGGCATACTAGTTGAACAAGAACTAAGGATGGTATGTTAAAATTAATAGTATAGATTTGACGACGATGGCAGGCACACTCAACTTGCAAAAATCAAGCACAGACTGCAACATAATGGGCGTCCAGGTGCAAACACAGACGACACTGCCGAGTCCCAACAGGGACTAAAAGCACAAAAGTGCTTATCCACTTTAAAAAGACAGTGAGAGAGCCACACCATGTGGCAGCCTCTAGTCATTACCTGACGCACACACATACATATGTGTGTGTGTATGTATACACACTCGGAATACAAGCAGGAATCAGTAAACAGCAATATTTAGAATTTTGAATAATTACGGAATTAATGGCTTATTGGGCTTTTTATATACGGTATGGTATGAAAGAATTGCATACCATATATATGCCAGTATGCAAAATGGCGTCAGTGTCCGTTGGTCACTCTGATATGCTGTTAGCTAGCGAATCAGTGCATTAGTTGGAATTGAACTATAGGATAGTACAGTACACAAAAGCAAATCAGCGGCAAAGAAAATTGAAACATCTAGTAAATTCAGAACAGCACAACATTGTTCCTGCATGATTATTCGCGTGACGGTCATTGTTCTGGATGTCACCTTGGCCACTCCCCGAAAAATTTCTGGGTATGCCCACAGACCAGATTGATTATTTTGTCCGACCAACATTGTTTGTCCACTTTTTACCTGGCATGCTTGTTCCATCTATGTGACAAAGTAAGGACATTTTCAAAGACATTTAGCTTCAGTGTATCTGTACATCCTGACACACACATCCCACAATCCAATGGATACTACTTTGTAGTACATATTGAATTACCGGTACACTGAAAAGTACAGTATGTTTTTTGCTTTTTTTACAGTCATGTTTCATTTTATTTACAGACTTAAATTTTACCATACAATAATACAAAGACACATGATCTTTAGTTCAACCATTTACTTTAAAAATAAGTACTTTGGAGGTAAGTATAAAAGAAAAAAATAACATTTTTCATTAAAGTTTTGACAAAACTTTGTCATCTCTATAAATCTGCTGAACAAGTATGTCATTATTGGCACACACAACAAAATCGCACGACTTCATCTCAGTTATCAGAAGCTGCCCCTGAACCTGCCAGTAGTTCGAGTGACCCTCCTAAAGTTCCTGCTGGCCTTCTTCTGCTGGTTAACAAAGCTCTGAGCATTGGGACATTTAATTTCACCCAGGCCACATTTTGGTCGCTCCGGAGGATCATATACCAGTCCATCAAGTGATGCTTCAAGCCATTGTGCATATGGATGAATCATGACGCCACGTGATGATAAATTGAGATTGCTCATGGTTGCATCATCTTTTAATGAGCCTTCCTGCATGTTGACCCCTCTATTCATCAGTGGAGTTTGCCTTGTGTCCCAGATGATCAGATTCTCAGCAGACTTTTTTCCTTGCACATAAACTTCCCTAAAGTGAGATGCAGTCACCCTTTCCTTTCTGTGAAGATGCCACTCGGGTGCTGCCCTTTGAATTCTGGATGAGGCTTCAGTGTGACAAGACTGGGATAAGGTGATGTGCAGTGAGGGCGAAGGAAGCCGCTCTTGGGACGTTGGCACAAAACTACAGTCACTTAGAGGAATATGGTAGTCGTCCAATGGTAGGTTTGGCGGGGCATCCTGATGCATGGTGAGTCCTTGAGGAGATGGTGGAAGCTGATGATAAGACAAGATGCTTCCAGATTGAATTTTACAGAAGACTGAATCAACAAGAGGTTTGTCATCTGAGATGTGCATCTTGCAGATAAGAGGGCATTGATCGGGCTCAAAAGCAATATAGTGAGTGAGCTGCAGGGTATTCATTGACTCATTTCTATGGTGTGTATTTATGCAAAAGCACATTGAATGTGTATTCATGGAAGATATGAAAGCAACATCCCTGAACAGAACCCAATTACCATAACAGTGGCAGACATACAGGAAAGAGTCTCAGATATGATAAACTGGACAGCAACAGGCCCCGACATGGTCCACACCTACTGGCTAAAGAAACTCACAGCACTCCATGAGTGCCTAGCAGCACAAATGAACCAGTTGCTGAAGGATGGGACTCACCCAGGATGGGACTTACCTGCTCCTAGGTGGTGGAGCCTCAGACTTTTTCATTGATCGGCAACACCGAGCTCTCCGGTCACTTCCCCTGACAGAGCGTTTTTATCTGATACCGAGAATTACAAACATTATGTGAGCACATCAGTCATCATTAAGAGCGAAAATGTCAGTTAATGTGTCATTGTGAAAATTAGAAAGCTTGAAACATTTTTGTCAAGTTTAAGTAGCATTAGCTACTTACCTTTGATGTAGGAACACACCTAAAATTTAAATCATTTATCCATTAGGCTTTATGGAGTTCAAGTCGCAAAAAAACTTACTGAGACTTGAGGTACATTAGCTTCAGGAGGACTGAAGCTCTGATGACCCAGCCATCTTCACATCAACAGCAATACTTTAAAATGCAGTCACCAATATTGCATATTATTCCCTTTCAATTACAGTATATTCATTATTTGTCTTCTTGCTTTTTCATTTTTTTTCCAGGTCCCTCATGCTGCTTTGTTTCGAAGTGGATGAAACCGAGCCATGATTTAACCCTGATCTGTAGTGGGACAAAAAGTCATAACTCAAGTGAGAGGGATTAAGGGAACTACTCCAAGGGAGTCCTGCATGTGCAATCTATTTATTTTAGAGGTTGGTATTTACTACAGATGGCATAATAGCAGAGTAGAGTACCAAGAAGGAAATGATAGTTGCGCTTGCAGACCCTGCAGAACATTAGAATTTTATCAGAGCAGAGGCACAGCCAAGACTTCAGATTCATTATTTACTAATAATCTATAACACAAATTTCTCAAATTGAACTCTGGATTACGTTTATAAACACACTAGCTGGTTCGCCGCCCTCCGGGCGGCTCATCAGCTAGTTCCTGCGGAAGGCTGGTAAGGTGGGCCTTCGGCCCACAAAAGTGTTGTTGCTTGGTTCAACTTTTTGTTCATCTTCATTGCTTATTGCGAAAATAAAGAGATGTTTAGCTCTACTAAATAACTAACAATTTCATTGCAATGCTTGTGGGTAGACAACATTTTTTCGCTAAGATGCCCGCGCGATCGTAGTGAGCCACTGCCTGAGCGGCACAGTGGCGGCGCGCAGCGGCGCGGTGAAGTAGGTACGTTTTGAAAAGGGACAGACGGAAGGACAGACCGCGTGCGGGACGACGCACAATATATATATATATAGATATATTTTCTCTGTGTGTACTTTGTACCCAAACATCACAGTGTCCTCATTAGTGGATTGCTTTTTGGACCTGACTCTGTGTTTATAAGGTGTGATGCATTTTGAAGCTGGAAATGCCCAACATGCCCATTATCATGCAACAAAATGTGGTCACAACTTTCACATGAATATTTTATATGTAGCAGTGGCGGATGTGGGTCTGTCAAGGAGGGGAAGCTCAATTTCGGCCTACATCATAAAACGTGTCAGTTTATTTATACGTGGATTCTACTCTCCGTTCCTTTTCAAGAAAATTATCTGTGACCTTGTGATACCAGCAAGGCGTCTTTTCCAGGGACTTAACTAATGACATACAACAACTACAATAAAACCCACCGGTAATGAAAGATTAATTTGTCGCGAGTCGCTTTCAACAAAGAGAGTGTAGCTCAGATGATTAGAAGAAGTTTCCAGTTCAATTTAGAACAGAATGAGAATTAAAAATGCCCCCACGATGCCTACACTAAAAGATCGGTTGACTGGCTCATTTAGCTGTCAATCAAATAGAGATTCAGCCTCAGACAGATCATCCAATCATCATGCAGAAAAGCTCAGCGTCCGGGCCAGCCCATAAACGCCCACTGTACGTAGACTCCCAGAAATGCTGAGCGTCCGGTGGGCGGGACAAAATCAGCATTTATCCAATGACTCGGCTCAGTTCAATGCATTGGGACAACTTAACAAACATCCCTCGATAGACGCCCAGCGTCCACACAATTTAAAGCGCAGTAAAGCTGCTGGAATTAATGAGAGTCACGTCGTAACCAGTAAAAAGAAGATGATTCGGAAAAAAAAATTAGCGTGTTGTAGCGCATATTTAGTCAATGACATGTACACACAATTTTATATACACACATGTGTTTGATCACTTATTTTTGGATATTTTAGGGGAAGCTGAGCTTCCCTTGCAGTCTTAGAGCAATCGCCTCGAAATGGAGTCAAGATAACACAAGACACCTTCATATTTACAGCACATTTCATACACGAGGCAACTCAGGGTGCTTCACACAAACAAAGACACAACACCCACACGAATTGTTGGGACATTGCAAAATTGCTATATTTCAATGCATTTGCACATAGATATTTTATTGATAGTTTAACAATCAGATATGTGAACAAGATTGCAAAAGGAAAAAATACCCTTCATTAATTGACTAACAAATAAAAGTGACCTAAACAGAATGTGCCATGAGTTAGGCTTTTTGTTCTCTTGCATATAAATACAAACATAACCTAACCAAAGTTGTTTTTTGTTCCTAAATGTAACCACATAAACCAATTTGTTTCTTCTTGTTTAACCTCAAAAACTACTCTTCTCTTTTCCCACCTTCAAAATTATGCTCGCACTAAAATGTAGCCCCCTGAAAAACTCAGAGAGTGATTTACAGTAATACATTTATGATTACATTTACCATACATCTCGTGAAAAGTTCTGTGACATGAAATTGATTTGACGGTTAGAACACTTTATGACACTTGTTTCTCCGATGAATTTGAAAGCAGCATTGGCCTCACAGCTAAGGTCCGGAAAAGGCGGGTAGAAGTTCCGCCTTAATGTGACGTTTCGCTCATGCTACGGTACGCCATTTGTGTCTAGCCACAAAAAGCGCGGACAGTGTCGAATTTGGGAGAGTCAAGGGTGAGTTTGACTTAATGAACGTCTTTCGTCGTAGTATTAGTGCCGTCCTAAACCACGAGTGGCTTGCACCAACAGTGGTTCTGTGCTAACCGCATTATACGTACTGTTTTTGTACGGTTTTAGGTAACCGACGTTAGCCTACTTTTTGGGCCTCTGTGCCGCCGTCGTTTTCTGTGTTTCATAAGAATTAAGACCCACCCTTCACTTTGCTGTGATTGGCCTATACGGCTAATGGCGAAATTTAATTGGTTAGTCTTCCCATAAGTGTTGAGTAGCTACTCCTAGCTCGCAACGTTTCCCGACTTCTGCATTAGATCGATTCATCAGTGTATTAAAAAGAGAATTACACCACAAAGCGTTTTCACACGTTGTTGGTTGTGATGTTGTATCATGTCTCGCAGTTCTTTAAAGAGCGGACGTACTTCGGTCAACTCAGTGTTACTTTTTAGCTAATACACCTGACAACACGCTTAGCACAATTAATATGACCTCATATTAAAACTGAAACCAACAAATTTCCAACGGATCACCAGCAATCATTATATTATATTGCTGTAAGTCAGTAGCTTTATTTAATGACATTTGTGTGCATTTTTTCCATCCCGTTCCACTGTACCGAGTCAAAGGACAGCTTTCGCACGTTTGACGAAACGGCAAGAAACATCAACATTTCGCTGGTCTGGTTGTAAATTGTTGGAGTCTCCTGCCTAAATGCACTTCATTTGCATGACGTTGCATGAACAAGTATGCTGCAGAAAGCATGGGCAAACAGTCCATTTAATCCATGCAAGGTGCGGTTTAGAATTACTACAATTATTTGTGTATCTTTTAGCTGCGTGAGCCAATTTCTAGCCTCCGACTGGCTCTCCCCAGCTACATTCTTTGAACAAAGTAATTGGTGTGTGTCTGAAGTACGAAAAGAAAAAAGTTTACTCGATAAAGGAACCTGCTTGCAATACTGTTTAAACAATGTGCGTCTGGAAACAGTAGATGGCGACTTGTGCGCGAATTTGTTGTTTTTGCTTCTGGAAAGTTTGACTGCACTCTTATTGCAGTGGTTTCCCGAGATTGAATTTGGGTGCCTCTGATTTCTGTATTAGGGTAATAAAAGCTTCCAAGTTGAAATTATGTGCTGTCCCATTTTGTGTAGGTGATTCATCTGTCATCAACTCAAGTTTTCACACTTTCATATAAATGGAGCAAGTTAAGACGTTGATCAAAAACGAATCTTGAACTGCAGGGTCCTTGAAACAAAATGCCAAAAAGGAGTTGCGAAGATAATGTCCAAATGGAGGACGTTCAAGCCAACTCGCCCAGTAGGACTTTGAAGCCTGAAAAAAAGGATGGGGAACTGACTCGAGGGCTGCAGGAAGACAGTGTGCCCGAAGATGTGAGTACTCGTTGCTCCGTTTGTGACTTCTTAGCAAAATGTCCAAGATCACTGAAGATTCACTATGCAAGGAAACATAAAAAGAGCGCAGATAAAGCTGCAAAACCTACAGAGGACAACCAAACCATTTCTGATGATAGTCGAGGCGAAGTTCAAAAAGAGATGGCCATGGAGACAGAAAGTTCTGCTGTGTCAAATCCAGAGCCAGGACCAGATGATCCAAGATCTGTTTCTCCCGATGATAGTTGCAGTCAAGTTGCAATGTCAGAAAAGCAGTCAAAACAGGCCATATCCATTCAAGAGAGAAGAATGAGCAAACGAACCCCCAAACCCAAGATTATCTATTCATGCAACTACTGTGGACTTGAGTTTCGGGACAAATCTCCCCTTGATGTTCATGTCCAGCGATACCACAGCAAAGACAGCCCACGGACAGGTGAGTTTTTCCTCTATGCATTGATCGAATAGACCTTCTTAAACAACGAATGTGGAACTTCAGTTTATGAGCAACCCGTTTTACAAACATTTCGGTTTAGGAACTTTTAAAAAAAATTACTTCAAGTTACACACTATTTTAATTTTGTTTGTTTATTGAACGCATAAACAAGGACAAAAAAATTACAGAGAAAGGACATGAATAGTCTTTGAGCACTGTTTACATGTTCAAAAGGGAGTCGGGAGAGGTAAACAATTTATCTAGTCCGTGGTATATTTTGACTTATTTCTAGAGCTGTCAAAAGATCCAAATATTTAATGGAATTAAAAATGCAAATGTCATAATTAACTCTAATTCAAAATGAATCGTCATTACTCACACATTCATCTGAATTTCCTTTTATACTTTTTTGTCAAATTTTTTCCCGTTTTAATGCTATCATCAACATGGAATCATGAATCAGTTTTCTATGTGCAAAATGCTAATATTTACTGAAACAACGATTTTCAATTTTATATGAACGTTTTTCACTTGGAACAGTTATTCACACATAATCTCTCACACAATATTATTTATATGGACACGGAACATATATATCCGTGAGTCGTCACCTTACCGTGGTGGAGGGGTTTGTGTGTCCCAATGATCCTAGGAGCGAAGTTGTCTGGGGCTTTATGCCTCTGGCAGGGTCGCCCATGGCAAACAGGTTCTAGGTGAGTGGCCAGACAAAGCACGGCTTAAAGACCCCTGATGAAGATTAAAATAAATGGACTTCAGTTTCCCTTGCCCGGACGCGGGTCACCGAGGCCCCCCTCTGGAGCCAGGCCTGGAGGTGGGGCTCGTTGGCAAGCGCCTGGTGGCCGGGCCTTCACCCATGGGGCCCGGCCGGGCACAGCCCGAAGAGGCGACGTGGGTCCCCCTTCCCATGGGTTCACCACCCATGAGAGGGGCCAAAGGGGTCGGGTGCAATGTGAGCTGGGCGGCAGCCAAAGGCGGGGACCCTGGCGGTCCGATCCTCGGCTGCAGAAGCTAGCTCTTGGCACATGGAATGTCACCTCTCTGGCAGGGAAGGAGCCCGAGCTGGTGTGTGAGGCAGAGAATTTCCGACTGGATATAGTCGGACTTGCCTCCACACACAGCCTGGGTTCTGGTACCAGTTCTCTCGAGAGGGTTTGGACTCTCTTCCACTCTGGAGTTGCTCACGGTGAAAGGCGCAGAGCAGGTGTGGGCATACTCATTGCCCCCCGGCTCAGTGCCTGTACATTGGGGTTCACACCGGTAGACGAGAGGGTTGCCTCCCTCCGCCTTCGGGTGGGTGGACGGGTCCTGACTGTTGGTTGTGCATATGCACCAAACAGCAGCTCAGCATACCCACCCTTTTTGGAGTCCTTGGAGGGTGTGCTGGAGAGTACTCCTGCTGGGGACTCCCTTGTTCTGCTGGGGGACTTCAATGCTCACATGGGCAATGACAGTGAGACCTGGAGGAGCGTGATTGGGAGGAACGGCCCCCCGATCAGAACCCGAGTGGGGTTTTGTTATTGGACTTCTGTGCTCGTCACGGATTGTCCATAACGAACACCTTGTTCAAACATAAGGGTGTCCATATGTGCACTTGGCACCAGGACACCCTAGGCCGCAGTTCGATGATCGACTTTGTAGTTGTATCATCGGCTTTGCGGCCGCATGTTCTGGACACTCGGGTGAAGAGAGGGGCGGAGCTGTCAAGATAAGATAAGAAAACCTTTATTAGTCTCGCAATGGAGAAATTCCCAATTCACAGCAGCAAAGTTATGAAAGGAAGAAGTAGAACAACAAAATATAAGAGCTGCTGGAAAGGCAGCCACTCTTGCGGCGCCATTTTGAAGTCAAATAACAAAGATAACACAACACATAAGACACAGACAGTCGTGCAATCTTCACCACTTTTCTGCATGCACTTTGGAGTCTGAAGCAGTTATAGATGAAAGAGGAGAGGTACAAAGTGTCCAACTGATCACCACCTGGTGGTGAGTAGGCTCCGATGGTGGGGGAAGATGCCGGTCCGTCCTGGCAGACCCGAACGTATTGTGCGGGTTTATTGGGAGCGTCTGGCGGAATCCCCTGTCAGAAGGAGTTTCAACTCCCACCTCCGACAGAGCTTTTCCCATGTTCCGAGGGGAGGCGGGGGACATTGAGCCCGAGTGGACCATGTTCCGTGCCTCTATTGTTGAGGCGGCCAATCTGAGTTGTGGCCGTAAGGTGGTTGGTGCCTGTCGTGGCGGCAACCCCCGTACTCGCTGGTGGACACCAGCAGTAAGGGATGCCGTCAAGCTGAAGAAGGAGTCCTATCGAGCCTTTATGGCCTGTGGGACCCCAGAGGCAGCTGACGGGTATCGACTGGCCAAGCGGAACGCAGCTTCGGTGGTCGCCGAGGCAAAAACCCGAGCGTGGGAAGAGTCCGGTGAGGACATGGAAGCCGACTTCCGGACCCCTTCGAGGAAATTCTGGTCCACCATCCGACGTCTCAGGAGGGGGAAGCAGTGCACCACTAATACTGTGTACAGTGGGGATGGGGCGCTGCTGACTTCGACTCGGGACGTTGTGAACCGGTTGGCAGAGTACTTCGAAGACCTCCTCAACTCCACCAACACGCCTTCCTTAGAGGAAGCAGAGCCTGGGGACTCTGAGGTGGGCTCTCCTATCTCTGTGGCTGAAGTCACCGATGTGGTTAAAAAGCTCCTCGGTGGCAAGGCCCCAGGGGTGGATGAGATCCGCCCGGAGTTCCTCAAGGCTCTGGATGTTGTGGGGCTGTCCTGGTTGACACGCCTCTGCAACATTGCGTGGTCAACAGGGAGAGTGCCTCTGGATTGGCAGACCGGGGTGGTAGTCCCTCTTTTTAAAAAGGGGGACCGGAGCGTGTGTTCTAACTACAGAGGGATCACACTCCTCAGCCTCCCTGGTAAGGTCTATTCAGGGGTGCTGGAGGGGAGGGTCCGTCGGGAAATCGAGCCTCAGATTGAGGAGGAGCAGTGTGGTTTTCGTCCCGGCCGTGGAACAGTGGACCAGCTCTACACCCGTAGCAGGGTCCTTGAGGGTATTTGGGAATTCGCCCAACCAGTCTACATGTGTTTTGTGGACTTGGAGAAGGCATTTGACCGTGTCTCTCTGGGAGTTCTGTGGGGGGTGCTTCGTGGGTATGGGGTAACGAACCCCCTGATACGGGCTGTTCGGTCACCATACCACCGATGTCAGAGTTTGGTTCGCATTGCCGGCAGTAAGTCGGAATCGTTTCCAGTGGGGGTAGGACTCCGCCAAGGCTGCCCTTTGTCGCTGATTCTGTTCATAACTTTTATGGACAGAATTTCTAGGCGCAGCCGAAGTGTTGAGGGGGTCCGTTTTGGGGGCCTCAGTATTACATCCCTGCTTTTTGCAGATGATGTGGTGCTGTTGGCTCCTTCAAACGGGGCTCTTCGACTCTCATTGTAGCGTTTCGCAGCCGAGTGTGAAGCGGTTGGGATGAAAATCAGCACCTCCAAAACTGAAACCATGGTCCTCAGTCGGAAAAGGGTGGAGTGCTCCCTCCGGGTCAGGGAGGAGATCTTGCCCCAAGTGGAGGAGTTCAAGTATCTTGGGGTCTTGTTCACGAGTGGGGGCAGGAGGGAGCGGGAGATCGACAGGCGAATCGGTTCAGCGTCTGCTGTGATGCGGACGTTGTATCGGTCTGTCGTGGTGAAGAAGGAGCTGAGCCAACAGGCGAAGCTCTCAATTTACCGGTCGATCTACGTCCCAACCCTCATCTATGGTCACGAGCTATGGGTCGTGACCGAAAGAACGAGATCCCGGATACAAGCGGCCGAAATGAGTTTTCTCCGCAGGGTGTCCGGACTCTCCCTTAGAGATAAGGTGAGAAGCTCGGTCATCCGGGAGGGGCTCAGAGTCGAGCCGCTTCTCCTCCACATCGAGAGGAGCCAGATGAGGTGGCTTGGGCATCTGATTCGGATGCCTCCTGAGCGCCTCCCTGGTGAGGTGTTCCGGGCATGTCCCACCGGGAGGAGACCCCGAGGAAGACCCAAGACACGCTGGAGAGACTATGTCACCCAGCTGGCCTGGGAACGTCTCGGGATCCCCCGGGGAGAGCTGGAAGAAGTAGCTCGGGAGAGGGAAGTCTGGGCTTCCCTGCTAAAGCTGTTGCCCCCGCGACCCGGCCCTGGATAAGCGGTAGATGATGGATGGATGGATGGATGTACACGGAACACAGTAACCTTCCACACGTGGCTGGCAAAACAGACATGGGCGTAGACGTCTGCAGTGTGCTTGTTGTTTTGTTTCTGGTTTATTTATAGAGCATAGTAAAATCTGATGTGACGTGTGCTGCGTTGATCCCACAAGAAAAAATGTAATCACGTTAAAATTCATTTAAATTAATGCCGATAAAAACGCGCTAAACGGACAGCTTGCCTTATTTCATAATCATGCAATCATACGCTATTCATTTATTATATTCCAACAAAAGTAAAAATGACATACACTTACACATACACAACTGCATTTACACAATGCGTACATATGCCAACAGCATGCGTGCATGTGGTCCATAAGCATGTTCATATAACTCCAGACACATACAATTTTAATTACATTAAAACGAATGCTTCCCAACATTTCCTCATTTCAGTCGTTTCACCTATTTATACCTGATAGGAGCCAATAGGAAGGAGTACTTGACAATAAATAATGACTGTCCCATCCTAATTCTTTGTCACTGCTGTTATGTACAAAAATACACTTTTTTAAAAAACAATATCCTGAGTTTTTGTACAGTGGTTTTTTTTTTATTATCGCCAACTTCTGCACAATATCATGATCATTGTCAAATTGTGAGGTTCATATTGTGATAATACAATTCATTACAACTTCATACATACCTTGAAATTAACACCTCTTATCGAGACACACATTTGCTTCATGTTTGTTCTTTAATTTTTATTTCTTTAAAGTTTCTAATAGACACTTGTACCATTTAGGTCATAGCAACGTTCTCTAATTTTAAACAGCAACTGAGTACCGTGTCAGAGTAGATTATTGTGTACCGGCACTTTATACATTATTTGTGCTGTTATGAACTCAACTAGATCATAGAATTTCAAAGTTTTCAATTTGATGAATAGCGATTATACATTACTATTTCTTTTGACATTATCTCTGTGTGACTTTCAACATGATTCTGCTTCAATTCGTACTACAAGAAATTAATTTTCATCCCTTTTATTTCAATTGAATGTACCATAATTTTGAGTTGGTGTTTGGTTTGTCTCGTGCCAAGAATTCGAACATTTGTTTTATTTTAGTGATAATGTGTTCAGTTGATTTCCCACTTAAGTCAGAACGTTTTTTTTTTCAAATTGTCTCCATAGTAGTAGAGAGTTGTCATTGGCAAATGCAACACATTTAAGTAGTTTTGAGACACAGAAGACATCATTTATACAGTATACCATATGAATATTTCAGGGCCGAGCACAGACCCCTGGGGAACCTCGTGAGTGATCCACAAGTGATTGGATTGAACTACGCATAATGATATTTGCTGTCGAAATAACAGTCTTTACATGGCCAAGGAAAGCTCCCAACGTTTCATTCTCGTGTCGCATAAACAACATTGGCTCAGTGGTTCAGTTATCTTTGTTTTTTTTCCCTAAATTTGCCACCACATGCCACAATGCGGTGGTGGCAATGTTGGCCCAGCAGTTACCACAATGAAAGTGAATATTGCTGTTCCAAATAAGCTAAGACAATATAGTGGTTTGTTAGTAAACATTGTTATTTCATAGTTATTAATACTGTTCCCACCCGTTTCTGTGTTGCAAAAATCTTTACCCACAACCATTACCTTGGATAGCGAAGGTTTCGGTTTGAGAATGTAACCTGAGGTTCCACTGTGCAAGTTTTTGTTTTGAATTTTGTCATTATTGGCGAATGTGAAATGGTTACCACCAAGATTAGGAACGATACAAGGGTGCATCTCCAATTCAATTGCCTGAAGTAGCTTTGTCCTTGTCTTTCAGTTGATGCAGAAGAGTACATGGAGGAAGAAGAGAATGTTGAGGACACTGAAAGTGCTTTCAAGATCACCACTTCACAAGTGGAGCCAAAATGCACAGGGAACAGATTTAAGATAAAGTGTGCAAATTGTGATTTAAGGGTTTCCACACTTTGCTTCTTGGAAAGCCATGCTCGCATCAAGCACCCCGGCCTGGATTGGTACCGCTGTAAATTATGTAACTTCTTTTCTGCTACATCTCAATGGATGGACAAACACCTAAGCTCAGATATTCATAAGCAACATCAAAGCACAGAACATAGTGCTTCTCATTCCTCTAATGATTGTGTTGAGAGGGTAGCTAAAGGAGATGGGGGTGGAGACGACATAGGTGGTGAGGCTCTGGGAATCCAAGAAGAAATGGAGGCTGCTAAAGTTGTAGATGAGGAAGACTTGGAACTGGAACCTCCCAAACCAAAACGAGGAAGACCAAAACAACAGGCTTCAACCAAATGTGGTTACTGCGGCTTGCTAGTGTCTAATGCTACCAACCTCAGTGTCCATGTCCGCCGTAAACACAGCAAAGAGTATGTTTACAAGTGTACTCTGTGCAGCTATAGCTGTGTGACCAAAGGAGACATCGATCGCCATTGTATCACCAAAAAACACAGGAAACGTGTGCAGCAGTGTGAAAATAGCAGTCCTGTGAAAAATAATGCTGGGCCTTTACTCCAGGAACCCACAGATACACAATCTCAGGAAGCAAATGAAGTTTCAGAGGCCAGGGACATGCAACACGAATCACTAGGCTCGAAAAAACACACTGAAGAAGAGCAAACACTGTCATACACGCCCCCAATAGAAGGTCATCATGACTCTTTTCCTTGCAGTCATTGCAATTTTTTAGCTCACTCAGTCCCCTCCCTCAATCTTCATGTGAAACGAAAGCACAGCAGAGACTTTGAATACGTCTGTTTGGCATGCAGATACTATGCCGTAACAAGCGAGGAAATGTCTCGTCATGCCAGCACGGAGAGACATAAGCAGAAAAGCAAAACATTCCAGGCACTACAGGAGAATGGTGGCCAAAAAGCTTTGCAGACCTCAACGGTACCCCCCACTGATCTTATTGATCTTAGCGCTGCAATGGTTCATCCTGAGTCAGAACCTTTAAAGCTACCAGATGATCCAAATCTAAATTCCGAAGAAAGCCAAAAAGAAAAAAAACAGCCAACAGTGGCATCTTCTCTCCCCGTTGAGCCTGTTGACACTGTGGCCATGTTCGCTGGCAAAGCAAAGGAAAAGCAGCCAGAGAGCACCGCGTCTTCCTCTGGTGATGATTGCACGTTAGGGAAAACAAAGTCTGAGCATGTGCCCCAAGCGGAAATGGCACTTGAAGTGGAACAATCTCCACAGCAAGAAATTCAAGAACAAGAGGACACATGCATAGAAGGTACTAGCACAGAAAAGAGCTGCAGTTCAGTCCCAAAAATGTCCACTGCCCGACCTTTTGATACCTGCATTATGTCCGTAAAGGCGCTAGCTGAACAGGGGCATCCATCGCTGGAGGGTGTTGCTCTCGAAGGTGTGGCTGCTGTTAAAGGCTTGACAGGAGAAGCACTAATGCCCTCTGGGCTCCTGCCCCAGTATGTCAAGAAGCTTGAACACAAGGAAGTGAGCGTTGAAGCTAAAGTGAGAAACGCCCGAATTCGCTGTGACGACTGTGGCTTTTTGGCAGACGGCCTAAGCGGCTTGAATGTGCACATCTCAATGAAGCACCCAACCAAGGATAAACATTTCCATTGTATGGTGTGCGGCAAGTCATTCTACACTGAGAGCAACCTGCATCAACACTTGGCCAGTGCTTCCCACATCCGAAATGAGCAGAACAGCGTCGATGAACGTCTTGACGGCGGTGCGTGCTTCAAGTGCGCAAAATGCACAGATCGCTTTGAAACAGAGCAAGAGCTGTTCAATCACATCAAGGAGAAACATGATGAGCTGCTGAGACAAGTAAACAAGTATGTGATTGAGGACACGGAACAGATCAATCGTGAGCGGGAGGAGCACCAAGGCAACAAGTGCAAGTACTGCGGCAAGGTGTGCAAGAGCAGCAATTCCATGGCTTTCCTGGCACACATTCGCACACATACCGGTATGTATACTGTTTTTATACTCTCCCTTCGTCGCTATCTCACATGTACAGTGGACATAAAAAGCTAACAAACCCTTGTTAGATTATAATTATATGTATGAGATGTACAAAAAAAATCTCATAGTACATAAGTGTGATCACCTTATTGCTACGCTTACTTACGGTATATGTTCCTGGCGGCTACAAATTCACGTTTCAGGCCAACATGGTCATTCAGGATGGCCTCGACACAACATGGGGGGGGTTATGGGCAAACGTGGCAGGCCGTTATTGCAGTGGTGTGTGTGTGTGTGTGTGTCATTGTATTATGAAATGCTAATGAGCAGAGAAGAATTGTATTTCTTTTTTCATCTGTTTTCATTTTCTGCATTGTTGGAGTCGGGCGAGAGCCCCCTTTGGCCCGTGCTAATGAGTGGCGCCTCCAAAGTCATCTCTTTTCAGGAGACCTGAAAAATAGTTAAACCATTAACATTTTATCATCAAAACAGCAAGGCATCGTCAACACGTTAGATTGTCCGATAACATTACATGCACATGTGTGCACTGACCAATAGTGCAGAATTGTGAAAAAAATATTAAATTCTGACATCGGAGGAATTGGGCCGATGCCAATGATATCCAGTGTATGGTCCCGTGTCTTTGTGCTTTTAAAAGCAGGTCAGAGCTCTTATTCCTCATTAAAATGCATGATCAAAAGCTGCTCTTACTCTGTAACTGACAAGTTGTTTAATATAAGTAAAATTTGGGCAATTATACAGATGGGATGGATTTTCAGTGCCAGGGCACAGCAGACTAGAATGGGCCATAAAACGAGCTGAAAGTGCCATGGCAAGATAGTGTAGATTGGGTCATAAAAATTCTGGTGGAGTGAAACCCTGTGTCTTTGTCGTTGATGTTGTATATATTGGGAGAAAAGGTTAAAACAAAATCTAAGACGGTGTGTAGTATTTCTTCTCAATATTAATTCATTTTAAAACCCCTTTTTAATTTCAATTCCATGCAAACAAGTAAGTTATATCACATCAATGTACATAAAAAAAGTATAATTGAACCCACACTAATTATATTATATGAGTTGCGCCTCACTTTACAAGAGAATGACATGTTTCCATACCATCTTTCTGCTACGGAATCAAATCAGCCGATGACAAATTTGCTGGATCAATGGCTACAGCATCTGTAAACACTGCAATGCACTTACTTCATTTGAGGGCATACTAGGAGTCGTTTGTGATGACATTTTGCTGTCTGTGTCTCTCGGCCCGGTGATCCAGTGGTTAGCGCGTCGACCTCACAGTGCAGAGGTTGTGGGTTCCATCCTGGCTCCGGCCTCCCTGTGTGGAGTTTGCATGTTCTCTCCCATCCCTGCGTGGGTTTTCTCCGTGTACTCCGCTTTCCTCCCATATTCCAAAAAACATGCATAGCAGGCTGATTGAACACTCTAAATTGTCCCTAGGTGTGAGTGTGAGTGTGGATGGTTGTTCCATCTCCTTCCCGTGACCCTTGTGAGGATAAAGCGCATCAGAAAATGGCTGGATCGATGGGTCTCTCTGAGTCATCCGCTTGCTTCAAAGTTAGGTCATTGCATTCTATTAGTTTACCACTAGATGGCAGTGAAAAATCAACCATTTCTACACACAGTCCCTTTAACTTGGGACCAGAAATCGTCCCAATCTTTAACTAAACAGATGGACCATATTACAATAGTTGAAATTTGATTTTTTGTTCTAATTAATCAGGAATGTGTCACTACATGATGGTATTTTGTAAATGAAAAAGTTTGAGTGATGCATGTGACTTGTGGTACAACATGATATTTATAGAATTTGGATATAATTTGAATGTATCGTAAGCTAAAGGAGAGATACAATATCACCTCGTTTTGCCAAACAGACCTATGGCAAAGCTCATGTCCGCAATAGCCAGGTAAAAGCTGTTGCAGTAGAGGTGACGACAAAGACTGATTAGGCTTCAGACCAGCGAGAGAAACGCTAATGGACCGCAGATTGGGATTCCCTGAGCAACGCTTGCATGGTCAGAGACATGTGCGACTCATAATTGATGTGTCCATTACCAAGACTCAGTTGTAATTATAGTCAATAAGTCTCTGTAAATGTGTTAAAGCTGAGGCTAAAAGCATTGGAGGTCCAAAGAGAGGTGGGCTAATAATTTAAAATAATCAATGCAGACGTATTCAAAGCCTTTAATTTCCCTTGTGTCCGGACGTCCACAGTTGTGTGTGTGTGTATGTAAGTGGTAGAATGCCAAGTGAATGTGTGTGTATGTCAGCCTTCATGGCTAGTTGATTATTCCCAATCCATTAAGATTTATCCTGTCATTTATAATGCAAAGCAGGGCATTGCTAAGGGCTTTGACAAGGAAATGTTCGACAGGTTAAGAACAGACGGTGTTCTGTTACTTATTTCCCTGACCATGTGTATTAATTGCTTTTAAAATCAACTTAATGCATCATTGAGGTGTGAGGGAACCATCAATAAATGCCGTTTTCTGCCTTGAATGTTTCATTCCCTCTCTTCTGCTCAAGCATTAATGACCCTTCGAGTCCACAATCCATTTTCTCTGTCTGTGGATGGTGTATGTAGATATTGTCATGCATTCCAACAAATTCCATCAGGGGAGAAAAAGCAATTTGTTCATATTTTTTTGTGCCAAATCTCATCTATGACCGCCAAGGTTAGTTGAGAGTTGGAGTTCAAATACCAGATTAATTCTGAGCACAGTTACTTTGTCCTTAATGACAGTCGGAATGTCTACACATAATGGATTCCCCTCTGCCTTAACAGGATAACGTCTGCGACACCGATCGTGCTGAGCGATGACAACATTATATTTAGATGAGGGTTTACGGTTTTGTTAGGGTATTTGCATTTCCGTGGCCAAGTGGTTAAATTGTCACCTGCCAATTTGGGGACCCCGGTTCAAGACCATACACACGGCCACGATGTCCTTGAGCCTGCCACCAACACCCCAAACTGCTCCAAGGGCACTTGTGCAGCCGCCTGCTCCAGTGTTTGTTCGCTATGATGGGTCAAATGCAGAGGTCAAATTGTATGTACATGACAAAAAAATGACGATTATTCTTCCTCATGTCATCCTTTCATAATGGTGGATAACACCAATTTCTCTTCATTTTCACAACATAAGGCATTTGGTATTATTGCTTAAGCTCCCTCATTATGTTGAATTATTTACTTTTAATATGGCATTCATTTATTCTTGGAATGTGTTTATGGGGTTTTGTGAAGCAGCTCAATAGGGGTCTGCCACTTTTGAGGCTGGGAGCATGTCCAGATCCTTTTAATTACGACCTAGTTTTTATCCTCTTGATTAATCACTGAAGGTAGTGGGAGGCTGCACAAAGATTTGTCAATTTGTCCCTTAAAGAAAATGTGTGCACATTTCCATTTTCCCAACGAGGGTTCTACTGGAATTTGCATCTTTAGGTACATTGGTCAGTTTTTCATTTGAGTCATTTGTCTGACTTTAGACTGAGCCTCAAAGTAACGGGTCCACTTGCCAAAGATGCACATTCACACAGTTGATATGATATTTAAAAAAAAAACAACCTGAAACTGCATCTTCATTTGCCTGATTTCACTTTTTCACAAAATATTACACATGACTGCAGTTGTAAAAGCCAGTTAAAAAAAAAATATATTGGATGTGGTTAGTTGTTAGCGATGGGTGATATGACATCATTAAAGAATAATATTTTGAGTAAATGTTGAATTAAATCCCCTTGAGTAGCACGTTGTTGCTAATGTCACGAACAGTTGTTTTCGATCTTTCATTACGTCTCTTAAAGGGCCCTACTTCGGTGTCCACTGCCAGTGTAGCACAAATCACAGTCTTAACTGTGGGTATGGGTAGAGTTGTCTTTTGGTACTTTCCTAGACTGGCACAAGTAGAAGGGGGTGTTTGAAACGTGCTTTGTTGTGGGAGGTAACGCACCGACTTTTCATCCAATTGAATCAGCTCCCCTCATTCCCTTTAGATTCAGTGCAGGGATAGGTACGTCGTGTACATGACATGTAGATAGATGCAGGAGAGCGCAAAATACATTTACAGGTATAAGGAATTGTGGACGATGTAAAGAAGATAAGATAAGAAAACCTTTATTTGTCTCACAATGGAGGAAATTGCATTTTACAGCAGCAAAATTTGGAGTGAAGAAAGTAGAAAAACATGAAGTATTTCCATGCATAAAATACATTTAAAAATGAACTGTACACAGTACAGAATGCAATATCAAATATATAAGCATATACGTAACTGCATAAGGTGGCTTTGGTATTTGCAAATGGGTGAGTGGGGGTTAGTCCAGGTTTTCAGGTGCGTCTATTCAGTAGCCTGACAACTGTCGGCAGGAACGAACGGTGGTACCTCTCCTTCTTGCAGCGTTGGGTGTACAGTATCAGTCTCTGGCTAAAAGAGCTGCCCCGTGCTCTTAGGTTGGCATTGGAGAGAGTGGGAGGGTCTTTCTCTAAGTACTGCACACATGACAACAACTAATCCAAAAAAGAAAAAGAAAAAGCCACTACTGGTCAAAATCTTTGCACGTTTTAATAGTACTCTCAAATTTTTTTTCACAGGTTCAAAGCCATTTCTATGTAAAATTTGCCACTTTGCAACGGCTCAGCTGGGAGATGCCAGAAATCATGTGAAAAGGCACCTTGGCATGAGGGAGTACAGATGTGACATCTGTGGGTAAGTTTTAAGATTTAGTCATTTCATTCTTTTATAATCTATTGGCCTTCCAGTCTGGTGTTGTCAAGTGATATAGAAACTGAACGTCACAAACTGTGGTTAATGCATAATTTGAACATTTGTGGAAGCAAAACTCAGAGCAATTTGGCCGCTTTTAAATACCTTGAACCGTACAATGTTTTTCAGACAACTGTGTTGCAATGGTGTCACAACTATTAGGATGCAAAAGTGATTAGATCATCATCTGCTGAGTTTTACCGTAGTGTGTGGACGGTTTGAATACTGTGAAATGTCGAAAAAGTTTCCAAGTCTCAACTCTGTTTGGAATTGTTGCCACACACACACGCACACACACGCACGCACACACACGCACACACACGCGCACACACACACACACATTATCCATCCATCCATCCATCCATCATCTACCGCTTATCCGGGGCCGGGTCGCGGGGGCAACAGCTTTAGCAGGGAAGCCCAGACTTCCCTCTCCCTAGCTACTTCTTCCAGCTCTCCCCGGGGGATCCCGAGACGTTCCCAGGCCAGCTGGGTGACATAGTCTCTCCAGCGTGTCCTGGGTCTTCCCCGGGGTCTCCTCCCGGTGGGACATGCCCGGAACACCTCACCAGGGAGGCGCTCAGGAGGCATCCGAATCAGATGCCCAAGCCACCTCATCTGGCTCCTCTCGATGTGGAGGAGAAGCGGCTCAACTCTGAGCCCCTCCCGGATGACCGAGCTTCTCACCTTATCTCTAAGGGAGAGCCCGGACACCCTGCGGAGAAAACTCATTTCGGCCGCTTGTATCCGCGATCTCGTTCTTTCGGTCATGACCCATAGCTCGTGACCATAGATGAGGATTGGGACGTAGATCGACCGGTAAATTGAGAGCTTCGCCCTTTGGCTCGGCTCCTTCTTCACCACGACAGACCGATACAACGTCCGCATCACAGCAGACGCTGCACCGATCCGCCTGTCGATCTCCCGCTCCCCCTTGCCCCCACTCGTGAACAAGACCCCAAGATACTTGAACTCCTCCACTTGGGGCAAGATCTCCTCCCCGACCCGGAGGGGGCACTCCACCCTTTTCCGACTGAGGACCATGGTTTCAGATTTGGAGGTGCTGATTTTCATCCCAACCGCTTCACACTCAGCTGCGAAACGCTCCAGTGAGAGTTGGAGAGCCCCGTTTGAAGGAGCCAACAGCACCACATCATCCGCAAAAAGCAGGGATGCAATACTGAGGCCCCCAAAACGGACCCCCTCAACGCTTCGGCTGCGCCTAGAAATTCTGTCCATAAAAGTTATGAACAGAATCGGCGACAAAGGGCAGCCTTGGCGGAGTCCTACCCCCACTGGAAACGATTCCGATTTACTGCCGGCAATGCGAACCAAACTCTGACATCGGTGGTATAGTGACCGAACAGCCCGTATCAGGGGGTTCGGTACCCCATACCCTCGAAGCACCCCCCACAGAACTCCCCGAGGGACACGGTCAAACGCCTTCTCCAAGTCCACAAAACACATGTAGACTGGTTGGGCGAATTCTCACATACCCTCGAGGACCCTGCTAAGGGTGTAGAGCTGGTCCACTGTTCCACGGCCGGGACGAAAACCACACTGCTCCTCCTCAATCTGAGGCTCGACTTCCTGACGGACCCTCCTCTCCAGCACCCCTGAATAGACCTTACCAGGGAGGCTGAGGAGTGTGATCCCTCTGTAGTTGGAACACACCCTCCGGTCCCCCTTTTTAAAAAGAGGGACT
The DNA here is from genome assembly GCF_025434085.1 of Hippocampus zosterae. Classification (NCBI taxonomy): domain Eukaryota; kingdom Metazoa; phylum Chordata; class Actinopteri; order Syngnathiformes; family Syngnathidae; genus Hippocampus; species Hippocampus zosterae. Next base: position 22,607,173 of record NC_067455.1, on the reverse strand, counting down.
ACCACCCCGGTCCGCCAATCCAGAGGCACTTCCCTGTTGACCACGCACGCGATGTTGCAGAGGCGTGTCAACCAGGACAGCCCCACAACATCCAGAGCCTTGAGGAACTCCGGGCGGATCTCATCCACCCATGGGGCCTTGCCACCGAGGAGCTTTTTAACCACATCGGTGACTTCAGCCACAGAGATAGGAGAGCCCACCTCAGAGTCCCCAGGCTCTGCTTCCTCTAAGGAAGGCGTGTTGGTGGAGTTGAGGACGTCTTCAAAGTACTCTGCCCACCGGTTCACAACGTCCCGAGTCGAAGTCAGCAGCGCCCCATCCCCACTGTACACAGTATTAGTGGTGCACTGCTTCCCCCTCCTGAGACGTCGGATGGTGGACCAGAATTTCCTCGAAGCCGTCCGGAAGTCGGCTTCCATGCCCTCACCGAACTCTTCCCACGCTCGGGTTTTTGCCTCGGCGACCACCGAAGCTGCGTTCCGCTTGGCCTGTCGATACCCGTCAGCTGCCTCTGGGGTCCCACAGGCCATAAAGGCTCGATAGGACTCCTTCTTCAGCTTGACGGCATCCCTTACTGCTGGTGTCCACCAGCGAGTACGGGGGTTGCCGCCACGACAGGCACCAACCACCTTACGGCCACAACTCAGATTGGCCGCCTCAACAATAGAGGCACGGAACATGGTCCACTCGGGCTCAATGTCCCCCGCCTCCCCCGGAACATGGGAAAAGCTCTGTCGGAGGTGGGAGTTGAAACTCCTTCTGACAGGGGATTCCGCCAGACGCTCCCAACAAACCCTCACAATACGTTTGGGTCTGCCAGGACGGACCGGCATCTTCCCCCACCATCGGAGCCTACTCACCACCAGGTGGTGATCAGTTGACAGCTCCGCCCCTCTCTTCACCCGAGTGTCCAGAACATGCGGCCGCAAATCCGATGATACAACTACGAAGTCGATCATCGAACTGCGGCCTAGGGTGTCCTGGTGCCAAGTGCACATATGGACACCCTTATGTTTGAACAAGGTGTTCGTTATGGACAATCCGTGACGAGCACAGAAGTCCAATAACAAAACACCACTCGGGTTCTGATCAGGGGGGCCGTTCCCACCAATCACGCCTTCCAGGTCTCACTGTCATTGCCCACGTGAGCAGAGGTGACATTCCATGTCCCAAGAGCTAGCTTTTGCAGCCGAGGATCGGACCGCCAGGGTCCCCCCCTTTGGCTGCCGCCCAGCTCACATTGCACCCAATCCCTTTGGCCCCTCTCATGGGTGGTGAGCCCATGGGAAGGGGGACCCACGTTGCCTCTTCGGGCTGTGCCCGACCGGGCCCCATGGGTGTAGGCCCGGCCACCAGGCGCTTGCCAACGAGCCCCACCTCCAGGCCTGGCTCCAGAGGGGGGCCCCGGTGACCCGCGTCCGGGCAAGGGACACTTCGATCCATTTATTTTAATCTTCATCAGGGGTCTTTGAGCCGTGCTTTGTCTGGCCCCTCACCTCGAACCTGTTTGCCATGGGTGACCCTGCCAGGGGCATAAAAGCCCCAGACAACTTAGCTCATAGGATCATTGGGACACACAAACCCCTCCACCACGGTAAGGTGACAACTCACGGAGGGGACACACATTATATATATATATATATATATATATATATATATATATATATATATATATATATATATATAAATAAATTCCCCACTGCGTCCGCTGACGAACAACCAGGCAGAAACAGAAGGCTTCACCTTATGTGGTTGCAGTCATTTGACACTCATAGCCCGGTCACTGGCACAGCCTCAGGCTGACATGTTATATTTATCAGGCCTTTTGTTGAAACTGTTGTAGTACTATCTTGTGGAAAAAAAGATGCCCATCCAAATTTTGAATAAATTAAGCTATCAATGTAGCATCTTTGACAAATGACGGCCTGTTTGTGGTACTAATGCTACCCTGCTATTGTTAGCACTGCAATTTTGTTGAAGGTGGACAGCGTTCTCTGCAGTTATTTTAAATAACGTTGAAAGCCACTTGATAAATAACTTATTTATTATTGTAGAGTTTTTAACCAATCATATTTCAGCTAGTTTTTGTTGCCAGGTAAATTAAACTTGCTCGGGGCCTTCAGATTAAACAGAGCAGGCCCCTGTGCGCTGAAAATGAACGGGCACAGTTAGGTTGCAATAGCCAAGCAGATCACGAGTCTCAGACTCATGATTTGACTCGTCTGCATACTAGGGCCAGCAAGAAGGCCTTACGTCGAGACTGGCCGTGCGCGTTCTGTGATTGGATTAGCGCCTGCTCCAGCTATCACTGCATTAAAATCGACGAAGGAGAAGACGTTGATCTGGTTGCAGAACTACTTTCCACACAATTTTCAAGACAGGCCTTCCACAAAAAGCTGGATATTGTGCGAAGATGTCGCCCAACTCCTGCGCTAGCTAGCCTGTCCCAGCAAGGAAAAGGGTTTGTCTGTCATTTTCAGACGAGCAATTATGAACGGTACCCGTGGCTCACAGCCTCTGAGAAAGGCTGCAAATTGTACTGCTGGGAATGCCTATTGCTTGCAACTGACCGATTTGGTGTTTGGAGCCACACTGGATTGTTTTACCAAGGCAGCAAGGAAACATCAGAGCACGGCTGGGCACTTACAAGCTACGGTGCATTTAAAAACATTTGGGGACACTCGCGTAGATGTGCAGCTCATTGAACAGGCACTACATTGGTGAGTAAATGATTTTTATTTTACGTTTCTTCTTGTCATTTTATTTCGTTCGCATTAAATTAATGGTAACGAAATAAAATGACAAAGATACAAAGATGTATCAAATAAATGTGCTAACCTGCAATTTATAATGGCGCATTGTAGTCACCTTCATGCATGAAAGTTCGTTCAATCTCCGCTGCTCAACATCGTCAGTTATTTGCTGTTGTATAGCCGATTCTCAAAATGCAAATGATCCGTTTACTTTATTTTCAAAGAATAGTTAGTTTTGTTATTGTTTGGTTAATGTCTTATATGAAACTGCGACATTGCGCAATTTATTGGACAGACTTGTTTAAGATCACACAGCGTTATTTGGGTGGCATTTTATTTTGTATTTTTAAAATCTTTTTATTTTTGACAATATCTGTAAATTTCTTTTCCTGCTCTTAATTGCGAATGCATTCTTGTTGGTTTTAAATGCTCCTGAAATTAAGTGCTGCTTGAAGAGCCTATACTGTATTGTGTTAATGTATGAGATGTCACTGAAGGCCTAAGGTTGAAATGCACGGCTCGCCACTGGTTTTCTGTGATTATTTATCACAACCATGTACTTTCATAATTGCATGCTATTATGAATGGCGGTGTTTGAGAACCATGCTTGTGCACATCAGTCAACAGCTTTGGTCAGAGACTTGAGAGGGGGAGGGATTCGTGAAGCCAGACGCCATTCAAATCTTGCTCACAGTTTTAAAAACTTCCCGCAACTTCAGCAGCTACTACGGTACTTCAAATAGACCTTCCTTGTCATACAAAGTGGAAATGAACTGTAATTCAGCCGAGTACTCGCTAATGAAGGTAACCTTGAGTCTGTAAATCATCAGGTTGTGTAAGAGTCATCTCGTCATGACATATTTAGCATGCAGTGAGAGAAAATTTTTTTTTTTGTATTTGTAGTTTGGAACCATCAAGTATCTGTGGATTTGTAGACTCACAACGATGAAGATATATTTAACGATATTAAGTTTTCCCACTGTTTATTTTTCTGTCAATGGCTCTACTTTAGTTCATTTGCAGGCCAACTTTGTTCTACCAAAGCCGCTGAGTGAGTGTTTATTTGCTTCAACGAAGTTTGCAAGTATATTACAGCAGGCGCAAGCAGGCTTTGGTCTAAACATTACTTTTCCTTTAATGAGAAGAAATGCTCATGTTTCACAGGCTCTCCTGTGAAACCCCCCCTCTTCTCCCAAGTGCTACAAATGTGACACTTTACATACACACACATACATATGGAACAGTTCTCCAATATGTCTTTAAATGGCACTACTAAATTCCATCCTCGGTTTAACAAATCATACACACAGAGGAGCCGACTACTGCCACAGCTAGCCATTGGTGACAAATCGGCCCTGTGTGCGCTTTCATTACTGACTGATTACCAGGTCGTCCCTCATCTTGAATAAATAGGAACAAACATAAAAGAAACCCCTGAGAAACACCCTCATTAAAGGATAGAACCACACATGCACACAGGCTAAAATTTTGCCGTTTCATCTGTCCTTAATTCTAAATTAAAATCTATCAGTAGTGGATGGCCACATAGTAGGTATAATGCAGAGTCCGACATTAAGCCCTTTTGGGCCGTGGCCCTATCGGGTCACCATGAGCCTTGTTGTAGTGGCTCTGCTTGAACCGGCACTTGCCCTGTATAGTCAGGATATAACACGATCATTTGGGATGATTATTTCATATTAAGTGTCTTAAGTGTCACGTGTGTGTGTGCGGCCGTGCTTGCGTGTGTGTGTGTATATATATATATATGTGTGTGTGTGTGTTTGCAATATAAAATCTAACTGGATATTCACAGTTTGACATTTTCTGTGCTGTGTTTTCTGTTTCAGCCATTCATTATGGAAGGATTTCATAATGCACCTAACCTAACGCACCAAGAAATGTGTGCAGTACAGTAACATGTGGATAAAACTTGATTATTTATTAATATATAAAAAGAAAGAATGCGTTGCTTTCATCATATTTACTTATTAAATGTGTACTTTGATGCTCTGGTGAGCGTCTGTGACTTTTTGTGTTGCACAACAGTCAGGCAGTGGCCCTGAGCCACTGTTAATGTCAAATGTTGTTATGTATGACGTAATTGTATGTTTGTATAGGTTGAATGAGAAACATGAGATTGTTGATTGATTTAAGATTTGCATTGTCCAATGTTCACTTTTTTGTTGAGCACGACTTCAGGTCATTTTTGAAGTCGTCACTAAAGTAACGTGAGTCGAGAAGACGTCGCTTATTCATTGATGAAGTCATTGATTTTTTTTCACGACTGTAATTGCTCAAAAAAAAACTTAACTCATGTAAGAACACAAGACCATTTCCTGGGCTGGGTGAAGACTCACTAGCTGTCACGCGACACTATTTCCAGTCAGAGAAAATGTCCTCTTGATCGGTCTGCTGGCAGGCGAGGGGAATGGTGCGGGGGGCAGCAACGAAACCAATTCTCATTCTGGGCCCACCACAGCAGCAGCTGTGTTTGCATTGTGGCATTTGCGGTGTTTGCAAATAATTGCAGACCTTTTTGTGTTTGGGAGAAACATTCACTCCTCTTCTTCCACTTTGATTGTGCGGGCTGAAAAGTTGTTCAAAATCTTTGTTGAATCTGTCTCTTTTTTTCCCCCATGCTACTTCAGAATTCAATCAAAGCCAATTTAAATGAATCAAGGTGACAAAGTCATTTCATTCAGCACACTCCTCTCTTTCTGAAAGCGGCTCTGCCTCCTTCAGGCAAAAACACGCAATTAGAGACTTACGGATGTCACACTCGAACCGTCATTGCGGAGTAGTAAAATCGATAAATCCAGTGAGTCAGTGTTCAATCAAGGAGAATGTACAAACCCCACTCTGTTGTTGTGCATTCCTTCTTTTCTTTACCCAACTCTTCTCGTCACCTTGCCATACATTTCCTTGTTTCCTTTGTTAAACCTTCAGGCCACAAGATTGTCTCTGGCCTAAAACTCAGTGAATAGATGTGCTGAACCTCAACTGTCTGTCTCCTGCTGCTGATGTCTTTTTGGGATAGGGGAAAGTTGTTGATGGTTAAAGATCGTATTGTGGTGGCATTTGACTAACCAACGCAAATGTGAGGCCAGGATACATATACATACACTTCTTGACCATGCTGCCATGCTGCTCTGTCTTGTTCATCACCATAAACACTTGCCTTGCCATCGTGTTCACTTCCTTCCCGCGCATGCTGCTCAGCGATCTTAACCTATTTGCATGTGTGTCTTCATTTCACAACCTATTTGCATGTGTGTCTTCATTTCACAACAAAGAGATCCGTTTTTAATTTGCCTATAAAGAACTCCTAAGGTGCACCAACAGCAGAAAACACAAATTGGCTGTTAGCATGCGCAATAAGATTTCTCATATTTAATTGGTTTAAAAAAAAGTCGACCGGCATGTGAGGTGGTAGGTTCTTGTGTATTCCTCCCAGCATGTTTTGTCCACAGTGGGGCTTGGTCATTTAATGAGCCTCCTCTTCCTCTACTCCATCATCCACCAGAAAGGCCCCACATTCAGCATTTTCACCCTCCTGCTCTCTTGTCCTGACGGACATCCAGTGTTGTTGTAGGTGTTAAATTATGCATAAACAATCTAAATGCTTTGAGGCATTGGTTTAATATCAGCCCCTCGGCCTTGTCCTTACTAGTATTAACACTCTCAAAGGCAATGGTTGTTCTCTTGTGGACTCCTTTTTTTATTATTATGAGTCATAAACTGCGTGTCACTTCAGGAATTGAAGTACAACTTTAAAAACTGTTGCTTGGAACGCAAAAGTTTGCAGAGTTTTCAACCGTCTGTTTTTCCTGCAGCTGAGGCATTCCCCCCCCTCTCCATGATTACAGTTCTCTTGACTTAAGAGTTGGAGAGAAAATATCTAAATAGTCATGATTTCATGTTGGGTCTATTATTTGCCTGTTAACAGGATGGGGCTGGCTCATGTCAGGATTTTTATGTCCTCCTGTCTTTTGAGATTGTCTGGTCTGTTCCCAGAATAGCCCATCAGTTCCGCCCTGTATGGCTCATCCGCAGTAATGTGCGTTAATGCCCGGGCCTGTATGAGTACTGTGAGGCCTGGCACTGACAGTCGAGGAGCATCTTAACTTGCTGCTTATCCAGAGTAACCGTCACTTAATGCAGACCCTCTATTGTCTATTCACACCCTTCTCCTTCTCCTTTGACGTGATTCTCTGTAATCCTCAAACAGATTTTAGTTGGAACTCGCTAAGAACTATTTTTATGTTCGCCCCCAGCCCACTTACTCCCTCCCATTGAAACATTAACAGTTGTTGCAGATGAGGAGAAGGATCCCTATGAGGATGATTATAATGTCACCCTACTGATCTCCCGCCTCCCCGTAATAATTGTACATCATCGCTTCGTAATGTGCCAGAGGGACACGTTGGTGGCGTGCAGTTTAAATAGCCGGATATAATACACAGAATTACTGCCTGTCAAGCCTACAGACAACACACAGTGTTTGAGTTACACTTACACTCATTGCATACTTTGCTGAATTTTACAAAGAGTCCACATTACCCCATCTCATATGTAGCAAGGGCAAAAAAATACCACACCTTGTCAGCTTAGCGATCATGTCGGTAGCACAAATGCATTTTGATCAATGTATCCTATTGGTAGATCTTTTGGGTGCTGTGTGTGTCGGGGTGGGGGGATTTTGAACCCCTTAATAAATGCCAACATATTTTTTTTAATCGTTTTTGTTTGCATGTTTTTTTTGTAACCTTATACTACTAACCTTGAAGGTGCTTTCATGTCGGTTCATGCGTTTGTAAAGCGCTTTGTTACAGCTGCCGCTGTTGTGAAAGCGCTATATAAATCAGCATGTATTGTGTATTGTATTGTTTGAAAGGAGCAAGTGATTCTATGGAGTTTGTGATTCTATGAAGTTCTATAAACATCTACCGGTACATTGACTGAAGTCACTGATTATCTGTTCAGTCCTTTCATTTCACTTAAAACCCATTTTGACCTATTTAGGTCATAGCTTCGAAAATAATAGGCCTCATTCTTCACGTCAAGAAGAGGTTTGAATTAAACGTGTGTCTGGGAACACTGTCCTCTTCAGTTTCTGCTGTCCCCATCACCAAAATAAACACATTCTGCTTTGATGCATTTAACTGAATTTAATGCACCATTATTGGAGATGAAATGAATAACGCTAAAGGTCATTTAGAAAATGATGCAGCATGGCTGGTCTGGAAAGGTTAACTATGTGAATGAGCAGTTCTGATGAGAACAAGAGCCGTGTATGGCTTGGAGAGCTTGCTGTTCTGGTGTGACTTGATATTCTGTGATCACTCTTTATGACTGAGACAGCTTTACAGCCAGTTACCACCCATAACACGATAAAGTGTGGCATAATGGATTAGATGTGTTTAGTAGCCCTGGGCTGATGTTTGTAAAATTAATGTTTTTTGCAAAAGAGCAAACGAAACACACTCATGCGTATGTGTGCTGATCAAAGTGCAAGAGGAAAAGGAGAGAGGAAAAAAATACATATTTTTCTGTGAGAATTCGGTCGTATGTCTTGGGTTTTTTTGTTGTTTTTTTTTTAACTGGATCGTGACATAATTTCTTCATATAGGGATAATGACTATGAATGTCCTGCAAGGCTATATTTTCTCATGTGTTGTTAATACTAGAAGGGAACGGCAATTCATGTTCCATGGCAATAATACAAATATTATTTGTTTAAAATTACGCGCCGGGGGTACCTAAGGGAGATTAACACTGTTAGCTTGGTTATTTTGTTGTTGTTGTTGTTGTTGTTTTTTTTTTCTCAAGAAGTTTTCCAAGTGGACCCAAATCGGCATTTACAGAGTGCCACAGACAAAGGGAGAAATATTCTTCAGTACCAGTCCTATTTTAATAACAATCTCATATCATACACACATAATTGTGACCTTGGGACTTGATAATCAACACCTAATGGTAATACAAATACAGAACTGAACAAAATCTCGACAAAAAAAAAAAGACACAACATAACAAAACAAAAGCACTCAACACATGCAAAGAAATAAACTTTTGTCACATCAAGCCCCAGAATTGTTTTAGTAAAAATGCATTTATGTGGAGCAGTTGTTTCATCGTATATTTTGGGTGGAAAAAAAGAGGGATGTTAATGAGTGATTAACAACAGCAATTAAACCATGATGAGGAAGGCAGATGGAGAAAAGGTATATAATTAAAATATCAGTCAGAAGTGAGAGGGTCATCCATCGTGTACTTATTAAAAAGCTGGATAGAAGGGAAGAAATGAACACTGGTTAATTTCAGCTGCCCAAAGTGCCTAGTAATCTGCCCGTGCTATAGCTCTGAAAAGGCCGTAACTCATTTTTAAATCTTGGGGCTGTGTCATTGGCGGTTCACAGTCATGTATTTCTCTGTTGACTCCCATGGAGGCGGGGAATATTTGCCAGTCAGGAGTAATTTAACTTAATTAATGGGATGCATACTTGATGGAGGAATAAAATATCCCGGCTCAGCAAAGTGAAGAAAGGAAAAGATTTAGTGTGAGTTAAAGGTGCAGGGGAGAGTAATTTGTGCATTCCGTTACCGGCTGCTTGAGAGATGGAGAGGGAGAGAGGATAAAGATGGCAACTAAGTGAGAGGAAATAGTGATGGGGACAATGAGAGATGGATGGTAACACAAAGTTGAGCTGATGGGTAAAGGGGAATGGGCTGCTTCACTATTGAGAGGCCGTCAGACTGACAACTTGTGATTTAATTGATAGCCAGACGGAGCGTCTCCCGCAGCAAACCGACACATTACTCTGGTGTGTAAACCCAAGGCTGTCTGCTGCCTGGGCCGCTTTAATATTCATGGGGGTTGGTGTGGGGTGATGGGAGGGGGGGTCTTTAAAGGTTTTCCAATAGCAGTCTTGTCCCTCTACCACCATCCGTTTTGCAGCGTCTCTTTACAATGGACGTAGAAACTTTTCATCACTTGGACTAACACAGCAGACACGCAACATGCTCACTTTGCCAGACAAACTCATGGCCTGCCAAATAGATGTGGCCTAAAACTGATTCGCCGTGGCACTTTTTGATTGATGAGCTGTCTGTCGGTGTACATTATTTTCACAGAGAGGCCCTCACCAAGATAATATACACTATCCTGGAGACTGGCACTTGGGATACTTCGAGCTGATCAAAAAGGATGCTTCAATATTTGTCTTTGATTCTTTTGTCTATCTGTGTGGTGGTGTTGGTGGTGATGCGTAATTGCCATCATCATCATTGAGTTGATGGGCATAGCTGGTTAAACCTGCAGATGTTAGGTTGGATGTAACGGAGGATCTTGTTATACTTGCCTGAAGTTCTCAGCAAGTTCAAAGAATGGCTCAAACATTCAGTTTTCAGCCAAAGGTTTTCTGTGATGAAATCTGAAAAGCTTTCCCTCTCTGCGGCTCACATTTAGCCTCGTGGCCAACAGACGGGCCCCTTCTCCGACATCTTTCAATTTACATGCTTGAGCATACAGTTTTGCACACATCCGCTTAAGGATAACTTGTTACTGGCACCCAGTTGTTGTCATATGATACCCATGTCAAATGGGATTTCATATTACTGTATTGCTCTTTTGAAGTCATAACATTGTATTTTAACTCAACTCATCTTTATTTCTAGAGTTCTTTTACAAACTGGGACAGGTGCACTGAAAGTAAACTGAAAATCAAACATGAGCTAAACATCACAACTAAAACAATAAATTAATAGCAACATAAACAAAGTAAAATAAAAAACAAACAATAAAATAACCAAAACAATGCAGAGTCTCATGCTGAGTTGAAAGCCAAAGAATAAAAATGGGTTTTAAGAAAAGTTTAAAAATGCACAGACAGGCTTCCCTCATTCTAGGCGCAAGGTTCCACAGAGAGACACCGGCAGCGAATAAGCTTGATCTCTGATCTGAGTCCTTGGTCCCTCTGGGAGAGGGGCAAAGTAGGGCGGGGCAATTTAAAAATTTTAAAACCAATCAAAGACTCCGATTGTGCACTCTAAAATGCACAAGAAGCCAAATGCAAGGGACACCAGAATTTGAGTTACAGGCATATGCTTCCCCCAGCAGCCGCTGTCTGTATTATTGGAATGTAAATGAATCATGTTGGATCACCTTTTTTCAGCTACTCAATACAGACGATTTATACAATTTCTGAACTATTTTCTATTGATGTCAAAAAACAAATCAAGGCTGATTACACTCTTACTAATCAATTGTCCCACAATTAATTTACCCTCATAATTGTTAACCTTGGCCCTCAAGCTGTGCAGAGCATCAAGCGGATGGTTCCACAAGGTCTCCGTTTCTGATATTCTTGAAGCAGTATTGACCGTTGTCTCTGCATAACAGGTAATAAGCTTTGATAAATGGCTGGCATTAGTGATGAAATTACATCAACTTTAAGATCTATTGTATTAACACACCTAGACGATCCCACTCATTCCCGCTGTCTGTTTAATTGATTAATTGCTGACATGGATGGATGAGAGGTTGTGGGTCTTGTATCAGTGATTGCTAGTCAACCATAAACAGGAGCAGCCGCAGTGGGCCCTCAAGGGCAATATTCGTAGTCCCCCGTATGGTGATTTCTTCTCCAACTCTGACATCAGGAAAAATACTTGGCTATAAAAGCGCTCATATCACCGGGCTGACATAAAGCCCTTCGTCCCATCCTCTCTCTGTGTTCCTGAGTTGCATCGCCTTTAGTTCCCAGTTGCTCAGCACACCCGTCGGACTTTCAAATCACCCATCTTTCCTTGTATATGTTGCACTGGCCCCTCAGGTAGCCTCTGTGCCACCTAGCTTTAAATATGAGCAAATAATGGTGTAGTGACTGATGGTGCTTGTGTCCTTGACTAGAATCCGTTGTGTGCTATAAGCAACATCTCACTGTCTTGGAGTACCGTGGGAGGCATAAACCCCGTTAAAAACTCTCAAGGCTTGTCCGTGCCATCCATGGACGGATGCAATGTTACAGAAAGACAATGTGGTCTTTTTGTTTTCATCGAATTGTGGCGTGACTGTTGATATAAATACATTTCTGTATGTGTTGAATGGAATGGTCCGGTGCCCCTTTTTTTAAGATTTGATGCACCACAGTATTCGTGTTAAGCTGCTTATCACATCTCCTTTATTTCTTTGTTTGCCTGCATCCACTGTGGTCCTTGTAGTTGAATCAATTTATCACAGTTGTCACCAAATTAAGCCAAAACCCGTGACCAGGGTCACTTGGGAAGAATGAGATGACGGTTGGAGGCATGCTTCAATTAGGGATGAAATAGTTTACAAAAGGGAAGTATGACTGTTTCCGATTGTCATAATCATGACAACCTTATGATAACATTTCTGTGAGTTGTAGTTGTTTTTTGGCTTTGGATTTCTGGTTTTCTCGCAATGACGGACAAAGAAGAAAGACAACGATACAGCCAAAGATACAGTATGACATCATGCACATTTTACAGTGCTACCCAACATGGTAGAAGGGAGACCAATGGATTGTGATGTCTTTTCCCCTACAATCAACTATGGGAAGTGGGATGTTTTAGTTTTTATAAGAATGCAGATTTCTTGATCACAATGCACGAAGAGAATGGATAAAAAAGTATTGCGGCAAAATGTGCCAACGCACCATATTATGTACTTCTGTGATCACTATCAGTGTGGTATTAATAATTTGAAGTGGACTTTGTTGGGTCTTAGATGCGTACAAAAATACTTTTTCATAAATGTTTTTTTTTTCTTTTAAACTTGCGTACAGTAGCTGTATTTGTGCTTTTGTTCTCCAAAATAAGCATGTATTCACACCAGCACTGTTTGGTCCATCTTAAACGGACCAGGCGCTGTTTCCCATGCTGGTCCAGACATTTTACGCAGATGTGAATACTGTACACACACATTAATCTTAGTGCGGCTCAAATAACTGTTCCAACACTCAATTTTTGAGGTGGTCTCGGAGCACTTCCATACAGTGTCGGTGGGGTTGGCTACAGGTCTGACTGCAAACCACTGCCGATCTGCACCAACCACAGGATACATGTGATGTCTTGGCCATAAAAATCCACCCAGCTTGGCATTGTAGCAAGTATTAACCCCCCGTGAATGTTGATTCTTTGTCTTCTTTTTTTTTTTTAATTCTGTTTGTCTTCTTTGGCATTCGACTCAGCATGACTTAGATTTGTTCTTGGTTCTACTGTTTGGTGCTTTCTACCACCTTTATTACCGATTTGTCTTACTGTTTACTGTGCATGTTAAATTGCTCCATGTACAGCACTTTGTATGCAGCGATGGCTGTTTGAAAGTGCTCTATTAATACTGTTGACTTGACTTGACTTGATTTCTGTTTGGCTGTGCAGGGCACACAGATCACATGCTCTTCCAGGTTATTGCATTCGTTCGTTGACTCTGTTCCAAAATGTAGAAAAATGTTGCAAAACTTGCATTGTGTGAGCTGCTCATGACACTCAAAATGATTTTGCAGTTCTAATAACAGCACAAATATGCAGAGCAAGAATGCACGACATAAGAAATCCATGTTTCCTCCATTTCCCAGTTTATGCCCTCGTCATTTTTGTCCAATGGTCACACTCGTCTTCGTGTTTCCACAATATACTGTAGTTCACTTGCAAAAAGTACAGTGTGAATACGAACAACATTGGAAAAACAACAACAACAACAATGTCCCCGTTATGTCTAGAACAAACTAGCAGTCCAAAGGACTTTTCGGGTGTGAATACACCCGGAAAGTTGATTTCCATACTTCCGGTGCATTTAGCACAATTGTGATACTAATGTGTTGGTCTCTACTTGCAGTAACAGTTAGGATCTTGCCAGCTGGAAAGAGAAGTGGACACATGGGCAGAAATGTGGACCTTATTGTCGGACATACTATCTGTGCAATGCCTTCACAATACACCACGTTAACCCCTGCAACGTTGGCTCCCCTAAATAAGGCGCCGTAGGTCCGCAACCCTGCGTCCAACCGTAAAAGCACTGACACATCAATTACCCCCGCATGGGGGGGAAATAAACATTGTGTGTGACGAGGAGGAGCATGCTGTGTGAAGAGGAAGCATTTATTCATTTATTCTGTTAGTTCAGCAAAACAAACAGAGGTCAGGGTTATGCTGAAACACTGATAGCTGGGTGTCTATTACAGTTAAATTTCAAATTAGGCAGTTCACTTTCATCACTTTTATGGTTGTTTCAAAGGCTGCCTGGCCTTTCAAGCCCCCCAGCAAAATGTGATTACTGAAATGTTTACTGGCTACATCAGCTCCGAGAATACCAAAAACACATTTCTTCCATGAAATCCAGTTTTGGGTCAAACATCCACGCTGATAACTTTTTTTGTTGTTGTTGTCTTTCTTGAACATTAGATGGCGCCATTCAACTTGCTAAAAACCTGCAGGGATTCCACTTGCAATATGCTCTATGTGAATATTGTCTACTCTAATGTGGACACCCAATTTGAGTGATGTGCAGTTAAGATATTCAAGATTAAGATTTATTAATCGCCATGCATACATTTGACGTGTATTCAACAAAATGTGTCTCCTGCATCTGATAGAAGTGGGGTCGTGTTGTAGCCTTTCCCCGTGCCAGCTTGAGGCGCGCGCGCGCGCGCACACACACACACGCACACGCGCACACACACACACACACACACACACACACACACACACACACACACACACACACACACACACACACTGTTAGACGTCTAAGAGGAAATTTGTTGCACCAAAGTGTGTTTTACTTCCAGATATTTTGAATTGTATTTTTCCTCTTAAAAGTTTTTTAAATTTAATTTTAGCTTTAATCAATTAGATTTTGTTTCCTTTATCAATTCAATATTTTTTAAAAGTATGTAAAAATAAATAAATAGGTAAAACAAATTTATCATTATCAATAGACTGTTGTGGAATGCATACATTGTGATTCGCCCAGCCCAACTATAATAGCACATGATGATTAAAATGATTTGCTTAATCTTTAAATCTACCAGTTAATTTTTCATTTTTTAGTTAAAATATTTTTTTTCAACATCTTACTTACGGCAATTTTATATCTAATACAAAATTACCTAAATTAAGTATTTTTACTCCTAGACCTTGTTTTGTACATAGAGCAAAAATAAATCATAATAATATTCAACATGTATCAATATTGATAGATATGAATTACTTATATTATGATACGCTTTTCAACCATATCGACCAGCCCTAATTCAGCATTTTCTCTACGGTTCCTCATTTTAAATACCGGTAGTAAAAAACACACAAAAAAAATCACTGTAAATGTGCGAGTGTTTCCTCACTTCATGAGCCCCATTTGAAATAAGTGGATTTCCGCAAAGTAGAGGTAGACTTTTTAAAATCCATTTCAAAATGTTTTAGTTTTCTGTTTGGTTGCATTTGAGCCTCTCTTAAGATAAGATAAGATAAGATATCCTTATTCGTCCCACACTGGGGAAATTTACAGCCTCCAGCAGCAAGAATGTATGTAGAAAGAAGAAAGGAGAAAGAGAAAAAAAAACAACAAACATCTTTCAATTAAATACAATACGAACACAAATGGATAAATCGCAGTACTATTTACAATTTTCCAAATCTTAAGCCATTATGAATAATATATCCTGTGTGTTTGTGTGTGTGTCCGTGCGTGTGCATGCGTCTGTGTGGGGGTGTTTCTGGTGGGGCAAAAGAACTTTCAAATCAGATAAAAAGCTCTGATTAATTGAATGGAGGTTCTAAAGGGAGAACACATTTAATTTGTGCTAATAATAGTAAAGCAATAAATAACTAATAAAACGGAATACATTTCAGTCGAAAACTTGTCAGACAACCACAGTGGGCGCGAGTGCATTCGAAAAGGAGCCGAGTTGGAGTTGGAGCTGTAACGTTCATGGAGGCGGCCCTGCCGGTGCTGCTTTAACTAGGACAAGCCTCTTTATAACGGTGCACCTCAGGGGCCGATCAGCAGGTCTCCGCAGAGGCTCCCCACTCTCTTGTCTCACTGGGCCGGTCACGAGGGGGCTGATGCTGGCTTGCTTGGCTTGCAGGGTCTGGGGCAGCTACAATGATGATGATCGTGGTGGTGTGGGCTGACATGCCGAGAGGGCAATTACTACAGCAAGGACAAAGACTCTGCAGTCATAAGTCCCCACAGCACCCTAATGAAGAGAGCAGGTTAGCCTCTTAAGAGAGTCAGTGATGAGCATGGCTTTAGTGTGTGTGTGTGTGTGTGTGTATGTGTGTGTTTTGCTCAGTTTAAACTACCCAAGGAGGATACATTATCAGAGCTCATATACACTAGCTACTGTGCTTACAACCTTCTTGAATGATGCTTTTCCATGCCAGCGTTTTCCCTCCATGCAGCAAAATACAAACAATGATGAACTCCAAACTATTATCTTTAGGGAGTGCCTCTTTGAGGGGAAAAAAGAGCCAATGAAATATTGTAACATATCCTGGTGGGTAAATGAAGCACAATAACAGGTCAAGATTTAATCGAACCCTTTTGTTTTTCTACTGTCTTCAATAAAGTTAAAAAAAAATAATCAAAATATAATATAGTGTATATTTTATGTTAAATAAACTGATGCGTTGATAGGGATGTAATGGTAGATATATTCTAGATGAGGAAAGACAACAAAAAGTCAGACCGCGCTTTAAAAAAATGATTACAAATGTGCAAACACTCTTCTATGTTTCCTCATTCATGAGGCAGGGCGTGGAGATTGGTGGTTTCAGCATCAACGATGCTTTGTAACTAATACTCCCATGTTGACGCACCAATCTGGGAGCTGATAAGAGAGCCTCTTGAACGCTGTTCATTCCAATCAGTCTATGTTCACAGTGAACCAGAGCAGGTAAAGGCAATAACATTCCTGATAGCATGTATTGTATTGTATTGTATATCCTTTTTGGAAGGCTTGAGAGAGTCATTTACACTCGACTTCACCAATGGAGTGATTTACTGTACACAGGAGCCCAGTTGACTGGCTTTAACCTGTTTAAAAAAAAATCATTAGAAAAAAATATATATACTTGAGGGTGGAAGGTGGCCTGCCAGAAGTCTCCTCATGGCTGGAGTTGTACAATTTGTGTTCCCTAAGTGGGGGTCTCAGCAATGATTTTTGAGCCAGTCGAATTTCATATTATAAGGGCCTTTGTGTTCAAATGATTTCTTTGAAAGTACCCAGACCTTTTCTCTCATTCACAGATATATTTTTAATCACTGTGGTTTTTGCACAGCATCAATATATATATATATATATATATATATATATACAGTGCCCTCCATAAGTATTGGCACCCCTGGTTGAGATGTGTTTTTTAGCTTCCAATTATTTTATTTTTTTTCTAAATAATATGGGACCTTAATGGAAAAAAAGAGAAAAATCCAACCTTCAATACAAGTGCATTTATTCAGTGGGGAAAAAATCCCACATAAAGAAATAATTATTTGACATCAAATAATGTGTGTCACAATTATTAGCACCCCTGGTGTTAATATTTTGTACAACCCCCTTTTGCCAACAAAACAGCACCTAATCTTCTCCTATAATGTTTCACAAGATGGGAAAAGACAGAAAGAGGGATCTTCAGCCATTCCTCTTTGCAGAATCTCTCTAAATCATCCAGAGACCTGGGTCCTCTCCTCTGTACTCTCCTCTTCAGCTCACCCCACAGGTTCTCAATGGGGTTGAGGTCAGGGGACTGAGATGGCCATGGGAGGAGCTTGATTTTGTGTCTGGTGAACCATTTCTGTGTAGATTTGGCCATATGTTTAGGGTCATTGTCTTGCTGAAAGACCCAGTGACGACCCAGCTTCAGCTTTCGGGCAGAGGGCAACAGATTTTGATTTAAAATGTCCTGGTATTTCAAAGCATTCATGATGCCATGCACCCTAACAAGGTTCCCAGGGCCTTTGGAAGCGAAACAGCCCCACAGCATCACTGACCCACCCCCATACTTCACAGTGGGTATGAGGTGCTTTTCAGCATGCGCATCTTTCGTGGTACGCCAGACCCACTTAGAGTGTTTGTTGCCAAAAAGCTCAATCTTGGTCTCATCTGACCAAAGCACACGGTCCCAGTTGAAGCCCCAATACCGCTTGGCGAACTCCAGACGCTTGCGTTTATGATTGTGAGTGAGGAAAGGTTTTCTCCGTGCATGCCTCCCAAACAGCTTGTTGGCGTGTAGACAGCGCCTGATGGTTGATTTGGAGACTTTGTGACCCCAGGATGCTACCATTTGTTGTAATTCTGTAACAGTGAGCTTTGGAGATCTTTTGATTTCTCTTACCATCCTCCTCACTGTGCGTGGTGGCAAAATAAACTTGGCTCCTCGTCCAGGCTTGTTTACCACTGTTCCAGTTGTTTTGAACTTCTTAATTATTCCTCTCACAGTGGATATGGGCAGCTGCAGTTGAGTGGCAATCTTCTTGTAGCCTCTGCCTGACCTGTGAAGGTCGACGCACATCTGCCTCACTTGTATGCTGTGTTCCTTTGTCTTTCCCATGTTTAAGAGTGGATAAGAGAAATGGCCTCGGTGTCACGTCATATTTATACCCCAGGGAGACAGGAAGTGATGAATTACTAATTAAATGTTCCTACATACTCTGGTAAACTTTGTAAACTACTGTAGAAATGACAGAAATGCTTCAATTATATTTATTTCCTGGGAATTGTTAAGGGTGCCAATAATTGTGGAACAGGTGATTTGATGTCAAATAATTATTTCTTTATGTGGGATTTTTTCCCCACTGAATAAATGCACTTGTATTGAAGGTTGGATTTTTCTCTTTTTTTCCATTAAGGTCCCATATTATTTAGAAAAAAAATAAAATAATTGGAAGCTAAAAAACACATCTCAACCAGGGGTGCCAATAATTATGGAGGGCACTGTATATATAATTTTTTAATTTTATTTTATCAGTGTAGTTCCTTTATTTATTCCATAATTGGCAGGCGATAAGATCAACGTGTACCCACAAGACGGCTGGAATAGGCTTGGAAATGGGTGGATGGATAATTTATTTATTTAATTGCATTTATCTGCATGCAGTTAAATTGTCAACAGTTGGAATGTTTTCTGTGTGTGCATGCCCGTGTGTGAGCTTGCACATTTCGTTTACTACATGTACGTAGGCTTGCACTTTAACACACTTTTAATCCAGGCTCTGCTGCACTGGAATGTGCAATAGTATATTCTGGCATGGCGCTATACAATTCCTAGAATGTAGCTGTATTGTTAAAAATGTTCCCAGACAGTAATACTTGTCGTAGTAATCCATTGGTAATTCAAATTCTATTTTAACTGTAGCTGAGATTGACATATCTGCCATGCCGAATGATTAGCACCATACTTTCTAATGCAGTATGCTGTTGCACGGCTCATTGTGGACAAGGTCTAATGCAGTGGTCACCAACATGGTGCCCGCGGGCACCAGGTAGCCCGTGAAGACCACTTGAGTAGCCCGCCAGTGCCTGGACATTGTGATTTGCTAGTAGAAATTATGATTTAAAAATGCAAACATTGGCAGTACTGTGAGACATTTCGAAACACGATCAAAGTCTGACAATTTAAATCATCAAGTATTAAAAATACCGGTAACACATCCTCATATTATTGAAGGTATTTTGGACAAATATGTTATTTCAGACGTGTATCAATTTGGTAGCCCTTCACACAATCGGTACACATGAAGTTGCTCTCACCCTCAAAAATGTTGGTGACACCTGGTCTAATGTGAAGGCTCTCCAACTGAATTAATCTGTTTTGTGTTCATATTGCATCTCAGTGTGCAGCTTACATGACTCCATGTCCCCTTTTCCCTTTGCAGGCAAACACCACAAATTGAATCTCTTATTCACCCATACTTGTGGATGGGTGGGCAATTCTAAAAAAAATCCATGCCGTGCCGAGGTGTCAATGTGAATATGGACAAGGAGGAATTCAGACACATTTGATGGCAGCCCACTTGTGCTGATAGGCCAAACGGTGCTGGGAACCCGCCACTTTTAATCATGTGGAGGGTGTCTGCTTTCATAAGAGCACGCGGCAACCCTGACAACTCTAATACGGAGAGTTGACAGAGAGACTTTCTGTGTTAGTGGGAAAACAGAGAGGGAAGGTCTTTATGTTTTATTTATTTATTTTTAAATGCACGTGTTGCTTTTTTATTTTGTTGTTGGTTGCACACAAGAGACAAATTTCACTATGTGGGACTGGATTTGAGGTGAAAGAATGTCACTATTCATAAATGGCTTGGGGACAAGGTCACACAAGTGCCGGTACAGCAGTGCTGCAAGTCTTTTTGCAGTGTTAGAGATGGGCAAACACTCTTAAGATGTCTTTCTCTAGATAAGAAGGTAGTGGAGTCAAGTTTTGTCCCTCAGAGTCGCCTGACAAATTATAATTTATTGGTCTATAGCCCTTGTCAGCTGTGGGGAAAAAGAGGCTAAAAAGAATGATGCTTTGAGGATATACAGTAATTAAAGATATCGTTCAAAGAACAACTTTTTGCATATTTGAATTATTCCTGTCGGTAAGAAACACACAAAATATGGAAATACGATTGCTAGAAGCTCATAAATCAATGATCAGTAAGGCCTCAAAGCCCAATAAAACATAGGGAGTTAAATACTTTAAAATGCAAATCACATCTTCAAATTTGCATGTGTAAATTTAAAGGAAGTGTGCTTCCTTAAGACCCTCAGAGGGACTATAGGGTGGAGCTAAGGCGATGTATGGTTGTAGGGGGACAGAAAAGAAGCCAGAATTGGGTTTCGTTTCCGTTTCCCCATGTTGTCATTGGACAAATTGTTGGTTTGCTCTTGATGATAATGGATGAAGTGGACAGAGAGACATGGCTGCATCTCTTTTGTGGATCCCGAAAGTGCCTTAAGTGATTTGAATAATTAGGAGTTAATTATTCTTCATCCATATAATCAGAATAGGAAAGATATGGGAATGGAATTTATAATTTTAGCCCAGCATCCTGTCTTGTACTAATGTGGTAAACTAAAGTGACTGAATAATACCTTCTGACCTTGCAGTAATTATGCCTCGCCTGGCAATTTGCTTGCTGTTACTAATTGAGGCTCTTGATCCACTGAAATTCTTATTAAAAATACATATGTTTTATGGCTTGATTTTTTTATTCAGAATTTTCTTCCATGTATTATTAATCCTTATTATTTTCTACAGTAATTAGTAGAACCACTTTTATTTGTTTTTCCTATTCTGTATCCTCGGTACAGGTAGCGTAATTCAAGTATTATCAACTAATTCACTGCCCTTTTGTGAAGATCAGTTGGGGTGAAAGTTGAATATTAATTATTGCTGCCCCCCCACACCCCAAAAAGGAAAGGGTTACTCATTTCACGACTATATTATCCTTCTATCACAATCCGCTGATGTTGTTTTCCTCTCTCAGACATTTGAAGATACTCTGGTGGCGCCAATGGATCAATGGGACACAATGTCTCTTAATGCATTAACACTCAGGTTGGAGTGTTAGGTTAAAAAGCTGCCTAGCGCCTTGCTAGGAGGGGGACAAAAAAAGACAAGCGGGAAAAAAAAAACTATTATCCCTGTGGATTCAGAGAGCTGACCATCACTGTGAAAGCATCCCTTTACCAATACCGTGGATGTGTGCATGTGTGCGTGCGTGCATGTGTGCCTGCAAAATGTGGGTGGCTGGAGTATTTGCATGCGTGAATGTCCTTGCTGTGTGGTGCCTGCAGGTATTGACCATGCAGCACTGACGATGATGTGCTTTGCTTTTCACATATTTCTTTGCGGTTCGTAATATGCCCTGCTATTTATTTATTGATTCATTTGAAGTATCAGCAACGTTCCAGTCACAAGTCCCAGTCACGTAATAATCCAGATAAGGGTGGACGGTGCTGAATTCAGACACTTAGCCCCGCTAAAATGGGAAGACTGATTTGTCTATCCCGATTAGGGTTCTCTGCGTCGTTGAAGAAGACACTTAAAAAGAATCTCCTGAATTAAGATAATATGACTATGTGTGACAGAACACCCTCAGCTGGAAGGACTAGTAGCTTTAGCTCTTTCATTGGCTTTTTGTTTCAGAGGCCATACATGTTTTGACGGAGTCCAACTCTTTTTATTTTATTTCTGTCATGGCGATTAGTGTGCCAATGAACACTTGCTTTTCTCACACAACATTGCATTCCACCCCACCACCCACTGCTGTGTGTGTGTGTGTGTGTATGTGTGTGTGTGCGTGTGCGTGTGCGTGTGCGCGTGCGCGTGCGCGTGCGACCAGCTTTCCAGTTCGGAATGAGATGGACCAAAGTGAGATGTCCCTGCTGCTCCTGGTGTTCAAGCCCACATGAATGCCACAACACAGATCCTTGGTGAAACACTCTGTAGATGCCATGAAATGGTATTTGATTTAAAGCTAATGACATAGGACTGCTAGGATGTTGCTCGGGGCAAGAAAATGCATCACTGGGCTATGATTCACTGACTGTTTGTGATTAATTTTGGATATTGTGCTGCACTGCTTGACTAAAAATTATGTTTGGGGGAATTTTGAAAAAGAGGGAAAAAGAGTTATTCATTTCCGCCCAATATTCCCATCAAATTCTGAAAAGGCTTCCTTCTATGACTCTCTTACAAAATAAGCTGTAATGCCAACATCTGTGGTACGTCTGCAACACAGGTTAAATCCTGAACTAACAAATCAAGACACGCAGTGAATCCTTAGCGAGAGCTGCTGTTAAATATTCCATATCATTCCATCTAGAGAGAAAAAAAGAAGAAAACAACATCAAAATATAGCAGGCGTACTGTACATGACTTCAATGCCAAACGGGGCATATGTGTTTCTTCTCCCCCCCCCCGTTTCTTTTTCTTGTGAATCTACAAAAGGCCATCCGTTTGCAAAAGCCGATGTGCCGTGGGTGCTGCTGGTGCTGCTGCTGGTGGTAATTAAGCATGATCACACTTCGACCGAGTGTATCACACGCCACAGAATTTCTCCTGACGTGACGGAGGGAAGGAGGAGTCATTTGGCTTTGCATTTTCTTCTGCTCTGCTGCTCAGCTGTCCTCTTTTCGGACCATCAGCCTAATCAGCCCAACACGCGCACATGCACACAAATAAACACACACACACAACCCCATGTACATGTTGCCCTAAAATACTTGAAGTACCCATCAACCCGTCCACGCACCCTTAAGCAGAATAAAGTATGAACGAGTGTTGGAGCTAGAGATGTCAATGGCCTTTAGGTGCAACGAGGGCCAAGGAGGTTGTTTAAAAAATGTTTGTATTTCGGGGGAGCTGCTGCTATTGATAGTTAATAAACTGTTGCATCACGAACCGTACAGACAATGCAGCTCAGTATGGTGTAAAGGCACCTCTTTTTTTCCTCATTTCAAGGGTGGTTAAAAACTGGAAAATCCAGATGCTGCAGAAATTCGATTGCTCCTTTGTCATCAAACCATTTGAGTGCTGTTTTTCCTCGATTTGTAATCAATAAACGTGTGTCAACCATAACTTTAATGTATTTTAACTCTAGAAACACAGAGTATTAAGATACTGTACAAAAACAAACAAACAAACAAAAAACAAGACACCCAGAAATACAATAGGGATCACAAAAAGATCTTTGTTAGATCAGTGGATTACTTTTTTTGGGCCGGTGTGGGGGGCATCGGGGTCTTTTTACACTTTTATTTGTCAATCCACTTTATACCCGCATATGGTAATCCCTCCAACAAAAGATTGTAGTGAATAATGAAGACAGCGGGACTGGGGGCAGTCAGAAATGTGCTGCGGCAGTAAATACAGAGTTTGTGTGGCGTGCCGTGCGCATTGCCAGGCTACAGAAGGGAGAGATGTGCTGCTTTCATGTCCCTGAGCCATATTCACGTCCACCAAAGACTTTTGTTTTTACACAGGTAGGCAGTTTGGGGACTATCTCACTGAGGAAGAAGGCAGCAAAAAAAAAAAAAAAAAAAGAAGACATGGGAAGAATCAAAGGATGTACCCCCTTTTAATAATGTAACAAATATTCAAATCTCTAAAAATAAAACCTATTCATCCTTCCTGCTAATCTGAGCAGTAATTTATTCAAACCCAAGGCCATAATAATATGCCAGCCCAGGGCACAGTGGTTACAACAATACCAAGTTCGCTCCAAAACTTAAGGGGATAGACATACAAACAAAACCAGCTCATCAAGCTGTAACTTTTAGACGTCTTCTGAAAAGAGAAGTTGTTCTGAGCCGGTGGTGGATTGTTATGTAATTAGCACGTGTATTTGTATTTGTCAGCATGTTTTTTTTCTGAAAATGATGCACTTGATAATTATAATAAATCAAGGCTGAGAGTCGTTTTGCAAAAAAAAAACAAAACAAAAAAAACAACCCCCCCCCCCCCAAAAAAAAGACACCCTCACACCCACACACACAGTTTGATTACTAAAATATTTGGAGCACAAAGCAGTTTTGCTCCGCTCACGACTTTCTGATTAATTGCCAATAAAGTGTGCATCTCCAGCATCAACAACAGTCTTGTGTATGTGTCACCATGAATCAATGCCATTTTATGAAAACCAATTGAGCGCTGATAGTTTGTATCAAGGCATCAAATAGGCACTTCATAATGGATGCAGTGATAAAAGATTGTGTAGTATAATGATGCCAGCGGTTGATATTGTTCATTATACATGCGGCTGTGTCACAAGGCACTTGAAATTTGTGCGCATGTGTTGACATCATTTTACAACATCTTGTTTCAGCAAATTAATGCCAAAGCTACTGGGAAGAAAAATGTCCCGCTATTTGCCAACAGTGACAAATAATATATTTGGAATAACGATTGCATCCATTGGCTTGTGTGTTTGTAAACGTTAGGTAATGAAGTTCTCTTTGTGTGCAATGAAAGCAAACAGCCACTGTGTCACTGTGCTTGAATAGACCTCCCAGGTGCATAACCTATTCCTATTACATGATGAAGCCGCACGATATGTATGGCAAACATTACTTGCAGTTTCGGGGTATTTTCCTATTTAAATTTGATGCATAGGTGTTCCTTTAGATTTGTTGTTGTTCGGAGGCATTGTTAAAATATCATAAAGTGGGAGAGGCCTGCAACTTGATCTGTAACCATGCTGGTCTTGAGCATGCCGGCGGCCTTCACAATTGTAGAGCTTGTTGAAGGTTTGGGGGTGCTGCAGTGGAATCAATGCCTGCCACACACGTCCTGTTTTCCCTCTTTGACAAGCCCTGCAGTTACACAATCAACATTATTATTGCGTGGAAATGTATATATTTAATTAGTAAAACAATGACAGTTACGCTTCATTCATGGTGCATGGCAAGATTTAATTAATTGGAAAATGCACATTGCCCTGTGACTTAATTGTGAGTGAATTAATCACTGGCTACTTGTTCATTCGTTCAGTCATTTCCTGGCATATTTTTATGTATGTCTGTCACTGAAAATTCCTCCCAGGGTCATTTTTATGTGAGGTCATTTTTTTTCCTGAAGTGACTGTTGAGATGAGGAACACATGGAAGGCTTTTCCTAATGCTGGAAGACATACAGATCCAATAAGAGCACACTTACATAAGCTTGACATTGTCATTGGTATTTACATCACGTGTGAGGACAGTAAAACCATCTTTTCTAGTAGTTTCTAACATGTCTTTCATTTTGCCCTATACCGATCTATAGTGTGTGAATTCTACCAAAAGTAAAAAAAATAATTAAAAAAAACAAGGGATGCTCCAATTGTCAACATCCAATAGCTGGCAGGAATGAGCAAATGGTGAGTTTGACTTGTTTACAGCTGTTGAACTTTCACCCAAGACAGCATTTAGCATTAGCCAAAGTAATAACACAACCAACCTTTTTTTTTTCATCTGTTTGAGGATCCCCTCCTCTGCTCGAAAAAGCACAGTGAACAAAAGCAAATGAGAGTCATGGCACTACCTGATATTTCATGCCCTGTCTGAACTTAGCATAATATCACTAAATATAACAAATAAACAAATAAACTATCTAACATACTTGCAACATACATGCTTCATACAAATACTGCACCTTATAACCTGGTGCATCTTATGCATGATTTTTTTTAAATAGACCCATTCTTTGATTTTGAATCTAATCATATGGTGCGCCTAATGGTCACTAAAATATGGTAATGTTCAAGAATAATAGCAATGTGTTCAAATTTATTTTTCTTTAAATAATTGTTTTGATGTATTCCCTTTTAAATACTTGTCATTGTAGTTGGAAGACACATTTATAATATATAAATCAAATATATACAGTATATTTATAAAAGTATAAATAAAAAAAGGTTTTCCCTGTATTCTTGCTGCACACTATCTGATATCACAATTATTGGGACTCTCCAAGGATCTCATGGACCCACGTCAAGCTGTCGGAAAATTTCGATTTGCTCAAGTCATTGTTCATGTCCATTTCGTCTAGACTCTCTCTTATTACTCTGGTTCTGTTTTTTTGCTCTTGCCTTTGCTTATGTTCTTTGTTATTCAAGTAAGTATTTCTTGTTGTGTTTAAGTGTATCCACAGTTTGTTCGCCACATGGTTTGGTCTTTCTTGTACTTTTGTTACAAGCTATTTTAGTTTGTGTTTTTTCTGGTTCTACGTGTATACGATCTGATTCTGTGCAGAACCTTCTGGAAACTTGCCAGTACTTACAAAAATACAGTTAAAGTATCGGATCGATAAGCAGTATCGTTAAGAGTAGTAGCAGTAGTTGTAGTAGTATCGTTAAAATCTTAATGATTTCCAACACTATTAAGAATCACATTTTACTAAATTTAAAAGGTATGGGTCATTTTTACAAATCAAGGATTTTGTCTCGAGCGATCTTCTCCAGATAGCTTATTTTACTAAATGATCGGGGATGGATGGATTTAATGTCACATGAGCGAAGGGAGGAGCAGGTGTTGCTGTGACAAGTCACCTGTCTGCCTCCTTACCGCCAGCAAGCTTATTTCTCTGCTTTTCCTCAGCCCAGCCCCCTGGTGTCTATGCCTGGTATTGGTAAGCGTTTCAAACTATTAGAGCTGCTGTGAAAAAGGCCTGTTTGAGTGCAGAACTGTCAGTCTGCAATGAGGCAATTGGAGGTGGGGGCTGTCATGGCTGTCACTCAATGGGAGGATGAGAAGTGTTTGGCCGTAATGGATTCCTCCAGGTGGACGGCTTACACGGCAGCTAGAGGTAAAATCGATGTGTTGTCATGAGCAAGTGAGGCTTCATCAAACGGCCAGGTGGACAAGAGGCAAAGAAAGGGAGGTCTGCCCGAGTTGTTATGTCTATATCCCATCTTGTGAGAGAGAGAGATAGAGAGAGAGAATGAAAAGACAGACAGATGCCTCGTCTAGCTTTACACGCCCAGTGGGGCCTCTGCTATGATTGTAAGCATAAAAAGGGCTCTGCCCTCCGTCATCTCTGTTGCTTTTACAGTATATTGCGACTCTCTTGGAGTCTGACATGGATACACATGACTTCCATATCTATATATATGTTGCGCGTCGTCCCGCACGCGGTCTGTCCTTCCGTCTGTCCCTTTTCAAAACGTACCTACTTCACCGCGCCGCTGCGCGCCGCCACTGCGCCGCCACTGCGCCGCTCAGGCAGTGGCTCACTACGATCGCGCGGGCATCTTGGCGAAAAAATGTTGTCTACCTAAGCAATGAAGATGAACAAAAAGTTGAACGAAGCAACAACACTTTTGTGGGCCGAAGGCCCACCTTACCAGCCTTCTGCAGGAACTAGCTGATGAGCCGCCCGGAGGGCGGCGAACCACCACCTTACCAGCCTTCCGCAGGAATTAGCTGATGAGCCGCCCGGAGGGCGGCGAACCAGCTAGTCTTATATATGCCGATGCAGTATTTTCCCAATAAAAGTACATGATCTCATCATGTAAAAGAAATACTTGCCAATAATCCTTTATGTAACACTAGCTGGTTCGCCGCCCTCCGGGCGGCTCATCAACTAGTTCCTGCGGAAGGCTGGTAAGGTGGGCCTTCGGGCCACAAAAGTGTTGTTGCTTGGTTCAACTTTTTGTTCATCTTCATTGCTTATCGCAAAAATAAAGAGATGTTTAGCTCTACTAAATAACTAACAATTTTATTGCAATGCTTGTGGGTAGACAACATTTTTTCGCTAAGATGCCCGCGCAATCGTAGTGAGCCACTGCCTGAGCGGCGCAGTGGCGGCGCGCGGCGGCGCGGTGAAGTAGGTACGTTTTGAAAAGGGACAGACGGAAGGACAGACCGCGTGCGGGACGACGCGCAACATATATATAGATTTGGAACACTTTCTATTTAACCAGAATTCTGGCAACACAAGTCATTTGTCATTTGTTATGAAGTTACCGTTTTATCCAACTCTGGTGTCTCAGTCTGAATGCTCGAGACCCACATGACTTACAAAGAACAAGAAATCGGATGTCATATTGATTGAGTAAATATAGTGGGGGGGGGGGGGGGTATTCGACCAAATCCGAATATCTAGTACAGGACCAGACAGCAAAGCCCACTCATTGTGAGAGTCATCTGGAATAGGGCTGTAGTGAATAGTAAAGCAATAAAGCTATACGGGAAATTATTTATCTTTTTATTATATTTATTTTATCTGATGCTGTTGATCTTTATTTTACACAAGTTTTGGGACTGACTGACCTAAACTGGGATCTCGAGTATCGTATTTTGTGCTATATCATGTAGAAAGGTGTGTTGGTATAACAAAAAAAAGTAATTGGATGGTTTTATCCTTGAATTTTGAGGGGAGTGAAATTACATGAATCCTTGAAAGTTTCAACTTTAAATATAACTTGAATGGGCAATAAAGTAAATAAATACTTAAGTAAAGGTACAATATAAAAAACAAGCAATAAAATAAACAACAATTAAAAACAAATACGGATAATGGATTGCTGGAAATACAGGTTGTTCCTGCTGCGCATGATACACGCGCTGGCCTCTTCAGGGCAGTGTGGTGCCGTGCATGCACGGAGTACATGTTTACAATGAGATCAGAAGAAAGTTGCAGTCGACGTCTATTAGTATAACTCATTTTAGACGAATTGGGAACAAAGAATTTGTGACTTTGAGTATTGTTCTTTCATCTGTATACTTGAATACTTGAAGGATTATCACTCCCGGAGTCAATGCTAATTTCCGGTCAACATTTGAATGGGATTTTACATTGATTTTATCATTAGCACTGGCAATATTTTTAAAAGAAAACATTTTATTGAAATATAAAATGAGTCTAATTACGTTCGTTGTGTGTTTAGTTTTACAGTAAACTGTTGTCATTAAACAGCGTAAAGGACGCTTTAGGAAAAAATTACATACGCAACACGCTTGCAAACATGGTGCATCCAGTATCTCGTTAAGAGTGGAATTTCATCAAGTTTCGCTTCCTTGGTGTTTGTGATTAACAAGGCAGTGATGAAGACTGGCTAAATATCATGGTCCTTAAGAAGCTTTATCCTTAAATATACCTTAAAAATACCTTAAATGAGCTGTAAATTTCCCCATTGTGGGACAAATAAAGGATATCTTATTTAAATGAGGCAAAGGGTTCGGCCACAAATATGTGATGTCATGGCTAACGATGTCTATAGTATGGCTAGGAGATTTTTATAATGTTTAGCCACATTGGCTTAGGGATTTCATGACCCATTGTCACCCCTGCATACATGTACATCTTCTGTCACAGACCTGATCTCTCCAGTGAGGAGTGGGGTGGTTGAAGATTTTTTTTCCTAGATTCACAGACACTCTTTCTAAACGGTGCAGTGAGGTGGCCGGTCCACTCACATTTCAACATGTGGGAACTCGGACACAAATTCACATGTAAGTCTCCTCCCCAGAAATGGTGTATATTGTGTCTCGTTTTCTTCGAGCTTGTGAAACATCATGACATTGTGTGTCAGCTCCATTACAGTATGACATTAAAGCAAACATTACCTTGTCTTTATAGACTTTAGACCTCTCTTCTTGTAGAATATCAAAGCCAGATGAGCTGTCAAACGCCTATATTAATCAATTTCAAAGTGAACTGAAAATTGTTTCCTACTCTACACACTAACTGCTCTGATTTGGACCAATCTCAAAAAACCTCTGAAAAAAAGATCTCACCTCCTAAATGAGGAAAGAGAGGCTCGAGATGGAGTTGAGTAGAAAGAGAAGGAAAGAAAAATGTCAGTCTAATTTGGAGTAATTACAGCCTTTTCATTTCAAACATGATGAAATAATTTGATTCTTTTTAAAGATGGGGTCTGGTTTGCCTCACCGCAGACAAAGCGCCCCTACATCGAAAGTTGAGAACTGTAGCAGGACAATGGTGGTCCTTCTGAGAGCTGTGTGTGACACCGGCCCATAAATCATGGCAATGGTAGGCTTCAGACACAGTTATTTGACTGTGCTTTGCTGATGACTGCCCTACAAAGGCTACCGATAAAGCAAATATGGGCAATGGATTGAGAGAGTATGAAGACTCGAGGCACCACAAAATAGTGTGACATCCATGGTGCATCAGTAAAGGACTGTGTTGTTTCAATTCAGTTTGTGTTGACAAAGCAAGAAAATGCAAGACGTGGAAATACATATGTTCACAAAAGAAGAAGCTTTAAAAAATCTCAGAGGCTTAAAGTTAAGAAACAACAACCCAAAAAACCCCCCAAAAGGTTTAGAAAAGTTTGGACAATTACCCTGAATGAACCATTGGATTGGGTTGGATACAACTTTATTGTCAAATGTTGCTTACGTAGTAAATGTTGGGTATGTAATTCTTTTGTCCCAAAGCGTGCTTTTAAGCTGTTTAATGACAAGCCATTTGGAGTATACTGTGTATATATATATATATATATATATATATATATATATATATATATATATATATATATATAATTTTTTTTTAACATTCCCAGTGCTAATGCTAAAGTCAATGTAAAGTCCTATTAAAATGTAAAAGGGGGGGGGGGGAAGCATTGACTCCGGGAGTGATTATCTCTCAAATAACAAATATTGACACACAAACAAATACCGGTACATGCAGAAGACATAACAATACTCAAAGGCACACATTCTTTGTTCCCAATCTGTGAAAATGAGTTATCAATAGAATTAAATCACAACTTGATTTCACTGTGCACTCAATTCACGCACGGCACCAAATTGCCTCTAAGAGGCCAACGTGGGAACAGCATATTTCCATCCATCCACTTTTATTGTTGTTGCTGTTTTTTAAATTTTATTTTCTTGTTGTCCTTTCAAGTTACATTTAAAGATGCATTTTCAATCCATCCAATCCATGCTGACAGCGGCAGCTGTAACAAAGTGCTTTACAAAACAGTTAACATAAAGTAAAATAATAAACACAACACATAACATAAAACACGGACAGTCGGCGCTCTTCGCCAATGCTCCTCTCTTTGTATGCAGCGATGGCTGTTTGAAAGTGCTCTATAAATACTGTTGACTTGACTCTCTCCTCATCCTCAACTTCAGCGGCCATCCACCCAGCCGCACCAACGCCAACTGTCCAACAGCGCTGACATAGCCACTGAACAAATCGGGGTTGTGAAAAATGCTGCCCATTACTGGCGCAAAAAACACAAGCGCCCCAGGTCTGTCCAGCACCGACAGTCAATGGCGCCGACATTCCTCCCAATCAAAATCTGTGCTGGTACAGGCGTGCTGCCGAGAAGGCGCAACCACCAAGCACAGATACTGCTCCTTTGACGAATGTCGTGGCCAAAAAGCGCTGAAAACAGTCCATATCAGGTCCATACAATGTAACAACAAACAACATCTGACAAAACAAAAGACAAAAACAGCAAAAAAGAACAACAAAGCAAGGCTCTTGAAGAGCACTTGCCGAAGGCTGCCTACTCGGGCGCCATCTTGGGGGGGGGGAAATATATATATATATATATATATATATATATATATATATATATTATATTAAATATATTATATATATATTTTCAATTTTCAAATATCAAGAATGCAATTATCCAAGGATTTCTTTTTTGTTTTTACCAACACAAGTTTCTAGATGATATGGCACAAGAAACGAAACCCAAGGTTAGGCCATTAAGTCCCATGACTTGTGTAAATAAAGAAAAATAACGGATGATAAAGAATCCGTCTGTCCCCCTTATCCCTTTATTTATTCTCGGTTTGAATGAGTGTAAATACGTAAGGCACCCAAAGTGTGGATGTAGCAGAATGAAAATGTAAGAGGATTTCACGTGATTTTTACAAGGTTATTTCATACTTGACAAAAAGAATGGAATGTTCACGAATGTATGAAAGTTTTCAATGAGCCGGGATGAATTGGGCATGAAGTATGATGGTCCTTTAAGGCTATTAAGTTTTAAGAGTTGAATAAATAAATGAAGTCAACACATAAATGTTGGATTAATTGAGGTTTCAATATCAATCAAAATGATCTGGATCATAATTTTTTTCCATAATCCTGCGGCCCAACTGTAAATCAGTCTATACTCACTCTATAGTATCCTCAAATGCAACATTTTCGGTCTGATCAACCATAAGGCAATATAATTTCATATAAGCATTTTCCAAGTCATCTTTATGTTGCTTGGAGAGTACTCAGCTGAGTGTCTCAAAATACTCTGCATGGAAGGTATGAAGTACCACACGCTTAAATTCCATGTCACCAACAGGGACTTTTTTTCTGCACAGTCTGTGTTATCCTCAGTATGGTTACAACATGCATAAGTGAAATTTAATGAGTTGTTGGAAGAAATGTGGCCACTTCAGTGCGACTTATTTTTCTTCTCCTTTTTCCACAATGTCACGGGTGGTGGCGCTCTCTCCCTCTTTCTCTCTTTCTCTCTCTCCCCCTCCACTCTCCTTCTTTCTGTCTCTCAATCTCTTTCTCTGAGACAGATAGATCTACAAATAATCTATCCCTTAACTGACCGAACAGCTTTTACACTCACTGGTGTGTGTGTGTGTGTGTGTGTGTGTGTGTGTGTGTGTGAGTGTGAGTGTGTGTGTGTGTGTGTGTGGGGGGGTGTGGGTGTGGCGGGGGTGTTGTGATATTTGGCTGCTTGGGGATCGGTGGTTTTCAGAGTATGGGGGAGAATATTGAGACAAGCAAATATTTTCTCTGGCATTCAAGAACACAGTGAAAACACACTCCTAATGTTGATGTGTATTAGAACTGAACTGGGTAAATATTAACACTGCCTTACAGTGGTAGCGTGGTCGCATCAAGGTGTTGGTAAAGGTACAAAATGAAAGCAATACATTTGATGCATTGCCATGTAATACAACTGAACATTCCCAAGTTCACGTAATGTGTGTTTACGGTTAACATGATCAATTTGAATAATTTATTTGCAGACCACCTTTTCAGTTTCCAGTCAACCCAACACTATTAACAGAAAAAAGGGGCCACGTCCTTCTGCAAATAGTGAAATACTTTTCCCAAAATGGTTTCAAATGCCTCAATGAAGATTTTAAAGGGTACTTCTGGCGGGCCATTTCATGGTATTGTTGGAGCAGTATTGTAACATTTGTGAGAAATTGGGTGTTCCCATCTTTGTGTCTACTCTTGTATTCGCCAAAACAGCACTCCCGCAATCCCCCTGTATAATTTTATTGCAAAGTGCTGTGTTAGAAACTGATGGGACGTCAGGTTGACCGGGCCTTCCCTTGCACCGACCAGCTGCTATTGAGTGATATCCCAGATCGTTGTCGTTGTCAACACAGACAGTTCTTTGGGGGTGGTCTCGAAGCTCTAATTCGCGGTTGTTTGTTTGTTCACCATTTCACCACCAAATCCTACTAATTGTACTTTGGCTTAAAAAAAAAGCATCAACAACATGGAAAAAATGTAACACCCAATTTTATTGTGATGGTAATTGAAGTGCTTTAGCTTCATCATATGGTGTCCAAAGCGAGGCTGTCACGTTACGCACAAAGCAGGAAAAGGGAATTGCTTCATACGTAACGGAGAAAACGAAAACAAACGGATCCCTGAAATAGCAGACACCGACAAGGACTTTGTAAAAACAATAATATTTATTACAAACAAAAATCCCGCCTAATAAACAACAGAAAATGCTGGTCAAAGAACGATAGCCAGGAAATAACAAAACACGACAACAGAAAACGCTGGTAAAAAATGGCAAGGAATGTATGTTAACACAAATACTAGTTCACACACGATAATAGAAAGATTCCCTTGGGACGACGAAAATGTAACTAACGGCGAAATGGTATCGAACAATAATTTGCAAAATATGGGCAACAGCAGTGGCACGGCATGTAATACTCCGGCAATGAGTCAACCGCCGGAGCGCCTAGATAAGCAGGTGCAATCACCGACAAATAGGCAGCAGGTGTGCAGGCGGCCGAAATGGAATGCCTGCCACCTGCTGCCAAATACGGAACATGACAGAGGCCTTGCCATACCTTGAATTGACCCTTTTTGAAAACATGTTGAAGATACATTATAGGAGTGTAACAGCACATCGGATCAAACTGAATCATTTCATATTAAAATATATTTATGTGTATTTAATTAATTGTCCTTCATTGGAGAGATGCTGTACAGTGATCCCTCGCTATTTCGCGGTTCGTTTATCGCGGGTTCAGTGCATCGTGGATTTTTTCAAACAAATGGAAAAAAAATGATTTATTTTTTATTTATTTTTTACATATACATAGAGTACAGTACTGTATATGCTGCTCTATGTGACTCGCTGTTGTTTTGCAGCTTCTCGCGGACCGTTTGCGGACTTACAAAAAAACATTTTTTTAAACTGTTTATGTTAATTGGGCGCTAATTCGCGGATTTTCGTTTATATTGACATATTTACATTACTGAGACATTAATTCAAATGTATCTAAAATGACCACAAACAAGTCAATACATCGTACCATCTCAAACTGAGCCGTACCATATCAAGTTATAATCCCACTGAGTTGGACTGAATCGAATTGTTCCACTTTCAAATCACTCGAATCGAAAACCGCGTCGACCCGTCTTTTGTGGAGAGGTGCACACCCCGGATAAATATACACGAATGGCAGAACAGCATCAGCCTTTAGCTTAAGAGAGCTACTTAATTTAACCACCATGATCCCCCGCAGTACACTGTTTAGAGATGAAAGTCATCCGGATTTTCCCGGAATTCCGGGTTTTTCTCTCTGGAGAATTGAGGAAAAATGCCTCAAATTAATCCGGATAGTAGTTGACAACATTGAACTAAGACGCGTTTGAGTTTGTTGTTTTGCTTTCACGAGCGTAGCCATGTTGAGACACGAACACTAGTAACAGTAAAGAGATTTTCTTCTCTTTATAAACACACTCGCTAAACCCCAGTGGAACGGATAAAAGACACCGTGGACAAGACAGTTGTCGTAAAAAATATATTTTGACAAAAAGACACACAGAATTGGCGGAAAAACGTGTCTGTCCGACTTCGAGTGTCATCTCGGCTAGCTTAGCTTAGCTGTTGTCGTGTGTGACATCGGGTGTGTGACGTCCAGTGTGTGACGTTGCGTCGGCACTGATTGGTTGAAATCAAAAGACGCACTTGCGTACATGTTCGCGCTGAAGCACGCACAGCAGAGAGCAGCCGACTATCTGCTGCTGAGGCTCGCTTAGCTTGAGTGGCGTCGCCACAACAGTAATACCCTCGCCTCACATTCTCATGGCCTCGCCATATCTCGGATATTTCAAAATTTCGGCAAGAACGGAAGCCACAAAGGGTGCATGTGTGCACACAAAAGGAAGATTAATCATTTACTGTATTTGAATCACGTTTTGTGTAAACTAATTCATGCGTGTGATCGGCCAGGCGTGTGCGTGTGTGCGTGTATATATGTACTGTATACATTTTTTTCCGGAATTTTCAGAAAAGTCAACTTTCATCTCTGACTGTTGAATAGCAAAACACAGGATGTTCTTCCAACCATCTACCCATCCTTTTTCTGAAGTACTTTCTGAACACTAATTTTAATCCTTTCATGCACCCTGTAACCTGATAACATAGTAAACTGTCCACTGTAGTAACCGCTGTCCCTGAAAGGTTTAATTCAGCAAGCAATGAAGTAACGAAGACAAAGGTCATACACGGACGGGAGACGTGTGTGTGTGGGTCTGTGTGTGTGTGTGTGTGTGTGTGTGTGTGTGTGAGAGAGGGATCAAGAAACTATTTAATATCAACTCAAATGCATATTAGAACATTAACATATACTGTAGATGATTTGGATTTGGAAAAAAAAATGCGCGCTGGAAGAACTTGTTTTAAAGACTCTCTCAAAGTTCAACCAACCACCCAAAACAAACTTTCCACTTTTTTGACATACGAAGATGATGTATCACTTCAACATACATAGGTGACACCAATTACTAGTTGTCTACAAATAAACAGGGCTTTGAGACCATCTTGTGGCATCTTAGAGGATTATGAAAAGAACGAAAAACTGAGAATAATTAGCTAACATGTTTATATTAGCTTCTGCGTTGGAGATCGTAGACATGCAGTTTGTGGGCCACATTGCACTTCATCTTCCTTGTTAAGTGGGAAACGATCCCAAACTTTGGATGCTCTCTCTTTATACAGACCCGTTCTCTTTTGCCACCATCGTGCCATCATATTTCTGCACAGAGTTTGCTTGCATCCTCCCACCCCACCCCCAAGTTAATCAGTTAATCATTGCTGGCCTAAATAGGTGATGCAGAATTTGAATTGATGAGTAGTTTTATGTGTCTATACGAAACACATGAATACAATTAGAATCTTCATAATCTAGCTCTATTACAAGACCTATATTACTGTGTCCCAAAGGTGATAGCTATTTTGATTTACACTGCACTAATATAATCACACGTAGAAAACCTGTATGTATAGATGGCCGTAGAAATCCCGTTTCCCTGTAGAAATCCCGTTTGTGTTTTTATTTCCAGTCGAACTGTACTGTATCAAACTGAAGGAGGTGATTGTAATACTGTGTTGACATAATAGCCACCTAAGAAGGCCTTAATTATTCATCTTATGCTAGCTTTGTGAAGGCGAAATGTTGTATACTGTACCATTCTTGTTTTATCTCATTAGATTCAGAAAAAGAAATGTTTTTTTTAGCCCCCAAGAGGGAACAGTTTTATATAAAACATCTTAAATTACTGCCCATTATACATTTCCATTTTCACAGATGAAAGTCATATATGCAATCCAAACCTCATAGCTTAAATTTCCAGAAGCAGCAAATCACACTTGCAAAGGCAACCATCAATGTGGCTGGATGCTTATTAGCTTAAAATATTTATCTAGCCATGAACAGGAATTTGGCTTAGGAACATGGAAAATTTACACTTGGCTATCAATTTGTCAAGGACACACACACACACACACACACACACACACACACACACACGCGCGCACACGCACACACACACACGCACGCACGCACGCACGCACACACACACACACGACTAACCACTAGCCCACCCGGGTACAGTACTCCAAAACAAGTCATACATTAACTTGTTCAGGTTGGCATGTATGCTCAAGGGCATAACATGAACAATTACCTCCACCCACATTTGCAGCGTTAAGTCAACTACTGGTGAATGAGAGCGACAGAAGGCATGCTCAGAATGAAATCATCAGACTGCAAAGCAATGTCACACCGGTTGTTTCTAAATCTATTGCCTACTTTTTTTGTGCTGCTGAATGCCTCTATACAGAGTGGACATGTTTTATTGTGAGCGAGTGCATTAGATTTGTGGTTTTCCCCCTCTTATGTGTATTTTTGCCCAAAACTCTGCTATGTGTCTGCTTGCGTGCACGCATGTCTGGCAATTTCGGCAAAGCCTACTTCCCCCTAATGTTTGTTTCTTTGCAAAATCTTTTTCAGGCTCCCTTTAATAGAAGCACATCACGATGCGCAATGATGCTTATTAGTTTCTTATCTTCTTTAATTACCCATTAAATAACCTCATGCGTACTCCACACATACATAAACTCACACACTTATATGACTTCATAATGATGTACGAGCCAATTATGAATATGCATTTCCACTACTTATTACACACAAATATAAATATGTTCATTTCAATTCCTACAATTGACTCATCTTGCTTTTCATGAAACTATGTCAGGTGCGATGGCTCATTTTCACTCAGGTGTCAGGTTATTATTACGAGGCAGACTTAATTCAAAATTCATTTTATGCATTTTGTGACACATGGATAGTTTTGGACAGTTAACCATTTTCACCTGTGATTCCATGAAAACTGAGTTTTCATTCGTAACAGTTTGTGACCTGCGAGTGCACTCAAAAGTCGTACCACAGTAGCACCAATGTCGTTTCTTGCACATTTATTTTTAAATTTAAAAGTATGTGTATGTATATATATATGTATATATATATGTATATATGTATATGTATGTATATGTATATATATGTATATATATATGTATATATGTATATGTATGTATATGTATATATATGTATATATATATGTATATGTATATATATATGTATATATATATCTTCCGTACCGCTTGATCCTCACTAGGGTCGCGGGGGGTGCTGGAGCCCATCCCAGCCGTCTCCGGGCAGTAGGCGGGGGACACCCTGAATCGGTTGCCAGCCAATCGCAGGGCACACAGAAACAAACAACCATTCGCACTCACACTCACACCAAGGGACAATTTAGAGTGTTCAATCAGCCTGCCACGCATGTTTTTGGAATGTGGGAGGAAACAGGAGCACCCGGAGAAAACCCACGCAGGCCCGGGGAGAACATGCAAACTCCACACAGGGAGGCCGGAGCTGGAATCGAACCCGGTACCTCTGCACTGTGAAGCCGACGTGCTAACCACTTGACTACCGGGCCGCCCTGTATATATATATGTATATATATATATATATATATATATGTATATATATATATATATATATATGTATATATATATATACACACACATTATTTTTTATTTATTCTTTTGCTTCAACAAACTGTGCAGGGTGCGCTGTTGTTGTAACTGGTGGCCGATTCCATCAAGGATGCTTGAAGCGGTTTGTGTGTGTCACATCAGGTGTGTCAGGATACCCATTGGCTAGCCGATGCTGACCAGAGACGAGAGCCGTCCCAGCCAATCAGCTTTTGGCTCGCTGACCTTTTTGCTGGTGCCCTGACCCTGATGGGAGGTGAAGTGTGTGGCTGGTAGCAGTCAGTTCTGGCACAGCAGGGTGAAGAGGAGGAGGAAGAAAAAGGACTCGGCTGGAGGGCTCAGACATTTTATTGGCCATTCTTTTCTAGTCGTGTCCTTCTTTCTTTCTTTCTCTTCTTTTTGTCTTGTCATTGAGTAGTAAAGTGCAGGTAACGGAGTGCGCTGCACACGCTACTTCCTGTTTTGTTATTTGCTCGCTAAGTGTCTTTGTGTAGTATTTGAATTGGTGCAGTTCTTTTGTCTGTAATGGTGACCATTTCCTACGAGCCTCTCCAGTCGTCTCAGAAGTGCTTAACAACCATCTGTCCTCCCGAACGAGAAAACAAAAATCAGTGGATGCTTGAAAATGCTCTGAAATGTAGTAATGAATATTTTAGACGTAAAGGACCACTCTCCCATTCTCCATTTGCCTGGCTCAGTCCTCCAAACAGCCCTTTTAAAGTCAAGTGAATAGGGTTAAGTTAATTATGCACATTAGGGCCAGCCGCCCCCCACCCCTCTTGCTCTCTGAGTTCTGTGTGTTTGTGTGTGCGGCGGTGGCTTGAGAAGCCAAAACACTGCTTTTAATTAAACACAGATGCATGGAAGCAGCCACTGTCACACATACTCTGAACAGCAGCTGCATATATTCAGATGTGTAGGTTCATAAACAACCGCACCCACACACACACACACACACACACACACACACATTTATTCCTCTGCATGGAAATAAATGAGTACCCATTTAATTTTTTTTTCTTCCATTCTGTTATTTCTAAATTCCAAATTTTGTCCCTCTTTTACACTTGGTTTAACCTCAATTTCCTTTGTTCATTAACCTGATGTTGTCTTGCTTGACAGGAGTTGATCTCCCCTGCCACAACTTTTGATTGATGTAATCAATTTGCAGTGGTCACAAGAGAGCCAGTGTGAATCAGTGACAGGGGTTTGATGTTTCAATAACACATCAAATCCAAAAACCCTCAAACAAAATGGTTAGGGTTAGGTTCAGAGTTCAGTTTCTTGAATATTCTGTGGAAGTACTGTATTTACAACATGGACCTCCTCTGTGGAGTTTCCATGTTCTTTCCATGCCTCCTTGCAATTGCACGAGAATGATTGACATCTCGTCAGTCACTTCTATCTCAGATTGATTATTTTTCCTCGGGTAACTCAACTCAACTGAATGTAGCACTTTTCATTTCACAACAGCCCCCCCCCCCCACCCCCGTGTGTGTGTGTGTGTGTGTGTGTGTGTGTGTGTGTATTAGAGCTGTCAGTTTAGGGCATTTTTATTGTCATTAATATAAATGAATATTAACGGGATTACATATTTTCTCGCGAGATTAAAGCGGCACACTTCACAGCTGTTGTTGTTACGTTGCTCAATAAATAAACCAGAAACAAAACAACAAGTGCGCTGCACAGGTCCACGTTTGTTTTGCCAGCCACGACAGCGCGAGACACCGATAACGGACACTTAAAGAGTTTATGAATGGAAAGTTTACTTTTAAAAAGTTGCCAAATTGTTCCACTGACAAGACCAAAGTTACCTGTATGTTTTGCAGTCGTAAACTGAGCTATCATCATAGGACGTTGAGTCTGAAATACCACTTAATGGCCAAGCACACAGCTGACGCGAATACCCCGCCCCCTCGTCTCAGACAGACAGCTATGGATCATTTCAAAGTGAAGAAAATGGATGGCACGACGAAGAACAAATTTGCTGAAGCCAAAGCTAAATGTATGGCTACTGCATGCAAGCCTATCAACATTGTCCACAGCTCAACTCAAGCTGAAATCATTCACGTTGCATCTAACGACTCCACTACACGTTGCCAGCGAGAGCCTCCATTACAAGCTGTGTACAGAGATTGTACGTAGCGGCGAAGGCTAAGGTACACCAAGCGGGAGAAGACACTGTTTCGGGATAGAAGTAAGAGACTAGGTTGATGAGCCTCTGGTGAATAAAGAGCAGGTAGCCTGTCGAACACGATGTATGCCACTGACGCGATTGTTACTTGTTTGGAACTATTTTGTGTGGAAGGTTACAGTGTTCCGTGTCCATATAAATAAAGCGGGTGTAGCTTCTCTGTGTTCGTCTGACAGTGACTGCACAGAGGCAGTCAAGAGTTCAGCGGTGCAGTGGTAGCGACCTAGCAAACACACTGAAAATAAAACCTCTCCACTGTTGTCATGGAATCAAGTGTAGTCATCTGAAATGATGTCTACACAAAACCGTAGAGAGACTTGCGAGCAAGAAGGACCAACTGAATCAACATAGCCTGACTGCTGTGTTCAAAGCAAACTTGACAAAAACGAAATATGCAACCATGCCTTAAATCCACTGTAGGCTGAGTAATAGTTTACCTTAGATGTGCACTTTGTTATATTGCTCTGTTTTGATTCCATAAAAAGAGCTGTTGAGTCAGATGTTGTCACAAAATATTTTTTTCACAGTTGTTGAAGGACAGTAATATTGTGTGAGAGATTATGTGTGAATAACTGCTCCAAGTGAAAAATGTTCATGTAAAATTGAAAATCGAAATTGTTATTTCAGTAAATATTTGCATTTT
Source organism: Hippocampus zosterae (assembly GCF_025434085.1). NCBI lineage: Eukaryota > Metazoa > Chordata > Actinopteri > Syngnathiformes > Syngnathidae > Hippocampus > Hippocampus zosterae. Next base: position 22,565,540 of record NC_067455.1, on the reverse strand, counting down.
GCACATAGAAAACTGATTCATGATTCCATGTTGATGAGAGCATTAAAATGGGCCAAAAATAGGACAAAAAATATAAAAGGAAATTCAGAAACGATAAAAAATGCATGTGTAATCCCGATTAATTTTTAGTGAATTTGAGTTATGGCAGTTGCATTTTTAATTAGATTAAATATTTTAATCGTTTGACCGCTCTAGTGTATATATATATATATTCTCTAGTACGGACTCATGTTTGTGCTGTCCAATTTGTCCTGATAACAGAAATTCCTCAATTGGGAAATGAGCATGGTGCATGTCCTTTATGAACCTGCAAGTATGTTAACAAAATGCACAATGAACAACACAATCAATAAAATACAAAAAATATACTGTCCAAAAACTATATAACAAAAACTGCAATACAGGTGTATCCGAAAAAAATCACAACAGTAAAATACGTACAGTATTTTAATGTTTTTTTTTTCTGTCTTGGGAAAAAAAATGTATTTTGGATTGTTTTGTTGGATGCATTCTTTGGTTTATGACGTTTGCCTGCGTGTTGTACAGTTTTCTTGCTAGTTGCAAGTAACTGTCCTGTTGATCTCCGATGTTTGGTAATTCTTTTGCATACTGAAGGATTTTTGTTGCCATTTGCATTGCTTCCTTGCTGAATGGTGGCTTGTCATCAGGAGTTGAATCAATGCCTTGTATTTGTTACGTGTATTTAAGCTCCCGCGGCATTACACCTCCATCCGGGTTACAGGAAGTGGAATTTCCACAATTACGTAAGTTCCGGTAACACGTAATATCGTAGTCAAAATGTTAATGCATAGGCTTTTATTCCGGGTGAAGGATATTCCTTTCCATAGAATTCCGGGGATGGGAATATTTACTGTATATATATATATAATACACACTAGCTGGTTCGCCGCCCTGCGGGCGGCTCATCAGCTAGTTCCTGCGGAAGGCTGGTAAGGTGGTGGTTCGCCGCCCTCTGGGCGGCTCATCAGCTAGTTCCTGCAAAGGCTGGTAAGGTGGGCCTTTGGCCCACAAAAGTGTTTTTGCTTGGTTCAACTTTTTGTTCATCTTCATTGCTTATCGCGAAAATAAAGAGATGTTTAGCTCTACTAAATAACTAACAATTTCATTGCAATGCTTGTGGGTAGACAACATTTTTTCGCTAAGATGCCCGCGCGATCGTAGTGAGCCACTGCCTGAGCGGCGCAGTGACGGCGCGCAGCGGCGCGGTGAAGTAGGTACGTTTTGAAAAGGGACAGACGGAAGGACAGACCGCGTGCGGGACGAGGCGCTATATATATATATATATATATATATATATATATATATATATATATATATATATATATATACAACATATATGTATATGTGAGAGAGAGAGATAAATACAGTACCATTACTGGTTTAGCAATTAATCAGGAATTTTGAATTTTATGGCTGCAACACGCTCCCCAAAATATTGGGACAGGGTCATGTTTTACCACTGTGTGAACAACATTCAATGAACATTTGGGAACCGAGGACACTAATTGTTGAAGCTTTGTCGGTGGAATTCTTTCCCATTCTTGCTTGATGTACAGGTTCAGCTGTTCCACAGTCTGGGGATACGATTGTCATATTTTACACTTCATAATGTGCCACACCTTTTCAGTGGGAGACAGGAATGGACTGCAAGCTGGCCAGTCAAGTACCCACACTCCTTTTTTACGAAGCCATGCTGCTGTAATACGTGCATAATGTGGTTTGGTATTGTCTTGCTGAAATGAGCAGGCACAGCCGTGAAAATGACTTTGCTTATATGGCAGCATGTGTTTCTCCAAAACCTGTATTTACCTTTCAGTATCAATGGTGCCTTCACAGATAAAATACATTACAATACATGCTGATTTATATATCTGATATATATCCATTTGTGTTCATATTGTATTTAATTGAAAGATGTTTTTTGTTTTTTTTTCTCTGTCTCCTTTCTTCTTTCTACATACATTCTTGCTGCTGGAGGCTGTAAATTTCCCCAGTGTGGGACAAATAAAGGATATCTTATCTTATCTTATATAGCGCTTTCACAACAGTGGCAGCTGTAACAAAGCGCTTAACAAAACAGTTAACATAAAGTAAAATAATAAACATAACATAAAACATGGACAGTCGTGCAGTCCTAACCACTTTTCCGTCACACACTTTGTTGTTTGAAGCAGTTTGAGATGAAAGAGGAGAGAATCAAAGTGTCCTTTAACAAGTGGATCAGACATCGTGCTCAAAATGCGCACATGTCGGCTACAAGCTAATTTTCAAAGTCACTCCTCTCTCTTCATCCTCAACTTCAGCAGCCATCCATCCAGCCGCACCAACGCTGACTGTCCAACAGCGCCGACATCTCCACTGAACAAAATGGGGTTGTGAAAAATGCTGCCCATTACAGGCGCAAAAAACACTAGCGCCCCAGGTCTGTCCAGCACCGACAGTCAATGGCGCCGACATTCCTCCCAATCAAAATCTGTGCTGGTACAGGCGTGCTGCCAAGAAGGCGCAACCACCAAGCACAGATACTTCTCCTTTGACGAATGCCGTGGCCAAAAAAACGCTGAAAACAGTCCATATCAAGTCAAGTCAAGTCAAGTCAACAGTATTTATAGAGCACTTTCAAACAGCCATCGCTGCATACAAAGTGCTGTACATGGAGCGATTTAACATATACAATAAACAGTAAGACGAATCAGGTCTACACGATGAAACAACAAACATGTGACAAAACAAAAAGACAAAAAAGAACAAAAAAGCAAGGCTCTTGAAGAGCACTTGCCGAAGGCTGCCTACTGAGGCGCCATCTTGGGGGAAAAAATAATGTCAGATGTCATATTTACCGATGGCAACGGCAGTCAGAGAGTCCTATACCATCACAGGTACTGGCTTTTGAACTGTGCGTCCATAACCGTCCGGATGGTTCTTTTCCTCTTTGGACCAGAGAACACGACGTCCACTATTTCCAAAAACAATTTGAAATGTGGACTGTGCAGACCACAGAACACTTTTCAGTCTGTTAGACGAGCGTGGGCCTTGAGGAGTTGGCGGCATTTCTGCCTGGGTGTTTTTGATAATTTGCTCGTCGAGTTTTACGTTGCACTTCCGGATGTTGCGGCGAACTGTATTTCCTGACATTAGTTTTCTCAAGTGTTTCTGAACTCATGTGGTGATAACCTATTCACATTATGTTGTTTTTTGATGCAGTGCCGCCTGAGGGATGGAAGGTCACAAGCATTCAATGTTGATTTTTGGCCTTGTCGCTTACATCCAGTGATTTCGCCATATTCTCTGAACCATTCGATTGTACGTTGAGGAAGTTGCTAGTTATTAAAAGGTCACCGAGTTGTTAGAATAATTCAAGTTTGCAGTCTTCAAGAAAGAGGGTGGTAACTACAGCAGACAGAGTCTAGTGATGTCTAGTGAATTAAAAATAAATATATAATAGCCACTACATATCTTTATCTGGGTGATTCATATTTTATTTCACAACTGCACCTCCATTGGTCACTTTGTTCTGTTGAGGATAATAGAAAATGTAAAGATATGGGCAGTGAAATATGATTCTGTTTGGGGAGGTAAGAATGAGAAAAGATTAGCTTGAGATTAGAATAAGAGAGATGGAGGAGGGAAAGGGGGGTCACAGGATGCTTTCAGTGTGTGTTTGTGTTTTAGAGCGCAGGTCAGTGTGTGTGAATGTTTATGTGTGCGATCGAGAAGAATAATGGTTGCACACAATTCTATCCTATTATGTTTTCAACCCCGCTCTCAGTCAGGAGACGCTGGACATTAATAGATGTTCACACCTCTCTATATATGCTCCTCTCTAGTTTCACAGAATCGCTTCCTTTTGGTCAAGAAATTCACACGTTTCCATTTCCTTCCAAGCCCATTGGTCCGACTACAGGTTAGCAACACAAGCAATTGTTTAACAGCAGCAAGGATTGTAATAGAATAAAACAGGTGATTTGAAACACAAATAGCTATGTATTGCACTCGCAATCTCGCACAAGTGACAAGTTCAACTGAAAGAAGTTTCAGCTATTGTTTTATTTTTTATCCATCCACAAGGGGACAGTACTCACTCCTACAATCCCGGTTTGGCCTGTCAGCAGACAACTACTGATTTGATTCGTAACTTAATTACTCATTCAATACCAGTTCATACCATATCAGTTGAACATTGGTAAGTTTCTTGAAAATACTCGTTTCAAAAAAAACCTTAAGAAACAGCTTTTTGTAATGGGGGTATTTCAAGCAGAACCTTCTTTCTTTTGTTTGCATTTGTGACACCTCAAATATCTAAATAATGCTTTTCTACTAAAAAAATGTTTTTCAGTTGAACACGTCACTTCTGCAGCTAAGACTGAAATACATAGCTATTTGTGTTTCAAATCACCTGTGTTTTTCTTTTGCAATCCTTGCCAATGTTAAACAAGTCTTGTCTTGCTAACTTGTTGTCGGGAGATGCTTGAAAGAAAAAAGCTTCAGTCTAAATAAAGACACTATTACGCTATTGCTGTCTCGTAAAGAGGAATAATGAAGACCACTTAGTTCTCTGTTCTATTTGATATCCTACAGTTGAACCAAGGCTTTACTTTCCACATTTTAAGGCAGAGTTTTGAATATGGTTGATTGCTTTGTTTGATTGCACGTGCTGTCAATTACCCAGAAGCAGTAGCCAGGAAAGACAGCAGAGTGTACCTTGTTGCTCATTGACTGGGTGAGTGGCTGGGTAGCAGACTGGGTTGTCTCTGTGAAACCTGTGAAATATAATTTACATTGAGAGCATGTTGTTGCAAACCCAAACCCACGTACTTCTTATTCCTCCCGATGTTTGTGACAGCTGGTTGTACGGGCACTGAAACAAAGAGCATCCGAGTAGGCATCTGACTTTGCATATCGCTGGCTGAGCTCAGGGTCAGCAGCACATCTGGTTGACTGGGAGGTATGTGTGTGTGTGTGTGTGTGCGTGCGCGCGTGTGTGTGTGTATGTGTGTGTGTGTGTATGTGTTTTTTTTTTTTTTTTTTTTGTCTGGCAGATACCATAAGTCTTGCACATACACGTTCACTTGTTGCTGTGGTGCAAGTGCACACAAAGCACACACATTTAACCCAGGACACTCCTACACATGCAGACAAACAAATCTTATGCTTCTGGAAGATGCTCTGACAATCAGCTGAAGAAGGGAAGGCAAACCAAGCAGCTTAATTTACATGACAGAAGCCTGTGTTACATGAGCATGCTTTGGCAATGGTCGAGTGAATCGTGGTTGGAAGACGCAGATAATGAAAAGTGACGCTCTTATTTGCGATATATCATAAGCACGGGAAAAGGAAGCTTGATCCGTCCAAGTTCAAAGCTGGTGTTTGTGTCCTTGAACCTTTTACTCTGTTACCCCGCCTACTACCCAAAGACTTCAGAATCAGCTCCAGCACGCCCGCGAGCCTTGTAAGGAGAAGCAGTTCGAAAAATGGATGAATGAACAAAGTACAGTGATCCCTCGCTACTTCGCGGTTTTAGTGCATCGCAGATTTTTTCAAACATATTAAAACGATTATTTATTAATTATTATTATTATTTGTTTGTACATATACATGGAGTACAGTACTGTATATGTTGCTCTAAGTGACTCGCTCTTGTTTTGCAGCTAATCGCGGACTGTTTGCGGACTTTAAAAAAATGTTAATTGGACACTACTTCACGGATTTTCGTGTATCGCGGGTGCTTTTGGTCCCCATTAACCGCACTGTTTGCAAAACAATTTACTGTATTAGCTGATTTAGCATTCTCTTCAGTAAACTGTATTTTGCCACAGTTTATAATCTTGTGGAATAGTAGGTGTGTAATTGCAATTTTTATATTGCCAAGCTTTAATTCTGCAAAAGTGTTTTCGGTGTCAAGTTTCAGTGTGGGTATGCAAATATTTCACGTCTTTTTGTAGATGATGGCACATTCTCACTGTTATTTCTGTGTGTCTGTGCGTGCGTGCGCGCGTGCGTGCGTGTGTATGTGTCAACTGGCTCCAGTGGTCTGCACCCTATGTAAAGAGATAGCATCTTCCCACAATAGATCAATTACATAATATTTCTAGAATCCCAGAACCTGTCTCAGATTCGACCGATCACAAGGGTTGGATTCATGCTTGCATGTCATAACCTATAGTTGCAACCATATGGGGGTCCTTGTGGTTGGATTTAACTTGGCTTACTAATGAATCTTAGAGGAACTGAAAATGATGTCTGTATACTGTGTGTGTGAGAAATGTCCCAGGTCTGGTGTCACTACATAAAAAAAAAATAATAATAATAATAATTATATGACATTGAATGTAAACGAGCGTCACGTCGCTCCATGTCATAAAACTGCGGCCACGCTTCAAAAACTGAAAAAATACCAAATTACCACTTCAATTGCAACAATCTGAAGTCAATGTCGGTGAAGACTGATGTAGAGTACAGCGTTCCCAGCCTGAGAGTTTGCATTAATTAACAGTTCCATATTATTATCCCGCAAGTTAGTCAGAACAATTTGACAATAACGTTGTCTTTCTTTTGGTGATCAAATTTTCCATCCTTCAATTACTACTTTCTCTCTCTCTCTCTCTGCCCCTCCCTCCTTCTCTCCCCACTCCCTCTTGCCTGCCTCTTACCTTCATCTTCAGCCAATTCAGTCTGCCTTGACTGCCAACAGCAGAGTATCACTGCTTGTGTGTTTCCCTCTTAAGCTCCTTTCACATTGCACTGAAGCTATGTTGCAATTTCTCAGAGAGTTTTGATGCCTGAATGTCTCCTGTCCGAGTTCATCTTGTCTGTGCGGCAGCGGTAGCCCTATGCGAACTGAACTGCACTGCCTTGCTGCAGGTCAACCTTCACGGCCGATTAGTGTCGAAGCGCCACTTTGGTCACAAGTTGTCGAAAGCGCTTATCATGAAGATCAACAGCGATCAGTCTCACCGCTGCATCCCTAACAGTCTTCTACATCTCCGCCCTCTTTCTCTTTTCTTTCTGTCTTCTTCACTTTGCCCCACGGGCAGTCTCCCCAATCCTTGTTTTTTTGTTCAGCTCAGAACATATTTCCATCCATTTTTTTCCCATTGTCAGCTTTCTCGTCTCGTACCTTCTCCCCACAATTCACTTTCTAGTTTGATCCAAATCCTTGTTTGATCCAAAAATGTGGTCTTTGCCCACACACTGCCTACTTGAAGATATGAGGTCAACAATGAGGTTGCAACAAGATAATATGAGTGAAACTCAAATCTGCCAGGTGAAGTGAATTCGGTCTACTTTTGACTGATAATGGTTGGAGTTACCTTTTCATCAAAACACCTTCTACTATTACGTTTTCCTTGGCTTAGACCTTGAGGATATGTATAGTAGTATATTTCCAATGTACCGTATTTTCACGACTATTCGACGCACCATACGGTTGGGTGCAGTCTCATTAATGGGTGACATTTCTGTATTTTACACATAGACAAACCGCACTGTCTTAATGGGCGCAGTTTTACAGTGGTAAAACATACGCCAACTTAAACATACGGCATGCATGCGTGCACGCTAACACGTTAGCTTGAAGCATATGGTAGCATGCCAAGACATACAGATACAAGCTAAAAACACGTTTTTAAAAAGGCAACGAAAGCAGAACTGAGTTCGGGTGTATTTTTTTTTAGCCATCGTACAATGTTCTCACGTTTTTCGATCAATCATCACCCAGAAATCCATCAAAGTCCTCATCCTCTGTATCAGAAGCAGAGGACTGCACATCCCAGTTGTCATTGAACGCATCACATGCTAAAGTGTGAGTTGCTACGCATTGCCGAGCGGAAAGAAGCAGCAGCAACAGCAAAGTCAACATTTCTCTCGTGTGAAGCTTTCCCACATTTGAAAGTAAAGAACAGAGCGAAACATGGTGGCAGCGCGTGTGTGTGTAGAAAGAATTGAACAATTGTGCAAGTACCGTAATCCATCAAAAACGCCGCGTTCCCTCTCGTTGTTGCGTATTGTGGCGTAACTCGCCCAGCGCTGCCTCTCACTCTTTGTAAAGTTGTTTGTCATCGATCATCCATTGTTCCCATGCCGTTCGCAACTTTACTTTGAACGCCCGGTTGATGCCGATGTCCAACGGTTGGAGTTCTTTAGTCAAGCCTCCGGGAATAACGGCAAGCTCAGAGTTCATTTGCTTGACTTGGTTTTTCACCGCTGCTGTGAGATGGGCACGCATGCCAAAAGCATAACTGATGGCTTGAAGTTTGAACTGATCTTCGTAGGCGTGTCTCTTTGTCAAATTTATTTTCAGGGGTTCTTAGAAACCAAAACCGGAGTTGTTTTGCAACAATGCACATTGCCACACTCTATACAGGTGTTGGTACCTGCTTGGGGCGTCCCTTTAGCGTCCACTTACACGCCCACCCTTCACCCATTGGCGGACTGCTCCCCAGCATGCCTGTCCTCTCTCTCTCTCTCCCTCTCCATATATGTATATATACACGCCCACCCTTCCCTGATTGGCCGACTTCTTTCCCGCATGCCTGGCCACAGTCACTTCCGCCTTTTCTCTATATAAACAGCGTGTCGGCTGTCAGTCAGATTTTGGAACTCAGCGCATACAAAAGACGCTCCGCACGATAAGGCGTCCTGTCCATTTTGGAGAAAATTTAAGACTTTTAATGGCGCCTTATAGTCGTGAAAATACGGTACTTGATGTTGATTAATATCTCTATCTCTTTTCTCAGGAGTGATTTGTTGGACATTTTTTTCTTTGTTTTTGACGGTTCAATTATATCGTATAGACTAGATTTTTTCATAAATCAGAACTATGCCACATTTACAGTTTTATACAATTACCTCAAAAACAAATTCCTCCAAAGAAATGACAGAACTTAATGCCACATTAGATAACATTCACAGTGTTTTGATTGCAACCATGCTCTTTATCAAACAGTAGACAAGCAATTGGTTCTCCATCTTATGCCTCACAATTTAAACTAAGAACGTCAATATTTTACACTTCAGTCTCAACTTATCAGACTTAAGTAATTATCAGTTATTTATTTATTTATTTATTTATTTATTTATTTATTTATTTTGCAGTCACATTTTCAACAATATTTGGAAACCTTGCTCTTTTTGTCTGTTTATGAGTGACATGCATGTGCTCTATTCCTCCCCCAACTTCTTCCTCCAGCCCCGTGTGTCTGTGCGCCGTCAGGCCTTGTCTGTGGCGAGAGTGGAGACGAGTCATGTTTGGCCTGTCAGTATGGCTGGTAGTGTCACTATCTGGAGCTCCCGGTTCCTCTGACAGCGCTGGAGGGGCTGCTGGTCCTAGCAGAGTGCAGCCGTCACCCTGTGACACGCTCAGTGTCACCGATCCCCTCTGTCTGGTGACATGGCATCCCCTCCTCCATGTCCTCGTCCCCCACCCAGCCAGTGGCCTCTTCACTGCTCCTCTAGAGTGAGTCACTCAGTCAGTCACTGATGTCTACAGTCGTTCACATGTATTGACTTTTGAAGGTTGAGACATGTTTTGTCTTCAGACTGTTCACACTTACCTTGTTAGTTCTGATATTGGATAGAAAAGTTAATGGGTTGATAGATCCTCGATATGCAGCAGGGCTGTGTGAGCAATTTAATCTGGCCTTGGCAAGCGCTCAGCAATGACAAATGGATGCTCACTATGAAGCCCCCTCATCCAAGAGACAGTATTAGTTTTTGCTTTAATTACCAGCAGCAGTAATGTTTCCTATCCATAACTGTCGGCAAGCTAGAATGCAGCCTGGCAGAGGGGTGAGGGCCTTGTCTCTTCTCTCAGTGGGTCTCCTGTCTCATCTACCACCCCCCACCCCATCTATCGTCTCTTCCTGTCTCTTATGCCTTTCTCCCTTCACATACCCCAAACACACATACGCATGCACATAAACATTATCCCACTTCCTCCGCGTCTGCCACATCTTTCATTTCAATATATCAATATTTATGCCGCATCCGAGAAAGTTCAAAGTCATAGTGAGAAAGGATAACTTTGGCCCGCCACAGGACCCCACCTTGTGGACCTGTGACGGCTTTTCTCCCCCTCCATAGTGAGAGAATGGGAGAGGAGAGGTAGAGGCTTATAATATACAGTGGACTCCGCTTAATAGAACACCGGTTAATAGAGTAATCCGCTTAATAGAGCAAAAGGCTCTGGAACGGATTTGCCTAATGCAATTTCCTATAAAGATACTCCGCTTAGTAGAACAGATCTCCGCTTAATAGAACAGGCCGTAAGCAATGAACATTGTAAACTAGCGGTTTTCGAAGTGTAGCTATCGCGATACTGTACCACTATCGCTAGAAAACGCGGTAGTTCTAGCCGTATACAGTAACAGGTAGCACGCGTCACTCCACACATAGACACACGCACGTCACAATGGCTTCAACTTCATTCAAGAGACGAGGGCTATCACCTGCGGATAAGAAGGACATACTCAGACGATACGATGCATTGCCGGATTCTCAGAAGGTACGCCCGCGGTTTCCAGGACTTCCCTCTTATCCAGCGCATTGAGAGGGAAGTCAACCGCAAAATTACGGACTCCTGTTTCCAGACAAAAGTAACGAAATTTTTCTCGTGATTGATGTTTGACTGAAGTTGTTTGACTGAAGTTGATTAAAGTTGTTGTTTTGTTGTTTGATTAAATATATGGACGTCCACAGTCGAAATATCTCTTCTAACTCGTCAGCAGGGGTTTTTCTGCGTGCATAACTTGGTCGTCGACGTGTCTGAAGGTGTACCTAATAAAGTGTCTCCGGTTAATAGAAACTCCGCTTAGTAGAACAGAAGCGCTTCGGCCCAATGGTGTTCTATTAAGCGGAGTGCACTGTATATATATATATATATATATAAAATCCTCGTCTCACCCCTCGGGTGGTGTCCGTCCCTCATTCAGCTCGGGTCCTCTACCAGAGGCCAGGAAGCTTGAAGGTTCTGCGCAGTATCCTTGCTGTTCCCAGCAGTGCACATTTCTGGACTGAGATGTCCGATGTTGTTCCCGGGATCTGTTGCAACCACTCATCTAGTTTGGGGGTCACTGCTCCGAGTGCTCCGACCACCACAGGCACGACTGTCACCAGGCTCTCTCCAGCTCCTCTCTGAGCCCTTGGTATTTCTCGAGTTTCTCATGTTCCTTCTTTCTAATGTTTCCATCACTTGGGACCTCTACGTCCACTACAACGGCTTTCCTTTGCCCTTTATCTATGATCACAATATCTGGTTGGTTCACCATTACCATCTTGTCAGTCTGGATCCTCATACCTGGGCCTCAATGGCTCTGGTGCTCAGGGCCTGCTCCAAAGCAGCCAGGATGAGTGCCTTTGTGCTGTCCTTCAGGGCAGCCCTCTTTAGCCACTGATCGGACTTCTTGAGATCAGCCACTTCAGTTATGGTCTGGTGGTACATCCCGTGTATGGGCTTGTCCTCCCATGATGGTCCATTTTCCAGCGCCTCATCCTCTGTTCCCCATTGTCTGAGACATTGTCTGAGTATGTCATCCGTTGGAGCCTTCTCCTTGATGTATTCATGTAGCTTGGATGTTTCATCCTGGACAGTGGCCCTCACACTCACTAGTCCCCGTCCTCTTTCCTCTCGGCCTGTGTACAGTCTCAGGGTGCTGGATTTGGGATGGAACCCTCCATGCATGGTTCAGAGATTTCGGGTCTTAACGTCCGTGGTCTGAATCTCTTCCTTTGGCCACCTTATTATTCCTGCAGGGTATTTGATCACTGGCAGTGCATAGCTGTTTATAGCCCGGATCTTATTCTTGCCATTGAGCTGGCTTCTTAGTGCTTGCCTCACTCGCTGAAGGTATTTGGTCGTAGCCGCTTGTGGTATACTGAGGTACTTGTAGCTCCTAAATGTCTGCTATTGTTCCTTCAGGGAGTGAGACCCCTTCAGTGCGGACTACCTTTCCTCCCTTAGTCACCATCCAAGTACATTTCACAAGCCCGAATGACATCCCGATGTCGCTGCTGTAGATACTGGTTGTGTGGATCAGGGAGTGTGTGTATATATTAGAGCTGTCAGTTTAGTGTCTTTTTATTGACATTAATTTAAATGAATTTTAACTGGATTAAATTTTTTCTCGCGAGATTAACGCGGCACACGTCACAAGCGGATGTTACGTCGCTCTATAAATACACCAGAACAAAACAACAAGCGCGCTGCAGAAGTCCACGCCCATCTCTGTTTTGCCAGCCACGGCAGCACGAGACACCGAAAACGGATACTTAAAGAGTTTATGAATGGAAAGTTTACTTTTAAAAAGTTGCCCGATTGCTCCACTATCAAGACCAAAGTTATCTGTTCTTCTCTCTCTCTGTATCATACAGGTATACGATGTATGCCACTGACACGATTGTTACTTGTTTGGAACTATTTTGTGTGGAAGGTTACAGTGTTCTGCGTCCATATAAATAGAGCGGGTGGAGCTTCTCTGTCTGACAGTGGTAGCGACTTAGCGAAAATAAAACGTCTCCAGTGTTGTTATCGAACCAAGTGTAGTCATTCGAAATGAGGTCTACACAAAAACTGTAGAGACTTCCGCACAACAAGGACCAACACAATCAACATAGCCTGACTGTGTTAGGGGGAGTGACCCCCCCCCCCACCCCCACTTTCAGAATGGTTTGCCCCAGCAGCAGGGAAGTGCGTGCGCTTTTTTGTACGACGGGCAGTTTTGAATACAGCGGCACATAATGAACCCTGGTGTCCGGTGTCTCATTATTCTTCAACAAACATACAGAAACAGACTGCTGTGTTCTAAGTAAACTTGAGAAATACGAAGTATGCAACCATGGTTTAAATCTACTATAGGCTGAGTACTAGTTTACCTTAGATGTGCACTTTATAATGTTATATTGCTCTGTTTTGATTTTATAAAAAAAACTGTTAAAGCAGCTTTTGTGTGACAAAATATTGTTTTCACTGTTGTTGATGGACAATAATATTGTGTGAGAGATTATGCGTGAATAACTGCTCCAAGTGAAAAATGTTCATTTAAAATTGAAAATCAAAATTGTTATTTCAGTAAATATTTGCATTTGGCACATAGAAAAGTGATTCATGATTCCATGTTGATGAGAGCATTAAAATGGGGGAAAAATAGGACAAAAAATGTAAAAGGTAATTCAGAAACGATAAAAAATGTGTGAGTAATCACGATACATTTTTTAGTCCACTTGAGTTAATTATGACAGTTGCATTTTTAATTAGATTAAATATTTTAATCGTTTGACAGCTCTAATATAAATATATATATATATATATATATATATATATATATATATATATATATATATACACACACACAACTTTTTAAAAGTAAATTTTCCATTCATAAACTCTTTAAGTATCCGTTTTCGGTGTCTCGTGCTGCCGTGGCTGGCAAAACAGAGATGGGCGTGGACTTCTGCAGTGCGCTTATTGTTTTGTGTGTGTATATACTGTATATATATAAAATCACATTTAAAGCCTCGTATGAAATATTTAATGTCTCATTATTTGGTTGTTATTCGATCAGTGTCAATCCCAGCCGGTGTATAAATGAGTAGCTTTTAAAATAAGCTGTAGTGCTGCCTGAAAATGTATCAATTCAATGTTCAGTTTACATTTCTGTTTTAATGTGAAACTTGTCTCTAATGTACCCCAAAGATGTGGCCCATGTCTGAGCCCTTGTCTGTGTTGGTACATTCTTCTGTGAATTGACCTGACCACAGAGACATTTAATAAATTAAGTGTCTGGGAAAGTCTGTCCTTGGCCATAAAGATCTCTGACAGTTACCGTCTGTTAATAGATTAGCGTAATTACGCAGTCCATGAGTTTAGATCACGACGTCACATACTCAGCCTGTGCTCTAACCGCCATTCCAGCCACTATTATCCACTCCCTTCCTCTTGATGTAAAGTTATAAAAATGTGAGATGAAAAAAAGAAAAGCCAAAAGGAAAAGGTCGTTCTGATTTGCATGAAAGCCTTCATTATATTATGCGAATATGCTAAGGACCGGAGACAGTGCTTTGCGTGTGCATGTGATGAATGGTGGGTGCAGTGTAGAACAGGCCAAGATGGAGACTTTCTCACCCTGTTTGCATAACATACTTTATTTGCTTATTTAGTAGTGAGTGGTCGTTTTGAGTGGTGTGTGTGTTGGACATGGTGGATAAGGAGAAATCATCTCAACCTTTTCATGGTGTATACGCAATGGCACACATGTACTCACATGTGTAATATGTGACTTTTCACATTGATTAGTCAAACAGAAAGCAGTGCTGAAACTTGTAGAATCATCTGAGACAAGCAACAGTGGGAGGGAGGCCCGCACTTGTTTACCTTGCAGTGTGTGTGTGTGTGTGTGTGTGTGTGTGTGTGTGTGTGTGTGTGTGTGTGGTGGGAGGGGGGCATCAGGGGACAGTTTCCTGTTAAAAGCTCTCTTCACTCTTCTCTGTTACTGGGGTGGCAGATGGTGGGTGTCCAGACAACAGCAGCGATAGCTAAACAAAGACATCCTTTGTCAGGGTGTGAGTGAGCGTGCACATATCTTTTGAAAGAGATGTAAGTGTGTTCAATTTTGAGTGGGAGGCAACAGCAGTTACAACAACACGTTCACACTGTATTGTGTATTCCAAGGCCGCACGCTTGCTCAATGTTCCCAAGTCCATTGTTTTCTAATGCTGAACACCTCACCGATCCTGTCAGGGAACATGCAGCTGCATTTAAAAAAGTATGTTTGAGTTAGAACATCCAGTGAAGACGGCTGATCACATATTTGTTCAGTAAACGTCTGCATTGTACATTTAACCTTCAAATTATTGGTCTGAGAGTCCTAATCCGCCATCATTTAAGGTAATCACTGAATTTTAAATTAGTACCGCAATGTAATAGCAGTGGCCTTGGATTGGGGTATAGTTTCTTTTCATTTTTTTGTCATCCATCATTTTCTCCTTCTTTTTTACAAACCCTTTTTCATAGATTTAATTTGATCTCAGAGGATAGGCAGACTGTACAGTAAACAGACTATGGGTCTATTCCCACCCCCCCCCCCCCCACTCTTTTTTAATTGGGGGTGTCTTAGGGCTAGTGTTGGTTTTTATCCCCAGGAGGAATAACAAGGGGAGGCTCACTGTTGTAAAAAGACACAAGTGTAGTTTAACCTGCCCAATGGGGGCCAATGAGAGGTTGTGGATGGTCTTTGGGGTGATAGTATCCTCACCAAGCACCCAGCTTTTTTGTGTTAGATAATTGCATTAAGTAGAACCCTGTTACCTTGTGTTCGATTATTTAATATTAGTTAAACATTTCTGCCAGCCACTCGCTAACATTTTTTTTCCTGATAATCATCTGTGTTTAAGATATTGTAACTCCTCTTTGTGGAGGACCCCCCGGCCCCACACACAAACACCGATCGAAAAGTAATGATGTTTGAATAAAAGGGTGAAAAAGCTTGCCACACAGCTTCAGCATACAATATCTGCTCAGAAAAATTCTTCTTTAAGTGGTTTTATCAATTAAATAATGATCTCACTTTATCTTCAAATGTTACATTTGTTTTGAGACTGAAAAGGATTGCATTTTTAAATGTTTTTATTTTGCAATTGATCTAATGCTGCTCTCTCATCGGTAAGCATTGACTGGACACAATGTGCTATTCCAGGATATACGCACCTGGAGAGAGCCACTATAAACACAAGGAAACCTGAATTACAAATTAATGCACATCATAGAAATTGTTTAGCAAGCTTTTTAAAATACCAATGCTGCCAGAGCGGCGCTTTGCAATTCATCCCTTCACGGCTGTTAGCTGCGCTGCACAACTGTGATTTATTTGGTATAAGAGAAGTTTTGTTTAGAGAGATAATGAGCAGGCTTTCTCTTTTAATGATTTAACACGGCACAGTGGAGAGGAGAGGGAGAAAAGCACATATATTTTTCATACCTTTAACTGCTCTGCAGAGAGTTTTTAAAGGAAGGAAAACTGGAGGTGCATTAGCAAGGGCAGCTAACCACCATTACCAACCAGCATTTCGAAACGATTAAAAAAAAAAAGATTTTTGCTTTGGAGTAGCTCAGGGAACTGTAAGGTTAGGTTTGGAGTCCTGCTGCAGCAAAATCAAAATGAAAATCAAGTAGTGAGTCAGACATACAAACCTCAACGCTGCCTTAAGGATAGTCGCAATAAATTAACAATAAAATACGTCTCTACTAGGGCCCGACAAATTGATCCGCCATCCAATTCTTCAAAGCTGGGCCAAAATCATCAGCCAAATGACCAGTTGTTTTTACCTTCATATACTCGAATCATTTACAGCAGTTGTACTCTGTACTCATTATTTTTTACACAGGGATCTGTACCAAAGCAATGTATCCTTAAAATGTGAATGGGGTTTTTAATCCATTATGAAATAAAGTATTTTCATTTTTTTCCCTGCCAAAAATCATCATTTAAAAAAAAACCACATCGTCGGATCCTCGTCCATACCTTGTTCATTATACCCCTTTCCTTTCATCTCAAACAAAGGACAGCATTATTCTCTCTTCAGCATTTTTCCATTTAAGATTTGAATACCAAATCAAAGCAGTTAATTAGAAAATATAATGAAGCTGAGTGGCCTAATATTCAACATTACTCTGACTCTTTGAGCTTTAGGCTTCCAAACACCGAAACTGCCATCGGCACATCACAATGATGCCTTCTTCCAAAAGAGAACTAATTTAATGATTGATAAATAACGTAATCGCTATGCTCTAGAAAATGAGAATGTGATGTTGGAAAGAACAGTGTTTTGCTATTTAGTGTGTGTGTGTGGGTGTGGGTGTGGGTGTATAGATCGATCTATCTATCTATCTATCTATCTATCTATCTATCTATCTATCTATCTATCTATCTATCTATCTATCTATCTATCTATCTATCTATCTATCTATCTATCTATCTATCTATCTATCTATCTATCTATCTATCTATCTATCTACTGTATCTATCTATCTATCTATCTATCTATCTATCTATCTATCTATCTATCTATCTATCTATCTATCTATCTATCTATCTATCTATCTATCTATCTATCTATCTATCTATCTATCTATCTATCTATCTATCTATCTATCTATCTATCTATCTATCTATCTATCTATCTATCTATCTATCTATCTATCTATCTATCTATCATGCATAAACACAAACACAACCACACACACACCCCTTCCATAGCTTGGAAATGTTTCGTTTCATCTCACATTAGGGTTTGTACTGCACACATACAGGTGGGACTTGCTCTGCCTCTAAATGATCCCTTAATGGAACAGTGTGCACTGGAGCTGGCAACTCGATGGGGCGCTCGACTGCCAATGAGAACTTTGCCTCAATCAATCTGTCAAGGCCCATCACCTGCCACAGCAGATGATCCAAACACCCCTTTGGTGCAGCAAAGTGAGCTTTTAATGTACCTCCTCTTAGACTAGAGGACACACACACACCCAAACCCACACAAACACAACCTACCACACGCCCATTTGGGCATGCACATCAGTACATGCTCAAAAATGCAGCATGTGAAATGGTGTTTGTTTCATTCACATGTTTGACATTGATCCGTCAAACACGTGAGAGTAGATCAACTGCTTGCCTTCCACCAGAGCAGGAAGGGAAACAAAATCGATGTGGATGTTTTATTTATTTATTTCCTCCCCTATATCTGTTACCAACATGTTCGGGATTTCTCTATTAGCGGATCCGAGTGATATTGATTGCAAAGTCACAGCTTGCTGTCAAGCAAAGCGACAGCACTGTAAACTGGTTTTGCCTTTGCTCTTCTTGACAGTGTACATTTGACATGTCTTATCTGCAAATTTTTATAGGATTATTCGAAACCTTCTTAAACAAGTTCCACAGAGCTGCTGGAGGTGTTGTGTGACATTTTGGTGCAGATTTTGATTAATTAAAAAAATAAGGTTCATATATGTTGGGACAACCTTTACAGTGATCCCTCGCTATTTTGCAGTTCGTTTATAGCGGCTTCAGTGCATCGTGGATTTTTTCAAACATATTCATCTTTATTTTTTAAAGTCCGCAAAAGATCCGCGAGAAGCAGCGAAAGTCAGCAAAACAACAGCGAGTCACATAGAGCAACATACACTGCATGTACTGGATGTTTACTGTATTTTGTTATTCATAAACTAATACATGTTTAAATCTATGAGTATATAGCATTAAGTCATGTTAATTACTTCAAAATTTACTTCTACATGCATGCATACCATTAAATTTGGCCTTATAAATATAATGTACATGTATCTGTATGGAGGGGGGGGGTCGCCACTTCGCTGATTTTCGTTTATCGCGGGTGGTTTTGGTCCCCATTAACCACGATAAACGAGGGATTACTGTATTCTTATTGGATATTATATATCAATTGCGGGAGGATTTGGGATGCACGGTCAAATGGCATCCATAGAATAAAGTATAAATAAAATTTCAGTCAGGAAAGCATTTTTCATTTCCGTGTATTCTACCGGGATGATGTTTGTCTTTTTTTTAGGCGGGGGGCATTGTCTTGTACTGGAGAAGGTGCCATCGCAGTATTCCATTATTTTTTGCTTTTCTTGTGTGACTTTTTCTTGATTATTTATTCAATAACATTTTCATCACGACCACTACATCTGCAGTTGATACTCCACTTGTTCCTCATGCTGTACTACAAACCTGCTGTAAAGTGTTTAACACTTTAAGACTGTAAACTTGTTCGAATGCATACTTTGTCAGTCTTTATTCCCAAGTTCCACTGTCATGAGGCAGTGACTGTCAATCAACAAATGTCTTATCTTCTGTCTTCTTGTTCCTGTCT
This sequence comes from Hippocampus zosterae, assembly GCF_025434085.1. Lineage (NCBI taxonomy): Eukaryota > Metazoa > Chordata > Actinopteri > Syngnathiformes > Syngnathidae > Hippocampus > Hippocampus zosterae. Next base: position 22,546,640 of record NC_067455.1, on the reverse strand, counting down.
GTTTATATGTTTGTCTGACATCTCAGCGCTGCAGGCTTGCTGTCAGCCAAGTGTCAGTTTCTGTTCTTCCATCTATTCACTTGCCTGTCAAAGCTGCTCAGATGAGACATGTCTACGTACTGTACCTCCGATGTTTCCACTTTGACAGAGTGGAACGAAAAAGAAAGGAAGAAGTCATTTGATTCCATTTACTCAGGAAATTAACTGTGTTTTGACATGGCGAGGTTTACACAAAATAGAAAATGATGCTAAAAAAATAAACGCGGTGAAGAAGTGCTTTTTTTTTCTTTTCTTTTTTTTAACAAAAACGCGTTTACATGACAATGAAAAGTATTATCATGCCATTCTAATGTGCCCAGACTCTCTCATCTACTCTGCAATCGGTTTCATCTAATGGGCTTTCTGACAGTGTTTTAACATTCAACATTGTGGTGGCATGAATTACGTCATTTCACTTAAAGACACACTCAGTTTTCACGGGAGGGTAGGTCAGATGGTTCTGTGCATGAAGTATTTTCAACCGAGAGCTGGCGATTTAGGTTGAATTTAAAAACATCTACCTATATGAGAAAGTAAGGACAATCTTCACGTGACAGATGGATTCGAGTGGTGTTTTTTTTTTTTTTTGTCGTGTCAGAAAAAGATGAACATGAAGGTATTTCAGAGTGTGGCTGGGTGTACTGAGGGGAGCTACCCACTGCTGATGGCAGTGTGAGTCAGTGAGGGATGGAGGGCGATCCAGCTGTGACATTAAAGCAGCAGGTGGAGGCCGTCATTAGGACGGGCACAGAAGGCTGTGGCGTTAGTAGACCATTTCGCAATTTGTCTGTCGGTTTGGTGCCTCTCTTCAAAAAACACAGCAGCCCCGTGCTCGGCCTTTCTCCTATTTCATTCCCCCATTGTGACAAGTCTGTAGTTTCCAGCCAAGCTTTGGCATCTTCACTGAGAGAGGCAGCTCTCACACTCACCTTCCAATGTCTTTAAACTGAATGATTTCATAGAATTAGTTTAGCATACCAAAAACAAAAGTCATGGACCTACGGAACACGAGTATTTCAATTTGAAGTGGACTTCATATAGACATAGTGGCTTAGGAATTACCAACGTACTATGTTATACTTTTGCTGTACATGGAAAACATTGGGATACATTGAGACAACTGATCAACATTGCCAGCCTTTCTTTCCACATGTTTACATCTGACTCAGAACTGAAGAAGAAGCCCCAAATGTTTTAATCCATCTGGTTTTCATGTGGTTTGCTACCCAGATCTATTTTACACTGATTATTCAATCAATAAATTGCGGTGACAGTCTACTATGAGCTTCCGTTTTGCCTGTGAAAGCTACATACCGTATTTTCACGACCAATCGACGCACCGTATGGTTGGGCGCAGTCTCATTAATGGGTGCCATTTCTGTATTTTACACATAGACAAACCAAACTGTATTATTGGGCGCAGTTTTACAGTGGTAAACCATATGCCAGCTTAAACATACGGCATGCATGCGCGCATGCTAACACGTTAGCTTGAAGCATACGGTAGCATGCCAAGACACACAGATAGAAGCTAAAAACACGTTTTTAAAAAGACAACGAAAGCAGAACTGAGTTCGGGTGTATTTTATTTACAAGGTACTCACGTTTTTTTGCTCAATCATCACTCAGAAAGCCATCAAATTCCTCATCTTCTGTATCCGAATACAGAACGAGGTTCAACGGTTCCCTCTCGTTGTCAGAGTCACTCTCATTGTCATGTGGCTCCACAGAAATGATGCCAGCTTTGCCAAAAGCTTGAACAACTGTACTAGCAGACACGTTCGTCCAATCAGCCACAATCCATTCACAGATTGTGGCGTAACTAGCCCGGCGCTGCCTCCCACTCTTCGTAAAGCTGTTTGCCATCGATCATCCATTTTCCCCATGCCGCTCGCAACTTCACTTTGAACGCCCGGTTGATGCCGATGTCCAGCGGTTGGAGTTCTTTAGTCAAGCCTCCGGGAATGACGGCAAGCTCGGAGTCATTTGCTTGACTTTGTTTTTCACCGCTGTTGTGAGATGGGCACGCATGGAGTCTTAAATCACGAGTGACATCGAGGCATGGAAAAAGCCATCCGGTCTCTGAACATACACCTCACTTAGCCACGCTCTCATCTTCTCCTCGTGCATCCAGCCCTTTTGGTTTGCTTTCACGATGACGCCGGCTGGTAACTTTTCTTTCGGCAGCGTCTTTCGCTCAAAAATCACCATAGGTGGCAGTTTCTGTCCGTTGGCATGACAACCAAGAACGACAGTAAAAGCAGACTTCTCGTGCCCCGTTGTGCGTATCGCAACCGTGCTGGTCCCCTGGAATTCATTTTCGGGGGTTCTTGGAAACCAAAACCGAAGTTGTTTTGCAATAATGCACATACTCACACTTTATACAGGTGCTGGTACCTGCTAGAGGCGTGCCTTTAGCGTCCACTTACACGCCCACCCTTCACTCATTGGCGGACCCCCCCCCCCCCCCCCCCCCGCATGCCTGTCCTCACTCACGTCCACCTCTCTCCATATATTTACATATATACACACGGACGCCCTTCACTGATTGGCCGACCTCTTCTCCGCATGCTTGTCGTCACTCACGTACGCCTTTTCTCTCTCTCTCTCTCTCTCTCTCCATATATTTTCATATATATACACTGACGCCCTTCACTGATTGGTCGACCTCACTTCCGCCTTTTCTCTATATAAACAGCATGTCGGGTCTCAGCCAGGTTTTGGAACTCAGCTCATACAAAAGACGCTCTGCTTTATAAGGCGTCCTGTCCATTTTGGAGAACATTTTAGACTTTTAATGGCGCCTTATAGTCATGAAAATACGGTAGTTAATTGTTAGAGGTGTAACCAGCACAAAACTAGAGAGCTGCCTGTGGGTTTGAAAAGCAATTGTAAAGGTCAGAGCAGAAATCTAGCATAGACTCGCACAGCCATTGCAACAATTTGAAATGCTCTGAGTTAGTTTATAATGTAGAAGAAAGAGTTTTAGAACTTCCTGCTCTTCTAGCCATATGTCCATCATTGAAAGGAAGTTACTGATATCTGTCAGAATTCTGAAATCATGCATCAAGCCACCAAATGTTGGTGTATTATTATACTGCATTTGGCGCCGCGAGAGTGGCTGCCTTTCCAGCAGCTCCTATATTTTGTTGTTCTACTTCTTACTTTCATAACTTTGCTGCTGTGAATTGGGAATTTCTCCATTGTGAGACTAATAAAGGTTTTCTTATCTTCTTATCTTATTTGTGACCGAGCGCGAGGCACGCCTTTTGTCGTGCACTCAAGAATGAGTTTGTGCAGATTGGGGCTTAGACATATTGTTGTGCTCCTTGGGGCCTTTTCTTAGATCTTACATTGCTTCCAGACCTGTAGATGGGCCTATCGAGGAACACCATTAGTCAAATGAAGTTGTTTGTATCAAATATTGACACGTTATCTCTTCATCGTCAGCTGACGGGAGGGAAAAGAGAGAGAAATATTGTAAGTGTGGGTAATTGAGCCGTGTCTCCCATGCTTATCGGTAAAGCTCCGGCACGTCACGGACCTAACGAGCTGTGGCGCGGCGATTAGTCTGAAGGGAAAGGCGAACGTGAAACGCCATGGCCTCTGTCTTCCTTTTTCTCCTCTTTTTTTTTCATATCTGCTATGGATATTATGAGCCTCCCTGGAGGGCATAAGCACAGTCTTATTAGCTCATTTCACGGGGAAAGAGAATTGATATGAATGAATGGCATGCTAAAGTTTCCCTTTGTTACAATAACCATCAAGGCTGATGGTTCGGGTTGATGATGCAGCCCAAGGCATCGGGAAAACAAGTCGAGGCCTTGACCTGGAACGGCAGAGAAACCCCACCCACATAAAGCAGGAAACTGATTGACAGATAATAGGTGTTTCCTTTTCAACATCTGGACATGGGATCTTTTTGGCACATATATTAGGTGTGTAATGCTATATTTCTTTGACCGTTATGGTATGTATCAATCAAAGGTAATTCGAGGCAAAGCAAAATATTGCTTTTTTTTAGCGATACAATTCAATACGATAAAGGCTATTTTGATACACAGGCCTTTTCTGCAAATAAACCTATGCCCATTACTCCAAATAAAACTGCAAATAAACACAATACAATGCTGATTCATTGGATTTTATTTTAAAACCCACTTTGCTTTACTGAATGCAAAATGTAAAAACAAAAACATTGATATTGGATAAAGCTCTCTTGATATTCTAGTTTAAACAAAGTGAAACAAAACAAGCGAGTTCTCTTTTTATCAGAATACACTGGTTCTTTTTCTGCATTACAATAGCAATGTAAACAAACTCTTTTGATAAAGTACGTCATATATTTGAACAATATTCAACATTGTCTTCTGGATCAAAAACAAATATCCACAGCCATTAATTAAAGTTTATATTTTATATTTTCCACATTAAACTAACCTACTGCTGTGATTAATCTATTTAAAGAACAACTAACTGTATGTAACAGTAAACAATTTTGCCAAAGGCTTGCATATTCTGTTTCAAAAATATCAGCGGTGTCCATGGTCTGGCGGCAAGACACTTCTCTGCGTGCTCTGCAGTAATAAGTAATTCTTTGAGCATGAGGACATTTATGATTGAGTTTTTGAATGAATAAGGCAGCAACAAGTGTTTGCTCTGTGCCGCTGTTGATTCATGACAATTTTGTTACTGTTTGTGATACCATACTTTCTCCATTGTCCAACAGAAAGAAAAAATGTGAGGGAGAAAAACTTCATCCGGAATTCGGCTCAATTAAAGTACAGTGGATGTGCAGAGAGAGCAGAGCTCAGATTTTTCTTGCAGTTTTTAGCTCGTGTAACAGCCCCGGCCGGCTTCGTTAACATGGGTGTGGCCATGCCACGGGTGCTTACATGGTGTTGGGCCCCCCTCCAAGCCATCAGCAGTTCAGTCAGTCTACTATAGTCCGTTGTCCTGATTTACTTGGGAATGAAAGTAATTTTGTATCAATTGTGACTATTTCTTCATATTGATTTATTTCACCCTTTGCAGATAATTAAATTGTTGCTTTTCTGTGTGGTTCATATATTCATGTACAAAACAGCATGCGCCTGTGTGTAGTTTATGCGAGGAGGCATCCTCAGGGCATTAGCCATCACACCGACAGTATTCTAAGATGAATCTCGTCGAGATAAATGGCAAAGATGAGAATCCCACATCATGCCAGTTTGATTTGTACCCTTTGCTATCAAGGACTGCTAATTAAAATCATATTTTGCATATCCCTGGTCTTTCATGCCATATGTAAATTGCCCCCGTTGCCTTTCAGCGCTCTGTAATTAGCTTTATGAAGGACAGCTGTAATACATAATTAACAGAGATGTTTGCAACACTCTTTTTCTCTCTCCACTTCGGAACATGATGACTTAAACAAGCACGTTACACACAAACACAAACACAAACATTTGGTGTATTCTCAAGGCCTTGCTTTTCTCACAATGTTCTTGATATATCAACAACACCTGCTCCCAAATATATTAATGATGCTGTTTGTTTGATGATATGAAGTGGCTACAAAATGTATATGGATCCCTTTTCAAATACCAGGTGATTGTGAACGAAAACAACTGTTTCCCTTGTCGAATGAATTATATTCTATAGAACTCAACTGGAAAAAAAATTGAGAGGGGATGTAAAGATAAACTTCTGACTCTGTGGGTGCCTAACTCGGAAATGGCTGCCTGGTGCTGAATTGAAGCATATTGTTGCCACGTACATCTAAATTGTTAATGGTCATTGTGTTGTGCGGTTCACATGACAGTAGTTCTTGCATCGTAATTGAATTACGTAATTGAGTTCCATTTTGACAAAAGGTGAGTGGTGTCATTTAAACCACGTTCTCCTGCTTTTATATCTCTTTACAATGATCTCTTAGCTCTGTTCGCCCACTAATGGTTGCCAACAAAGATTTTAAATATTAATTTTTATGATCAACTAAAAAGTGTGAAGTTGAGACAATTCTCTGTGCTGGATGAAGTCTTAAGGACTTAAGGATACTTCTTGAATATTATTTTACCAAAAAAAAAAAGGTTAGCTTAACAATTTTAGTGTCATTGATAAAAAACATTTATCAACATTTAATGTGTAGTTAAACCTGCCGCGGAAATATTCTTGATATCATTTTAAACATGGAAATGGAAATTTAGACAAATTGTTCTGGAAGTGAAGTTCTGCAAACCTACCTTTTACCACGAGTGTGTACGTGGATGCACTTCTTTGTTGGTTCAAAGGGCTTCTTCTTTGGGTGGGCAGTCAGCAACTCAGCTGTGCTCAGCACATGTGGTCATACTCAAAATTTCCTCTTACATGCTGGTAGTTTTGGCACAAATATAATGGCATACTGTACAGTTGCCTCTGCCTGCAGCAGACAGAATGCCGTTTTTTTTTTTCCATCGGTGTTGATCATGTGTCCAACACATTATAAGTATTGTTGCCTGACCTGAATTGAAGGACAGGAACGATCAGTGTCAAAGGCTCTCTCCAAGTGCTTCACAGCAGTGACCTGTGAGAATCAGGGCCAGCTTTTACACTGTCCACAGGTAGAGAAATTCTTGCAGTTCCTTATAAACATAGTACTTTGTATGCATTAATCTCCTGCATTGACTCCAGTCTCTCCTGCTCTGAATTTAAAGTAAATGAAAAAAATCCCTTTCAATACTTGAAACCCACAAAAGCCCGTTTTGGACTGCGCCCGTCTGCGAAAATGACAAAAGAAAGAAAAATCCACCCTTGTGCATGGTTAGCTCGCTCTTTGCAGTAGACTTACACTGGGCATGAAAGTAGGACCCTCAGTATTTTTCAGTTTGCCTCTAGGGAGTATGGAAGACTTGTCAGAGTCACTCTCCCAGATTGACTTAGAGGCAGCATTCTTGATGATTGAGTAAGAAAAGGATTGAGGAAAGTGATTGTAATTAGGCAATACAGTGGAACGTGTTTGAATATTTATACAGTGGCATTAGTTAGCATTTCCCCTCAAGGGCATTGACGATGGTGCACGTTGGGGGACACAGTCGTGTGCTTGCGTGTGTTTGTGTGTGTGTGTGTGTGCGCGCGCGCGCGTGTGTGTGCGTGCGTGTGTGTGTGTGTGTGTGTGTGTGTGTGTGTGTGCGCGTGCGAGTGCGTGTGCGTGTGCGTGTGCGTGTGTGCATGCGTGCAATGTAGGTTAGTCTGTTCATTCTGACATGGGGACATAAGATTGTGAATTACAGTATGTTTTAGACTCATTCCTAATTGCAAAATACACTAGTTTGCTAGGGGGAAAAAGTCAGAATAGGGGAAAGTGTAAACAATTGAATGGGGCATTGTGAAGAAGGAGACCTGAGTTTTCGCAGTGACAGTTCCAACCGCATGAGTGTCCTTTGGTCTCTTTTATGTAGCTCCATCCTCAGTTGGAGATGTGGTCATTGTCTATCTGTTCCACAATGATTGGAAATGATGGGAGTTAAATGAAAAGGCCAGAGGATGAAAACATTGTGGAAGCATCTTGGATGTCTGAGTATTTAGTCCAGAACTCCATTCATTATATTTTCATGTGTCGCTTAGGAGACGCAATCAGTCCAGGAGAGTTTGAACATGTTTTGGTTGTTCAGTACTCAATTTTTTTTTCTCATTTTATTTTGTGTACTTGCTTATTGAATGTACTCCAGACACACGAGCATTTGCATTTGTGCGCAACTCTTTAAAATATTATTGCACATGATGTGGTAAATATGAGAAAGACCAAACATGACAAATTCACCTATGCTCTCATAGGTGAAACAGTGCATTGAGTTTACTATGTGATTGACTCTTGCCTTCTTTGTTTACACAGATGGGCCTTTGTAATGAAGAAACACCTCAGCACCCACCTACTTGGCAAACATGGAATTGGGCACCGTAAAGAGAGGTAATGTTTGAAACCTTTTTCTTTTTTTTCTACAATCAGTGGAAATAAAAATGCATTCTGGAGAATAGCATCTTAAATTAGCACATATTTCAAATGAAATTTAGTTTGAGATATTCCATCTCCTACCTAAGTTAAATGGTCCCATCTGTCTGCTTTTTGGTCTCCTTCTTATTCCGTTTTCTCTGTCAAACTTTATCTGGTTCAACCATTGTTTTACTCTCTGCTCTCCTTCTTGAATTAAAGACCAAGTAAATTGAATTCAGACATTTATTTCAAAATACATTATACCATCCATCCATCCATCTTCTACCGCTTATCCGGGGCCGGGTCGCGGGGGCAACAGCTTTAGCAGGGAAGCCCAGACTTCCCTCTCCCTAGCTACTTCTTCCAGCTCTCCCCGGGGGATCCCGAGGCGTTCCCAGGCCAGCTGGGTGACGTAGTCTCTCCAGCGTGTCCTGGGTCTTCCTCGGGGTCTCCTCCCGGTGGGACATGCCCGGAACACCTCACCAGGGAGGCGCTCAGGAGGCATCCGAATCAGATGCCCAAGCCACCTCATCTGGCTCCTCTCGATGTGGAGGAGAAGCGGCTCGACTCTGAGCCCCTCCCGGATGACCGAGCTCCTCACCTTATCTCTAAGGGAGAGCCCGGACACCCTGCGGAGAAAACTCATTTCGGCCGCTTGTATCCGGGATCTCGTTCTTTCGGTCACGACCCATAGCTCGTGACCATAGATGAGGGTTGGGACGTAGATCGACCGGTAAATTGAGAGCTTCGCCCTTTGGCTCAGCTCCTTCTTCACCACGACAGACCGATACAACGTCCGCATCACAGCAGACGCTGCACCGATCCGCCTGTCGATCTCCCGCTCCCTCCTGCCCCCACTCGTGAACAAGACCACAAGATACTTGAACTCCTCCACTTGGGGCAAGATCTCCTCCCCGACCCGGAGGGGGCACTCCACCCTTTTCCGACTGAGCACCATGGTTTCAGATTTGGAGGTGCTGATTTTCATCCCAACCGCTTCACACTCGGCTGCAAAACGCTCCAGTGAGAGTTGGAGAGCCCCGTTTGAAGGAGCCAACAGCACCACATCATCTGCAAAAAGCAGGGATGCAATACTGAGGCCCCCAAAACGGACCCCTTCAACGCTTCGGCTGCGCCTAGAAATTCTGTCCATAAAAGTTATGAACAGAATCGGCGACAAAGGGCAGCCTTGGCGGAGTCCTACCCCCACTGGAAACGATTCCGACTTACTGCCGGCAATGCGAACCAAACTCTGACATCGGTGGTATAGTGACCGAACAGCCCGTATCAGGGGGTTCGGTACCCCATACCCACGAAGCACCCCCCACAGAACTCCCCGAGGGACACGGTCAAACGCCTTCTCCAAGTCCACAAAACACATGTAGACTGGTTGGGCGAATTCCCACATACCCTCAAGGACCCTGCTAAGGGTGTAGAGCAGGTCCACTGTTCCACGGCCGGGACGGAAACCACACTGCTCCTCCTCAATCTGAGGCTCGACTTCCTGACGGACCCTCCTCTCCAGCACTCCTGAATAGACCTTACTAGGGAGGCTGAGGAGTGTGATCCCTCTGTAGTTGGAACACACCCTCCGGTCCCCCTTTTTAAAAAGAGGGACTACCACCCCGGTCTGCCAATCCAGAGGCACTCTCCCTGTTGACCACGCGATGTTGCAGAGGCGTGTCAACCAGGACAGCCCCACAACATCCAGAGCCTTGAGGAACTCCGGGCGGATCTCATCCACCCCTGGGGCCTTGCCACCGAGGAGCTTTTTAACCACATCGGTGACTTCAACCACAGAGATAGGAGAGCCCACCTCAGAGTCCCCGGGCTCTGCTTCCTCCAAGGAAGGCGTGTTGGTGGAGTTGAGGAGGTCTTCGAAGTACTCTGCCCACCGGTTCACAACGTCCCGAGTCGAAGTCAGCAGCGCCCCATCCCCACTGTACACAGTGTTAGTGGTGCACTGCTTCCCCCTCCTGAGACGTCGGATGGAGGACCAGAATTTCCTCGAAGCCGTCCGGAAGTCGGCTTACATGGCCTCACCGAACTCTTCCCACGCTCGGGTTTTGCCTCGGCGACCACCGAAGCCGCGGTCCGCTTGGCCAGTCGATACCCGTCAGCTGCCTCTGGGGTCCCACAGGCCATAAAGGCTCGATAGGACTCCTTCTTCAGCTTGACGGCATCCCTTACTGCTGGTGTCCACCAGCGAGTACGGGGGTTGCCGCCACGACAGGCACCAACCACCTTACGGCCACAACTCAGATTGGCCGCCTCAACAATAGAGGCACGGAACATGGTCCACTCGGGCTCAATGTTCCCCGCCTCCCCCGGAACATGGGAAAAGCTCTGTCGAAGGTGGGAGTTGAAACTCCTTCTGACAGGGGATTCCGCCAGCCGCTCCCAACAAACCCTCACGATACGTTTGGGTCTGCCAGGATGGACTGGCATCTTCCCCCACCATCGGAGCCTACTCACCACCAGGTGGTGATCAGTTGACAGCTCCGCCCCTCTCTTCACCCGAGTGTCCAGAACATGCGGCCGCAAATCCGATGATACAACTACAAAGTCGATCATCGAACTGCGGCCTAGGGTATCCTGGTGCCAAGTGCACATATGGACACCCTTATGTTTGAACAAGGTGTTCGTTATTGACAATCCGTGGCGAGCACAGAAGTCCAATAACAAAACACCACTCGAGTTCTGATCGGGGGGGCCGTTCCTCCCAATCACGCCCCTCCAAGTCTCACTGTCATTGCCCACGTGAGCATTGAAGTCCCCCAGCAGAACAAGGGAGTCCCCAGCAGGAGTACTCTCCAGCACACCCTCCAAGGACTCCAAAAAGGGTGGGTAGGTATGCTGAGCTGCTGTTTGGTGCATATGCACAAACAACAGTCAGGACCCGTCCACCCACCCGAAGGCGGAGGGAGGCAACCCTCTCGTCTACCGGTGTGAACCCCAATGTACAGGCACTGAGCCGGGGGGCAATGAGTATGCCCACACCTGCTCTGCGCCTCTCACCGTGAGCAACTCCAGAGTGGAAGAGAGTCCAACCCCTCTCGAGAGAACTGGTACCAGAACCCAAGCTGTGTGTGGAGGCAAGTCCGACTATATCCAGTCGGAAATTCTCTGCCTCGCACACCAGCTCGGGCTCCTTCCCTGCCAGAGAGGTGACATTCCATGTCCCAAGAGCTAGCTTCTGCAGCCGAGGATCGGACCGCCAGGGTCCCCGCCTTTGGCTGCCGCCCAGCTCACATGGCACCCGACCCCTTTGGCCCCTCTCATGGGTGGTGAGCCCATGGGAAGGGGGACCCACGTTGCCTCTTCGGGCTGTGCCATTACCAGGTACATTATACCTGTTTGATGATAACTGGTTAAAGCATGTGCAAAAACCGAGAACTTTGTATTACCCAATTA